>NC_056735.1:24222847-24245874 GCF_019279795.1 Protopterus annectens | reverse complement strand
CGTGTTAGCTCTCCACCTAATAATCCATCTCAATTCGCATTCTAAAGTATAGTTGATAAGGTCTCTCCCTCTGGGATTAAAATCTAGCCTATGTAAAACACTGCATTTAAAAGTATGCCTAGAACCCAAATCATTATGATGTTTGGCCAAAGCATTGAATGCAGAGCCTATTCTGATGTGATAGACATGCTCCCTAACATGTTCTTTCAGTGACCTATTGGTTTTGCCAATATAGCTTGCGGAGCATGCCACACATCTAGCCAGATATATAACATTCTTACTAGTGCAATTTGTTAAAGTGTTAAAATGAAAAGTTTGTTTCGTGGTAGGGTGTACGAAAAGAGTTCCATCTTGGATATGTACACATTGGTTACATTTACCACATGGTACAGTGTTAATTCCAGGTGTATCCATACTTTTCCTTGCCAAAGTGTTTTTAGGTTTATATAACTACCTTTTGAGATTTGGTTTGTTCTTGAAGAATACATTGGGTCTCGGGCCTACAATCTTACTAATATCATTATCCAGATGTAAAATATCCCAGTGTTTAACCGAGAATTGTTTTAACTGTACGGCATCTTTCGTGAAAAACATGGGGGCCCTAAGGTCAACCCTTGTGGGTGTCTCACTAATATCAGATGTACTATTAAACTCTGGAAGATAGGGTTTCGCTATCGTACCTCTTGATTCATTAACTTCCAATATTGTCTATTCAACCTTCTCTATGTTATAACCTCTTTGTGTGAACTTAGCTCTCAATCCATCCAGCTCTTTCTTATAACCTTCAGCTGTCGGATTGAGTCTAGATGCCCTCATTATTTGTCCTTTCATCAAATTATTAAAGACAAACTTAGGGTGCATACTGTGTCTGTGAAGTAATGTATACCTATGGCAAAGTTTCCTATGTATAGAGGTATTGTGTAGGCCATTACTAAGCCTATTAATGGCGACATCTAAATAGGAAATCTCACTCACTGAAGAATTCAATGTAAATTTCACGAAATTATTAGAATTATTCATGCTTTCAACGAGTTCCAGGAGTGTATATACATCAGTAAGCCAAATGAAAAAAAGGTCATCTACAAACCTCCGATATATGCCTACAATCTCTCGAAAAGATCTAGCTTAAAAAGAACTTTTTCTTCCCAGCAGGCCATCACTAGGTTGGCGTAGCTATTGGCACAGGCAGTGCCCATAGCTACGCCACCCCTCTGTAGGAAAATCTCTTCTCCAAACATAAAGATATTATTCAACAGAATAGTTTCTAAGAAAAGTGCTAACAAATAAATTCTCTCAGATGAATATTCAGAGTGATTACGTACGTATTCCTGTATAAAATGTATCCCTATATCATTGGGGATAACAGTACACAGACTAACTATGTCTGAAGTGACCAGTATGTATTGTGAGTTATCATCCAGTTGACTAGTATACGCATATCAGTCAAGTAAGAATTACTTACTGTCTCTCAGAATGGTAATACAGCAAACCTTGAGTCCTGGTCTTCTTCAAAAAAGACTTTAATGAATATAAACCAGACCAAAACAGACGATGAAAGAGACGATACACTCCGCAGTCCAAACATACTGAGCGCTTTCACTCACTAACATGGGGCATCATCAGAGTACATATGCCTTTGCCAAACATCATAAGGATTTGGGTTCTAGGCATACTTTTAAATTCAGTGTTTTACAAAGGCTAGATTTTAATCCCAGAGGGGGGGGACCTTATCAACTATACTTTAGAATGTGAATTGAGATGGATTATTAGGTGGAGAGCTGACCAAACACCAGGGTTGAATGATGAAGCACAGATTAAGCCTCTTTTGAGAAGCAGGAGGCTTAAACCCAAATAACAGGAATGTAGTTTAGGTACAGCTATACATTTAACACCTATTAGTCCACTCTTTCAGTTGTTTACCACTGTTTTACATTGATATAATATACATATTTATTATATATATTGTTATATTTATAATTGATGAAAATTAGGCATAGTACAATATAATATAATACATGTTTTAATAAGATGTTTTTAAAGATGTTAATATATGTGTGAGTATTTAACATTGAGTTTGCGCTTTATATGCTGGGGTTAATTGTTCATTGTTTGATGAGAAATTGACCAATGAAAATGTAAGGAGGGATATTTAAATCCTGAATGCTTTTATGTTATGTATAAGTCTGAAGGAGCCTATTTGTGAAAGTGCTTACTTGTGTATAAAGGAACCTTTTTATACCATTTGGGCACTGTCCTGGACTATTTCTACGTTGACTGTTTCATCTACCTATGTGTTTTTTGGATTGTGTGCCATAAGGTGCCAGCGGTTATTTTATGTTGATTAGGTGTAATCCATGGTCAATTGACATTAATCATATTAATTCATTAAAGGATCTTCTTTATAAGTGGGAACGCCATAGTTTAACCATCCTATGACCTTCCTAGTTGAAGTTGTTAGTGAGCCATTAGTATGTGTTCCACAGGTCGCCCATTTGTTCCGCATTATGGAAGCGAGTGATCCCCATTTTGGTGATGGCAGATTGAGAGCTGTGTACGCCGGTATTCACATGACAGTCTGACTTTGTATGGGGAATTTCTAATGTAGTCCCTATCTGTATTTTCTGTGCTATGCCTTACTGCAGCTGTGTAATTCCGCCAGGTTTCCAGTTATGGGTGCCATCTTGGTCGTACGCGTATCCATCCATGGAATCGCCTACTGGACACTGATATAGGGCTGTACACATTTCACACCTGCTTTCAGCATTATCCGGTGGATGCTTTGCATCATTAGTGGGGAGTAAGGCATGTGCTATACCCACATCTCTCCCACGGGGCGGGCCAATGGATTATCTGCCAAACAACACCGAGCCCCATTTCTGCATACCCAGGATCCCATGGCTGCAACCCTCGATGGTACACATTACACATCCTTCATGTGTGCGGGACTGGGATGTGGACGCACTTCTATGGACTCGACAATCTGGGGATTTCTGTTCATATGTCCTGCATTTCATGGACACGTGTCATCAACCTTAAACACGCTGGTGGTGCATATGTCTAGCTGTGCCATAGTCACGGCTGTCACTTCTTTTGCATCGATCGCAGCTGGTATTGTGAACAGAGCAATTTTTGGAGTCCTACAATGGACACCAGTGTGCATATGTAAAGTGTAGAACTTGTTGGACTGTCACCATCTGGCCAGTGGTTTTGATTGATGCTGTATGTTCCCCATTCGTGGATGTCTGTTTGACTACCCATATTATGTATTACTTGGCATATCTATATCCATGTACCAGTAAGCAGAAATACAGCAAACCTTGAGTCCTGGTCATCTTCATAAAAGACATTAATGAACATAAACCAGACCAAAACAGACGATGACAAAAACGGTACACTCCACAGTCCAAAGATACTGAGCACTTTCACTCACTAACATGGGGCATCATCAGAGTACATATGCTTTGGCCAAACATCATAAGGATTTGGGTTCTAGGCATACTTTTAAATTCAGTGTTTTACAAAGGCTAGATTTTAATCCCAGAGGGGGGACCTTATCAACTATACTTTAGAATGCGAATTGAGATGGATTATTAGGTGGAGAGCTGACCAAACACCAGGGTTGAATGATGAAGCACAGATTAAGCCTCTTTTGAGAAGCAGGAGGCTTAAACCCAAATAACAGGAATGTAGTTTAGGTACAGCTATACATTTAACACCTATTAGTCCACTCTTTCAGTTGTTTACCACTGTTTTACATTGACATAATATACATATTTTTTATATATATTGTTATACTTATAATTGATGAAAATTAGGCATAGTACAATATAATATAATACATGTTTTAATAAGATGTTTTTAAAGATGTTAATATATGTGTGAGTATTTAACATTGAGTTTGCGCTTTATATGCTGGGGTTAATTGTTCATTGTTTGATGAGAAATTGACCAATGAAAATGTAAGGAGGGATATTTAAATCCTGAATGCTTTTATGTTATGTATAAGTCTGAAGGAGCCTACGGGTGAAAGCGCTTACTTGTGTATAAAGGAACCTTTTTATATCATTTGGGCACTGTTCTGGACTATTTCTCCGTTGACTGTTTCATCTACCTATGTGTTTTTTGGATTGTGTGCCATAAGGTGCCAGTGGTTATTTTATGTTGATTAGGTGTAATCCATGGTCAATTGACATTAATCATATTAATTCATTAAAGGATCTTCTTTATAAGTGGGAACAGCATAGTTTAACCATCCTATGACCTTCCTAGTTGAAGTTGTTACTGTGCCATTAGTATGTGTTCCACAGGTCGCCCATTTGTTCCGCATTATGGAAGCGAGTGATCCCCATTTTGGTGATGGCAGATTGAGAGCTGTGTACACCGGTATTCGCACGACGGTCTGACTTTGTATGGGGAATTTCTAATGTAGTCCCTATCTGTATTTCCTGTGCTATGCCTTACTGCAGCTGTGTAATTCCACCAGGTTTCCAGTTATGGGTGCCATCTTGGTGTGCTGTCCATCCATGGGAATCGCCTACTGGACACTGATATAGGGCTGTACACATTTCACACCTGCTTTCAGCATTATCCGGTGGATGCTTTGCGTCATTAGTGGGGAGTAAGGCATGTGCTATACCCACATCCCTCCCACGGGGCGGGCCAATGGATTATCTGCCAAACAACACCGAGCCCCATTTCTGCATACCCAGGATCCCATGGCTGCAACCCTCGATGGTACACATTACACATCCTTCATGTGTGAGGGACTGGGATGTGGACGCACTTCTATGGACTCGACAATCTGGGGATTTCTGTTCATATGTCCTGCATTTCATGGACACGTGTCATCAACCTGAAACACGTTGGTGGTGCATATGTCTAGCTGTGCCGTAGTCACGGCTGTCACTTCTTTTGCATCGATCGCAGCTGGTATTGCGAACGGAGCAATTTTTGGAGTCCTACAATGGACACCAGTGTGCATATGTAAAGTGTAGAACTTGTTGGACTGTCACCATCTGGCCAGTGGTTTTGACTGATGCTGTATGTTCCCCATTCGCGGATGTCTGTTTGACTACCCATATTATGTATTACTTGGCATATCTATATCCATGTACCAGTAAGCAGAAATACAGCAAACCTTGAGTCCTGGTCATCTTCATAAAAGACATTAATGAACATAAACCAGACCAAAACAGACGATGACAAAAACGATACACTCCACAGTCCAAAGATACTAAGCGCTTTCACCCACTAACATGGGGCATCATCAGAGTACAAAATACATTAGATAGTCATCCCTTATATACTTCCTTCAGAGTCAGTTTAAAGACAATTAATCAATAAACTTGCTCATAGTTAAGTAGCCAGTGCTCCAAGTCTTAAAGATAAAGTGACATATAAAAATCAGTGTTGCATACATAACTTAATGGAAACATTAATACAACAATGT
The DNA here is from genome assembly GCF_019279795.1 of Protopterus annectens. NCBI lineage: Eukaryota > Metazoa > Chordata > Ceratodontiformes > Protopteridae > Protopterus > Protopterus annectens. The sequence goes on along the minus strand of NC_056735.1, from coordinate 24,240,425 downwards.
GTTAATATAAATACAATATTGGTCAATACAATCAGTAAATTAAAAAATAATTGATAATTGTTGTGAGTAAACCTTAGAATGTAGTGTGTTGATAATGATATTATCTATATTAATGTGTATAATTGTTGTATTAAGATTCCAAATCATTGAATAAATAAGTACAATTAAATACATATTTTGTATAAATATAAATGTAAATAATAGTCACAATGTTAAATATAAATATGACTGTATATAACTATATAAATATGATATGAAATAAACTGTAGTTGTTTACATCTTGTTTTCGAGTGACATATCTATGTCCATGTGTCATATATACGGGCCGTCGGACTGTTGTGTGTAGATATATATATGTGAACCCCTCGTTTCATACCTTGCTTTGTTACTGTCTGTGGATTACCTGTGTACACACATCTATTACCATACCATACCTTTCCACTGTACAGGTTCTGGCAGGGTGTACGGCTGGTTGGCCCTTAATCTTGCTGTGTGTTACATTGACCAGTGTCTATCTGGCAATTCACTGGCGTGTCATGTGAGACCTTCTTGATTCTATAGGGACCTGATCCCATAATTGTGACGTGCTTCCACTGACCATATATTTCTCTGTCATCTGGGATCTGTATGTAACCAGTCCTTTCAGGACACTTTCTATTGTTGTTCTTTTTTGGTTACATATATGAGTACTTTGGTATGTTGTGCTATTATTGTGTGTGGAGCATTTTTCCACGGGCCTCTGCTGACACTGGACATATATCCAGCTAGCCTAGCCCGGTCAACAAGTGTGAGCCAACTAAACACAATTCGTACCGTGGCACTTTCTGACAAGTGGGTCGGGTTACTGATGCATAACCGTCATCAATCCCTACTACTAACACACACGTTATTCTATCCACATTCTATGTTTGTCTTATCACATAGCATGTGTTTCTCACTATTTCTACCGGTACTTTACATAGCATTGTCCGATTCCATACTTTCAGAGGCTGACAGTTTTGAGACATGTATAACTAATGTGGAGGACACAGCATTAACTTTCCCTGCTGTGAGCGGATCACACATGCACACGCGCACTTGCATTTCCTAATTGTGGGTTACGCGTAGGCGCACATGCATATCCGTATTCTGGTTACATATGTTTACTGGGTCTATGTGGTTAAGTGGTCTGTATTAGTTGTGACTGTTCCGGTAACATATCTCTGATCCAGTTGATGGACGTGTGGGGAAAACACTTTCACCTTTACACATGTAACTGTCTTTGCGGCATGGATGCATTACGTACACGTTCACATTTATATGTTCTATAGTCGTAATTCAAACAGGACTGCATTCACATTTGCCGGTTGCTGTGACCACTACACGTTAGCTGTTCTGTCTCATTTATATGCATACCCATGGTACTTAGCTAAATTTACATATCCCCCCCCCGCACTCACGTACGTCACAGGCATCCATTCTCCTGCTGGGAAAAGTGCGGTACTACATGTTACACATTCCTTATTCCCTACCGCTCATGGCCCAGGATGCATATGTCGTGACCACAGGGATATTCAGATCACAGGGGCTTATAGCCCCTACGCATACAGGCCTTCGATTGTCAGGGTGTTCCTGTGGTGCTTTGGGTTTGGTCTTGTCCGCCTAGTGTACAGAACTGCCCTGACCGTGTACGAATGTCAGACAAGTCACATGGGCACGGTTTGTCCGTGTCTATGATACCATATCCCCCCCCATTATTCCTAACCGTGCGCGCTGATTGGCCGGTGTGCCCATTGTAGATCGTGTTATAGTAATTGCACACGGTCTGGTCGACCGGACATATTTCCATTACTATACCTCGGTATTTATAACCTGTCTCGCTATGTTACATGGGTTTAACATTGAGTGACAGCTTTCACTGAGCCACAGACATGTCCGTTGCTTACTTTAGGGCAGTCCCGCTCTGCTACACACATTTAACATGGAGGAACAGGTTGAACAGCACAGCAACGGGGACATCGGGCTCTCCGTCGCTGTTTTGTATTGAATCGCTATGTTGACTTTGTTTCACATAGCGAGACAGTGTCGACATTGGCAACGGACATCTCGCGCAGTACGTCCTCACCGCCGCGGGTGCCGTATGTCTGCGGATGGGCGGCAGACAGGCATTATGCTGTGCCATTATGTCTGGGAATATATGGTTTCTTTCCCTAGATGATATGGCATACTAGCAATGACCCGCGTCTGGGTGTGGGTACTGCTGTATTTACCCACGGTTGCCTTTGTGTGGTCCCTCGGGCATCGGCCTCGGGACCGCACCACGTCTACCTTGGGTATATCTAGCATTACCCACATCCGGGCGTGGGTTATTGCTATGATATTCCGTGTGTACGGACACGTGTGTTTGGACAACCTACAATAGCTTCTGCTATTGGCATACAATGCTGTGGGTGGTGCTGGTTACCATACATATGCCTTTCTCAAAAGCCGACTTCACACTTCTAAAAATTAGTGTGGTCTCCTTTAAGGCCCCTGAGCCAGAGGTAAACATTACTCAAACCGCTGAATCACTTACATATGCCTTCTACCAGCACCTACAGGACTGCATGGATCAGGCAATCCCAAACAAAACTAAGACTCTTTGTACCAAAGGCAAGCGTCCAGTCTGGTGGACCCCAGCCATAAACAAGCTCTACAACAAAAGGAGGAAGCTACTACAAGACAGAGCAAAATCTTTGAAAGGTAAGACACCCTTGCTCATTATAAGTAAAGAATTAAGAGTTCTCATAAAATCATCCAAGGCAAATTCTGAGAGATAAATCGCCAAGGACTCAAAAGACAATCATAAGGCCTTCTTTAGCTATGTTAGAAACCTAGGAGGAAACTCCTAGATATGCTCAGAATTAGTTCAAAATGATGTGAAGATTACTGAACCTACACACATTGCCAACATACTGGCTGACAGGTTCAGTGCAAACTCTCCTCCCCCCCAAAAGGAGAGATATCTATACCAGAGGATTGTAGCCCCCCAAACATCTCTAACGCCCAGGTGAGAACTGCTCTCTCCAAGGCAGAAAACACAGCATCCATGGGACCAGATGGTGTCCCCGGCTGTGTACTCCACGAACTCAATGAGGAATTAAACCTGCAGTTAGGACAGCTGTTTAATCTTAGCCTCACCTCAGGATACGTACCCAAGGAGTGGCGCAAGGCGACTGTGGTCCCACTTCACAAGGGCGGTGCCTCCACTGACCCTGGAAATTACCATCCCATTAGCTTGACAAGCCTTATCTGCAAAGCCATGGAGAGGATCATAATGGAACTCATAAATAAAGACATAGGGAACTTGCAGACTTTGGATCCATCCCAGTTTGGCTTTGTCAAAGGCAGATCATGCCTTTTAAACTTGGTTGACTTTTTTGAAACAGTCACCAAGGCCATTGATGAGGGTAAGGCAGTCCATACAGCCTACCTCGACCTGGCAAAGGCCTTCGACACAATACCCCACTCAGGTATCATCGAAAAACTCATCAGCTTGAATGTAAACCCATACATCACAAGATGGGTTGCAAACTGGCTAAGTGACAGAACCCACAGGGTCAGAGTTGCTGGCGCCATGTCAGACTCAAAGCCGGTCACAAGTGGTGTCCCACAGGGCTCAGTCCTGGGTCCACTCTTGTTCGGCATCTACTTTTCCGAAGTACAAGCAAACACAGGAGGGTTATGGCTGACAAAGTTTGCAGATGACTGCGAACTGGGCGCCATAGTCGAAAACACATCTGACACAGATATCCTTCAGAAGGCCTCACAGAAATGGATAACTGCTGCCAGAGACATGGCCTAAAGCTAAACGCCAAGAAATGCATAGTCATACCCTTCGGGAAAAACAAGGTTACCCCTAGCTACCATATAGGTGGCAATCCACTGAGCACAGAAGAAATTATCAGGGATCTGGGGACCCAGGTTGACAGTAACCTTTCGTTTGACACTCACGTTGCTAAAGTAGTTAGGAAGACCTTCTACATTGCCCACCTGATCATGAAGGGATTCACATCTAGATCAAGGAAGGTCATCATCCCCCTGTACTCATCACTCATTAGACCTATGATTGAGTACAATGCCCCATTCAGAATGTATCTGACCCGACACCTGCAGCAGCTGGAAAGGCCCCAAAAGTTCCTCACAAAAAGGATAAAGGGTCTCAAAAATATGTCTTATGCTGCCCGACTGAAAGAACTCCAGCTCTATTCAGTCGCATACCGGTTGCTCAGAGGTGACCTGTGACTGACATACAAGGCCATGTCAAACCCAGATTTGATGAATATGCTTCACCTCAAAAAATCTAGATCCCTCAGAACCACAAGGGCGGCAGACTTAAACCTTGACACGGTCATTAATAGAACATGCTGGAGGGACAGATTCATCACCCAGAGACTCCCTATGCTGTGGAACAAAATCCCGGTACATGTAAGGCAGAGCACCTCGCTGGCCTTGTTCAAGAGGAATCTTGACCAATGGATGGGAGATCGCAGATATACCCCAGGGATTACTTCAGTGTCACTGCTTGACAGAGGTACAGCAATATAATAGGCATAGTTTTCTTCAAATTAAAGGGGTGGCGAAGGCCACATAACTATGGGCTAGGCTTATAAATGCCCTTAGGCAGATAGCCTAGTATGAACCTATGAACCTATGAACCTATGTTCTGCGTTTGTCCCTTTCACACTTGTCTATCCCCTGTCCTCATACGTACGTGGATATTTCTGTGGCACATGATTGAACTATGTATTACCTGCAGGTATGCTGTGTACAGTGCACATATGTCACGGTTGATTACAGTGTATCTGTGTACCTACCTCTGTGATACTGAGGACTACCACACATCCTTCACAGCATTACATGCGTATGTCCATACTATTATTCGGTGGCCTGTGGGGGATAGTCAGAGCGATGGTTACACATGTCCCTGTTTGTGCACGCATCATGGTGGTCTTTGACCGGCCTCCGTTGCTATCGTGGGATGGACAGTGGTGTTGGTATGTGTTTGGGTTGTGTTTCCACTGCTGATACGTCAGTGGGGGGGTGGGGTTGGCATGTGTTCCTCTTGGCAGGGGGCCCCATCCTGGACATTTGTGTCATGCGTTGACACTTGGCACGTGCCATATGTCCTGTGACATTCCCACAGTCGTGTATGCCTTCCTGCATTACTACTGCGTGTTACTGGCAGTTTGTATCTGGTACGCATGGCTATTATGTTGGATAGCTTAGGCTATTCCCATGATATGACATACCCATTCAACCGGGCATATACGTGTTATTCAATCCTTTGCATTGGCCGTGGGTGTTTGGCCATCTGGCACCACTATTATCTATGTGTGATGTCCCACCTTCACCTTCTGTGCATGTGGCACCCTGTTGGGGTGTCCTGCTTGGTGGGCGGATGTTCCACCCTATGTGTTGTGTTTGACACGTCTGCATAGCTAATCATCGGTACAGTGGCTGCACATACTGCTTTGTCCAGATATGTACAGTTATAGACACTGTGGTGTGTGAACGCCTATGGGGTTTCGACAGGTCCGTACCACATGCGGGATGTACGCATTCTGCCGACACATTCACATGCGGCCATTTGGATATCAGTACCTGAGGTGGGATGTTGACATGTGGGGTACATATTTGCATGCGTGGCACATCCTAGGACAATACTTCATACTACATTTGAGGTATACCCACTGTGTGTAGTTGTGCAGCTGCGCAAGGCTGCTAGCTGGATTGGGTGGACGGTCGTACATGGGTGCGGGTTACGTGCTATGACGGGGCTGTTGTGTATTACATTTGCATGCATGGGTTCTGCTTCTGGATATTCTGCTTCGGCATACGCCATCCTATGTGTATGCGATGGGTACATTGCTGGGTCTAGTACATGTTGCTATGCACATGTTTGTCTGTGTTTAGGGTATCTGGTTTCTTTCTGGTTGTTATATAGAAACGGCTGCCCGGCTGTGTACTCTCACTACCACTGTGGAACTGCTGGTGACCATGCCCATGGGGCTACTCGTGTGTAGGTGCGGCGCGCTGACATGCTGCGGTACACCTTCACTGGGTATGCCCACTGACAGTGCATTGCATGACGGACACGGTATTACGCGTATCCTTTGTTCCTTGGATGGGTACAATTTGGACTTTGTGGGTTAATGTTTGGTTCTCCGTTTTGTGTAGACGGGTACTATGTTGCATACTCTGCGTACGTTTCATTATCCATGGACACTGGTTGGTGCGGTTACTATTGCAGGCGGCCTGCGACAGTCAGCACTTTAGGTTGCTTCTCATCTGCCGGCTTGGCCACGCCTACGTGCGCATCCTACTTGGGCTCACGCACGTGCCCTCTGCACGTGGTTGTGGTTGCAGCGCGCACTCATTACTATGCATGTGGCGCTACTACGCCGGTTATACACTGCACTGCCGGCAAGCCTACAGCCTTGCCGAGCTTCATGAATCCGGGGAACATGTGTATATATATATATATATATATATATATATATATATATATATATATATATATATATATACATATATATATATATATATATATATATATATATATATAGTACCATTAGTAATAATACTTGTTAAAATAACATGTATATATATATATATATATATATAGAGAGAGAGAGAGAGAGAGAGAGAGAAAGAGTGCCGTTAGTAATAATACTTGTTAAAATAACATGTATATATATATATATATATATATATATATATATATATATATATATATATATATATATATATATATATGTATTTATATAGTGCCGTTAGTAATAATACTTGTTAAAAATAACATGTATATATATATATATATATATATATATATATATATGTATATATATACTAACATTAGTAATAATACTTGTTAAAATAACATGTATATATATATATATATATATATATATATATATATATATATATATAGTGCCATTAGTAATAATACTTGTTAAAATAACATGAATATATATATATATATATATATATATATATATATATATATATATACAGAGAGAGAGAGAGAGTGCCGTTAGTAATAATACTTGTTAAAATAACATGAATATATATAAACATATATTTATATTTGCTATTATTGACCAAGTATTATGCCAACCATAGGTTCATAGGTTCATAGGTTCATACTAGGCTATCTGCCCTAGGGCATTTATAAGCCTAGCCAGAGTGTGGTTGGCTTTCGCCACCAATTTTAAATTAATTTTGCTATGCCTTTTTTTGAGGTTAGTATACTGTGCCTCTGTCTAACAGTGACACAGAAGTGATAGCCAGGGTAAATCTACGATCTCCCATCCACTCATCAAGATTCCTCTTGAAGAGAGTCAATGTGGGACTCTGCCTAACCTGGACTGGGATTTTATTCCAGAGTGAAGGGAGCCTCTGGGTTATGAATCTGTCCCTCCAGCATGTCATATTTATTTCAGTGCTGAGGTTCAAGTCTCTCGAGCGCGTAGCTCGATGGGATTTGGATTTTCTGAGGTGCAGCATGTCCATTAATTCCGGGTTGGACATGACTTTATACATCAGGCACAGATCGCCTCTGAGCAGGCGGTATGCCACTGAGTAGAGCTGGAGTTTCTTTAACCGGGCAGCATATGGCATCTGTTTGAGCCCTTAGATCCTCTTGGTGAGGTACTTTTGGGGTCTTTCCAGTTGCTGCAGGTGTCTGGTAAGGTACATCCCAAAAGAGGCATTGTACTCAATTATGGGCCTGATGAAGGATGAGTAAAGAGGTACGATGACCTCCCCTGATCTAGATGTGAATCCCTTCATGATTAGGTGGGATATATAAAATGTTTTTCTAACCACTTTGGCCACGTGGTTGTCAAATGAGAGATTGCTATCAACTTGGGTCCCCAGGTCCCTAATGACTTCTTCTGTACTTAATGGATTACCACCTATGTGGTAATTTGTGGGCACTTTGTTTTTGCCAAAGGGGATGACTATACACTTTTTGGCATTTAGCTTGAGGCCATGGCTCTGGCACCAGTTGTCTGTTTCTCTGAGGCCCTTTTAGAGGATGCTTGTGTCGGCTGGAGAGTTGATTATGGCGCCCAGTTTGCAGTCATCTGCGTACTTGGTCAGCCACAGTCCTTCCGTGTTGGCCTGTACCTCCGAGAAATATATACCGAACAAGAGAGGTCCCAGGACTGAGCCTTGTGGTATGCCACTTGTAACTGGTTTGGAGTCTGACATGGCTCCAGCAATTCTAACCATGTGGGTTCTGTCCTTGAGCCAGTTTGCAACCCATCTAGTGACATAGGGGTTTATATTTAAGCTGGTGAGCTTATCTATAATGCCCGAGTGGGGTATTGTATCGAAGGCTTTTGCGAGGTCCTGGTAGGCTGTGTGGACCACCTTCCCCTCGTCAATGGCCTTGGTGACTGTTTCAAAGAAATCGACCAGGTTTAAGAGACAGGATCTGCCCTTAACAAAGCCAAACTGGGTAGGATCCAGTGTCTGTATGTCCCCAATATCTTTATTTATGAGGTCCATGATGATCCTTTCCATAGCTTTGCAGACCAAGCTAGTCAGGCTTATGGGGCGATAGTTTCCAGGATCCGTTGAGGCACCACCTTTGTGGAGAGGGACCACTGTTGCTGTACGCCACTCTTTGGGTACATATCCTGTAGTAAGGCTAAGATTGAACAGTAGTTTTATGTTTGGGTTTAGCTCTTCTTGGAGTTCATGTAGGATGCAGCCGGGACACCATCTGGTCCCATTGATGCTGTGTTTTTGCTTTGAAGAGGCGGCTCTTACCTGAGCATCTGAGATGTCAGGGGCAGCACTCTGTTGGGATAGATATTTGCCCTTTGGTGGGAGAGGGGAAGTTTGCACTGAACCTGTCAGCTAGGATGTTGGCAATGTCTGTGGGCTCGGTGTATTTTTGTCATTTTGGACTAATTCTGAGCATATCTGAATTCTCACCCAGGTTCCTAACATAACTAAAGAAAGCCTTGTGATTATCCTTAGTGTCCTGTGCAATTTTTCTCGAAGCTGGCCTTAGACGATTTTATGAGTGCCCGTAGTTTTTGCTAATACTGATCAGAGATGCCTTCCTTTTGGGATTTTGCTCTATCATGTAGTAGCTTCCTCCTTCTATTGTATAGTTTGTTTATGGCTGGGGTCCACCAGACAGGACGTCTGCCTTTGGTGAATTGGGTCTTGGTTTTATTTGGGATTGCATGATCCATGCATTCCTGAAGGTGTTCATAGAATCCTTTATAAAGGATTCTGCGGTCTGGGCGTATTTTCCACAGGCCGGGGCTTTGAAGGATTTCCTCGGTTTTGAGGCGTGAAATTTGCTTTAGAGAAGTTTTTCACTGTGGTTTTCTGGGCAGGGGGTGGGGTCGGGATGTGAATATCCAATGAGATTAGTTTATGGTCTGATCTTACCAGTGAGGGATACACTTCTGGTCTGGAGCATAGTGTCCCCATGTTGGTGATGATCAGGTCCAGTATGTTTTCCCCTCTTGTGGGAGTGGTAACAAGTTGTTCCATAGCATTTGAGTTTATAAATTCTAGGAACCTTTGGGCTAGGGTGTTGGAGCTAGAGTAATGCTCCCAGTCTATGTTTGGGTATTTGAAGTCGCTCAATATAATGGTGTTTGGAGAGACCTTCATATTTTCCAGTATTCTCAGGAAGGCCAAGTGGGGTTCCTGTGTTTGGGAGGGTGGTCTGTAGCAGGCTATAAACTGGAAGGCAGTTTTACCCACAGTTAGTTGCACATGGATAGTCTCTGATGCTTCGTGCTGTGCCACCAACCTGGAGGTGTGGGTATCTTTGACGAATATTATACTCCCCCTCCTTTTGTGGTTCGGTCCAAGTTTTGGGGCCGAAAAGCATGGTATGAGGTATAACCTGGTAGTGCTGGGGTGCTCTCGGGAGCCTTGAACCAGGTTTCTGTTACAGCACAGATATCGATGTTCTCCATGCTAAGGAGAGTTTCGAGTGCGTGCATCTTGAGGTTTAGACTTCTGGCGTTGAGTAGCATTACTCTTAGTTTCTTATCCCTTGTGATACCTATGGAGGTGGGTTTGTCTTTTGAGCCTTGCCTAAAAAAGGCACTATGGGGGTAGCAAGAGCCTTTGCCAATATCTGAAAGCCCAGGGGTGACAGGTGCAAGCCGTCCCTAGCGAAGCATCATGGCTTGTCGAGCATGTCATCCCTGGCTGACAGGCATTGGATCCCATTTGAATGACACCAACACTTAAGCCAATTGTTGAAATTGATCGTCTTGTCTTCATATTGTGGCATCATTCTTGGTGAGGGTAAGATGCTACTCAAGGTCAGGGTCATACCGGCCTGAGCTACATACTCAGAGAGCTCCTCTATGTCTCTTTTCATGTAGTCCAGGGAGGTACGTCTCAGGTCATTCACAACAGCATGGACAATGACTGAGTCATATTTGTACTTGCCTTGGAGTGACCTGAGTGCTTGTGTTATGTGGTGGATCCTAGCGCCCGACAGGCAGCTCACCGTGACCTTCAGCCTGGTGAGCAGGACGTCAGTGTGCCTGATGATAGTCACCTATTACAAGTGTATCAGGTGTGTTGTTTAGCCTTAAGGGCTGTGACTGTTCGGCACACTGGCTTTGTGAGTTATGTGTTGCACGTGTTTTGTTTTGGGGTAGCGGTTGCTTGGGTGTCTGCTTTGGAGGTCTCTGCTGCTTAGGCAGATTTTTATTTAGAGCCTCCAAGTATGTTTTTGTGTGTTTATGTGTTTGGTTTGTTGTCGTGGTAGGTCTATGTGAGAATGGAATTGTAGTGAGTGTGGTTTCCTTCTCCTCCTGACTGGTTACGCCAGTACTGAGTTGAGAGAGCTTAGCCTCCAGTTTGGCTATATGGTTGCATCTCTCACATGTGTTGGAATTTGTTGGGAGGAGGAGAGGGTTGTCTGTGTACATGAGGCAGTTGTACATTGCCTCAAGATTCCCAGATTCACCTGCTGGACCGGAGAGGAGATTGACAACTGACCTTTGGACATGCTAGAATAGTATTGGGAATTCCTTTATAATTGAAAAAAGGGCCAATGGGGAACAAGGTACTCAAGGGGAGTTTGTGAGGGTGTAGTGCTTTTAATTTTTTAGAGCTGACTTATATAATTGCTTTAGTGAGCAAGTGCCAGGTAACTTAAATGCAATGTGTTACAGGTAACTTAAATGCAAAAATGACAAACAGTAACTTTCTTTCAAGTGAAACAAGGAAATAAGTACAGTAAGCAATGCAGATATCAATAGGGATCCACAGAAGTGCTAAAAGGCCGCGTTTTAGGTGGAATTAGCATTTCATGGAAATAAACAAACAACAAGCATACAAATAAAGGTAGATTCAGCAGGCCTGGATCTAGTCTATGCTACAGCAAACAAGGTGTACCAATTTCAGTAAGAAACAGTTAGAATATGCAGGCACTATAAGCCTTTATCCAGAAATTCCCTGCTCAGAAGGGCAGAGTCCAGCCTCTCCTCCCACAAGAGTGCAGACCGCAATCCTTCTTAAAGTAAAATAACTGGCCTGAAGCCCAAGTGCTTAAACCAGAACTAATACACTTTTAGAATAACAGACACTGAGCTCTCAATCAGCAGTTCCTAACTTAGAAGGATGTAAGCTACCTGTCCTGCCACCACAGTGCAGGCCACAAACCTTCCTAATGTAAAACAACTGGTCTGAAGCCCAAGTGCTTAATCCAAAGGACTTAGAAATGATAGCTACACTTTAATCAAGTTACTACTATATATATAGTGCCATTAGTAATAATACTTGTTAAAATAACATGAATATATATATATATATATATATATATATATATATATATATATATATGTATAGAGTGCCATTAGTAATAATACTTGTTAAAATAACATGAATATATATATATATATATATATATATATATATATATATATATATATATATATATATATATATACATAGTGCCATTAGTAATAATACTTGTTAAAATAACATGAATATATATATATATATATATATATATATATATATATATATATATATATATATATATAGTGCCATTAGTAATAATACTTGTTAAAATAACATGAATATATATATATATATATATTTATATAGTGCCGTTAGTAATAATACTTGTTAAAAATAACCCCCCGGATTCATGAAGCTCGGCGCAAGGCCGGTGTAAGGCTTGCGCCGGCAGTGCAGTGTATAATCGGCGTAGCAGCGCCACATGCATAGTAATGAGTGCGCGCCGCAACCACAAACACGTGTAGAGGGCACGTGTGCGAGCCCAAGTAGGATGCGCACGTAGGCGTGGCCAAGCTCGCAGGCGAGGAGCAACCTAAAGTGTTGACTGTCACAGGCCGCCTGCAATAGTAACCGCACCAGCCAGTGTCCGTGGATAATGAAACATATGCAGAGTATGCAACATAGTACCCGTTCACACAAAACGGAGAACCAAACATTAACCCACAAAGTCCAAATTGTACCCGTCCAAGGAACAAAGGATACGCGTAATACCGTGTCCGTCACGCAATGCACTGTCAGTGGGCATACCCAGTGAAGGTGTACCGCAGCATGTCAGCGCGCTGCACCTACACACAAGTAGCCCCATGGGCATGGTCCTAAACACAGACAAACATGTGCATAGCAAAACATGTATTACACTCCAACGTGCCGTCTGCTGCATACACATAGGACGTGTATGCATGCAAATGTAATACACTGGGTATACCTCAAATGTAGTATGAAGTATTGTCCTAGCAGTGTGCCGCGGGCAACAAATATTGCCCACATGTCAACATCCCACCTCAGGTACTGATATCCAAATGGCTGCATGTGAATGTCGCAGAATGTGTACATCCATGTGGTATGGACCTGTGTCCATAACTGTACACATCTGGACAAAGCAGTATGTTCAGCCACCTGATGATTAGCTATGCAGACATATCAAACACAACACATAGGGTGGAACATCTGCCCACCAAGCAGGACACCCCAACAGGCTGCCACATGCACAGAAGGTGAAGGTGGGACATCACACGTAGAGAATAGTGGTGCCGGATGGCCAAACACCCACGGCCAATGCAAAGGATGGAATAACATGTATATGCCTGGATGAATGGGTATGTCATATCATGGGAATAGGCTAAGCTATCCAACATAATAGCCATGCGTACCAGATACAAACTGCCAGTAACACACAGTAGTAATGCAGGAAGGCATACACGACTGTGGGAATATCACAGGACATATGGCATGTGCCAAGTGTTGACGCATGACACAAATGTTCAGGATGGGGCTCCCTGCAAAGAGGAACATGTGCCAACCCCACCCCCCACAGATGTATCGGCAGTGGAAACACAACCCAAACACACACCAACACCACCGTCCATCCCACGATAGCAACGGAGGCCGGTCAAAGACCACCATGATGCGTGCACAAACAGGGACATGTGTAACCGTTGCCCTGACAACCCCCCACAGGCTAACGAATAATAGTATGGACATATGCATGTAATGCTGTGAAGTATGTGTGGTAATCCTCAGTATCACAGAGGTAGGTACACAGATACACTGTAATCAACCGTGACATTTGTGCACTGTACCCAGCATACCTGCAGGTAATACATAGTTCAATCATGTGCCACAGAAATATCCACATACGAATGAGGACAGGGGATAGACAAGTGTGAATGGGACAAACTATGAACATAGGTTCATAGGTTCATAGGTTCATAGTAGGCTATCCACCCAAGGGCAGCTATAAGCCTAGCCCATAGTTATGTTCCCTTTGCCACCCCTTCAGTTTGAAGAAAACTATGCCTATTATATTGCTGTACCTCTGTCAAGCAGTGACACTGAAGTAATCCCTGGGGTATATCTGCAATCTCCCATCCATTGGTCAAGATTCCCCTCGAACAAGGCCAGTGAGGTGCTCTGCCTCACATGTACTGGGATGTTGTTCCACAGCATAGTGAGTGTCTGGGTGATGAATCTGTCCCTCCAGCACATTCTATTAATGACCGTGTCAAGGTTTACGTCACCTGCCCTTGTGGTTCTGAGGGATCTAGATTCATTAGGTGAAGCATAGTCATCAAATCTGGGTTCGACATGGCCTTGTATGTCAGGCACAGGTCACCTCTGAGCAAGTTGTATGCGACTGAATAGAGCAGGAGTCCTTTCAGTCGGGCAGCATAACACATATTCCTGAGACCCTGCATCCGTTTGTCGATGAACTGTTGGGGCCTTTCCAGCTGCAGCAGGTGTTGGGTCAGATACATTCCGAACGGGGCATTGTACTCAATCATAGGTCTAATGAGTGATGAGTACAAGGGGACGATGACCTCCCCTGATCTAGATGTGAATCCCTGCATGATCAGGTGGGCAATGTAGAAGGTCTACCTAACTATGTTAGCAATGTGTGTGTCGAACGAACGGTTACTGACAACCTGGGTCCCCAGATCCCTGGTAACTCCCTCTGTGCTCAGTGGATTGCCACCTATATGGTAGCTAGGGGTAACCTTGTTCTTCCCAAAGGGTATGACTATGCATTTCCCGGCATTTAGCTGTAGGCCATGTTTCTGGCACCAGATATCCATATCTGTGAGGCCCTTCTGAAGGATATCTGTGTTAGATGTGTGTTCGACTATGGCACCCAGTTCGCAGTCATCTGCAAATATTTTCAGCCATAACCCCCTGTGTTTGCTTGTACTATGGAAATGTAGATGCCGAACAAGAGTGGACCCAGGACTGAGCCCCGTGGGACAACACCTGTGACCGGCTGTGAGTCTGACATGGTGCCAGCAACTATGACCGTGTGGGTTCTATCACTTAGCCAGTTTGCAACCCATCTTGCGATGTATGGGTTTACATTCAAGCCGATGAGTTTATCAATGATACCTGAGGGGGGTATTGTGTTGAAGGCCTTTGCCAGGTCGAGGTAGGCTGTATGGACTGCTTGACCCTCATCAATGGCCTTGGTGACTGTTCCTAAAAAGTCAACCAAGTTTAAAAGGCATGATCTGCCTTTGACCAAGCCAAACTGGGTTGGATACAAAGTATGCAAGTCCCCCATGTCTTTATCTGTGAGTTCCATTATGATCCTTCTCCATGGCTTTGCAGATAAGGCTTGTCAGGCTAATGGGACAGTAATTACCAGGGTCAGTGGATGCACCGCCCTTGTGAAGTGGGACTACAGTCACCTTGCGCCACCACTTGGGTACGTTACCTGATGTGAGGCTAAGATTAAACAGCTGTCCTAACTGTGGGTTTAATTCCTCATTGAGTTCGTGGAGTACACAGCTGGGACACCATCTGGTCCCATGGATGCTGTGTTTACTGCCTTGGAGAGCATTTCCCACCTGTGCGTTACAGATGTGCCGGGGGCCACAATCCTCTGGTACAGATATCTCTCCATGTGGGGGGGAGGGGGGGGAGAAGTTTGCACCGGACCTGTCAGCCAATATGTTGGCAATGTGTGTAGGTTCAGTAATCCTCACATCAGTCTGAACCCAGTCTGAGCATATCTGGGAGTGTCCTCCCAGGTGTCCAACATAGCTAAAGAAGGCCTTATGATTGTCTGTCGAGTCCTTGGTGATTTATCTGTCGAATTTGCCCTGGATGATTTCATGAGAGCTTGTAGTTCTTCACATATAATGAGCAAGGGTGTCTTACCTTACAAGGATTCCGCTCTATCTTGTAGTAGCTACCTCCTTTCGTTGTAGAGCTTGTTTATGGCTGGGGTCCACCAGACTGGATGCTTGTCTTTGGTACAAAGAGTCTTAGTTTTGTATGGGATTGCCTGATCCATACAGTCCAGTAGGTGCTGGTAGAAGGCATATGTAAGTGATGCAGCGGTTTGAGTAATGTTTACCACTGGCTCAGGGGCCTTAAAGGAGACCACACTAGTGTTTAGAAGTGTGAAGTCGGCTTTTGAGAAAGGCATATGTATGGTAACCGGCACCACCCACAGCATTGTATGCCAATAGCAGAAGCTATTGTATGTTGTCCAAACACACGTGTCCGTACACATGGAACATCATAGCAATAAACCACGCCTGGATGTGGGTAATGCTAGATATACCCACAGCAGACATGGTGCGTTCCCGAGGCCGACGCCCGAGGGACCACACACATAGCTGGCCTTAGGCATAGGCCAACTAGGCAGCCGCCTAGGGCACTGCTCTACTAGGGGCACCTTTCCAGCCTTCCTTTGGTGTAGGTAGACCAGGATGGGGGTAGCGGGTGATGTGGTGGGGGCACCATGGAGTCCTTTTGCCTAGGGCACCACTTGACCTAAGGCCGCTCTTAAGCAGTACCCACACCCAGACGCGGGTCAATGCTAGTATGCCATATCATCTATGGAAAGAAACCATATATTCCCAGACATAATGGCACAGCTTAATGCCTGTCCGCCGCCCAAAGCAGACATACGGCACCCGCGGTGGTGCGGACATACTGCGTGAGATGTCCGTTACCAATGTCGACACTGTCTCGCTATGTGAAACAAAGTCAACATAGCGATTCAATACTAAACAGCGACGGAGAGCCCGATGTCCCCGTTGCTGAGCTGTACAACCTGTTCCGCCATGTTAAATGTGTGTAGCAGAGCGGGACTGCCACAAACTAAGCAACGGACATGTCCGTGGCTCAGTGAAAGCCGTCACGCAATGTTAAACCCATGTAATATAGCGAGACAGGTTATAAATACCGAGGATTAGTAATGGAAATAGGTCCGTTCGACCAGACCGTGTGCAATTACTATAACAAGATCTACAACGGGCACACCGGCCAATCAGCGCACACGGTTAGGAATAATGGGGGGAGATATGGTATCATAGACACGGACAAACCGTGCCCATGTGACTCGTCTGACATTTGTACACGGTCAGGGCAGTTCCGTACACTAGGCGGACAAGACCAAACCCAAAGCACCACAGGAGCACCCTGACAATTGAAGGCCTGTATCGTGGGGATATAAGCCCTGTGCTCTGACTATTCCTGCGGTCACGACATATGCATCCTGGGCCATGAGCGGGAGGGAATAAGGAATGTTTAACATGTAGTACCGCACCTTTCCCAGCAGGCAAATGGATGCCTGTGATGTACGTGAGTGCGGGGGGGGTATGTAAATTTAGCTAAGTACCATGGGTATGCATATAAATGAGACCGAACAGCTAACATGTAGTGGTCACAGTAACCGGCAAACGTGAATGCAGTCCCGTTTGAATTACGACTATAGAACATATAAATGTGAACGTGTACGTAATGCGTCCATGCCGCAAAGACTGTTCATGTGTAAAGGTGAAAGTGCGTTCCACACACGTCCGTCAACCGGATCAGAGATATGTTACCGGAACAGTCACAACTAACACAGACCACGTAACCACACAGACCCAGTAAACATATGTAACCAGAATACGGATATGCATGCGCCTGCGCGTAACCCACAATTAGAAATGCAAGTGCGCGTATGCGTGTGATCCGCTCACAGCAGGGAATGTTAAGGCTGTGTCCTCCACGTCAATCATACATGTCTCAAAACTGTCAGCCTCTGAAAGTA
>NC_056735.1:24204815-24222347 GCF_019279795.1 Protopterus annectens | reverse complement strand
AGGAAAAAAATAAAAAAAAGCCCCAAAAATTTTTTAAAAAACCCATAAAAGTTTAAGCTTTTTTTTTTGTTAAAAAAAACCTTGAAATTTGAGATTCCACCTGGTTACCATTTTCATACAGAGATTTAACAGTGTTGCCATGTTAGCAAGGAAGGTTCATAGGTTGGTACTAGGCTATCAGCCCTAGAGCGTATACAAGCCTAGCCGTAACAATTCCCTGGCTGTTTCTTCTCACAATATTTACTTTCCTGGACCCCTGTGTAGCAGGGCAACTGACGTGATCCCCGGGGTAAATTTCCTATCTCCCATCCAGTCGTCAAGGTTCCTTTTGAAGAGGGCCAAGGAGGTGCTCTGCTTGACATGTATGGGCAGTCTATTCCAGAGTATGTGGAGTCTCTGGGTCAGGAAACTATCCCCCCAACATGTTTTGTTCATTGTGATGACAAGGTTTAGGTCCCTGGAGTGTGTGGCTCTGATGGATTGGGATTTCTTTAAGTGTAGCATGTCCAACAGCTCTGGGTTTGACATGGTCTTGTATGTTAAGCAGAGATTGCCTCTGAGTAGACGATATGCAACAGAGTATAGCTGGAGTTTTTTTAGACGGTCAGTATAGGGCATCTGCTTTAGGCCTGTGATTCTTTTAGTGAGGTGTTTCTACGGCCTTTCCAGTTGTTGCAGATGTCTTGTGAGGTACATACCAAACAGGCCGTTGTACTCTGTGATGGGTCTAATGAGGGATGAGTACAGTGGGACAATGACCTCCTATTTTCTGGATAAAAAGCACTTAGTGATGAGGTGTGCCACATAGAAGGATTTCCTGACTGTTGTGGTGATGTGGTTATCGAAGGTGAGACCACTGTCCACCTGTGTTCCTAGTCTCTTATCACACTTTTGGTGTTTAGTGTACTGCCATCTATGTGGTAATTCATTGGTACATGGTTTTTCCCAAACGGGATAACTATACACTTCTAGACACTGAGCTTGAGCCCATGGCTCTGGCACCAAGCATCTGTTTCTGTAAGGCCCTTTTGTAGAATATCCACATAATTAGAGGATTCGATAATGGCTCCCAGTTTGCAGTCATCTGCGAACTTTGTTAGCCAGAGTTCCTCAGTGCTGGCCTGTACTTCAGAGAAGTAGATGCCAAACAAGAGCGGTCCCAGGACTGAACCCTGAAGTACTCCACTTGTCACTTGTCTGGAGCTGGATTTGGAGTCAGCTACTTTTACAGTGTGGGTTCTGTCAGTAAGCCAGTTGGCAACCCATCGAATGACATAGGGATTTATGCCCAGCTTAGTAAGTTTATCTATGATTCCAGGGTAGGGGGATAGTGTCAAAGGCCTTGGCAAGGTCCAGATAGGCTGGTTGAACTGTCTTACCCTCGTTCATGGCTCTAGAGACTGAGTTGAAGAAGTCAATCTGGTTCAGGAGACACGATCGGCCCTTCATAAAACCAAATAGAGTGGGGTCCAGTGTTTGAAGGTTGCCAGTGTCTTTGTTTATAAGTTCATGATAATATGTTCCATGGCCTTGCAGATCAGGCTCATCAGACTGATGGAATGGTTGTTCCCAGGATCCAAGGTAGATCCCTCCTTGTGGAGTGGGATAACTGTAGCTGTGCACCACTCAGTGGGCACAAAGCCTCAGGTGAGGGTATGATTAAACATTACACTTAAGTGAGGCGCACATTCATTTTGTAGTTCATGTAGTACACAGCCCGGGATATCGTCTGGTCCCATGGATGTTGTATTCTTAGCTTTGGAGAGTGCAGTTTTTACCTGTGTGGCCGTGATTACTGGAATTTGCAATCTTTCTTTATTGAGATGGGCCCTTTAGGGGGTGAAGTTTGCATTAGCAATATCCTTGGAATCAGTATATTTAATGCCATTCTGTTGCAGCTCAGAGCAGATCTGAGCATTGCCATTTAGATTCTTGACATAGCTATACAATACCTTGTGGTTGTCTTTGAAATCTTTGGCAATTTTATATTCATAACTAGCTTTGGAGGATTTTATGAGGGATCTCAGCTTCTTATTGAGGCTGATAAGGGAGGTTTTTTGCATCCTGGGATGTTTCTTTTTCTGCACAGTTTCTTCCTTCTGTTGTATAGTTTGTTTATGACAGTGGACCACCAGATTGGCTTCCTTTTTTGGAGGAGAACGTCTTAGTTCTATTTGGGATGGCATGATTCATTCACAGGTGGATGTACTCATACAGTGTTTTAGTGTAGGATTCGGCAGTTGAACATTCAGTTCCCATCTGCATGGGTGTCATGAAGTTTGTCACTTCTGACTTCAGTAGCATGAAGTTGACCTTGGAGATGTTTTTTACAGATGTTTCCTTACTGGGGGGTGAGGGTGGGATGTGGATGTCAAAGATGATTAGCTTATTTTCAGACCTAAACCACAAGAGGGAGACCACTGGTGTGGAGCATCAATTTCCCATGTTGGTAATGACCAGGTGCAGGATATTGGAGCCCCTTGTGGGACTATGGATTAGTTGATCCAGGGCATTGGAATTTATGAATTCCAAGAACCGTTAGGCAAAGGTGCTGGTACACGAGTAGTTTTCCCAGTTAATGGCAGGTTAGTTGAAATCACCCAGTATTAGGGTGTTTGGTTGTATCATAATATATTCCAGTATGTTTAGAAAGGAGTAGTGAGGATCTTGGGGCATGGTGGGGGATCTGTAGCAAGCTACAATTTGGATTGCAGTCTTAGCTAGTGTTAGTTGCACCTGGAGAATTTCAGATGCATTGTGTTAGGCAACTAGCCTGGAGGTGTGAATATCCTTGTTGAATATGGGCACTCCTCCACCTTTAGTGTTTCGGTCCTAGTTTGGTAGCCACAAAGTGTGATAAGAGTTTTAGCCTGGTATTACAGGGTGCTCTCTGGAGCTTTGAACCAAATCTCAGCTACTGCACAGTTATCGATGTTCTCCATTTTTAGGACTGCCTCGAGAGAGTGCATTTTGAGGTTTAGACTTCTAGCATTGAGCAGCATTACTTTCATATTTTGCATACTTGTACCTGTTATGGTGGTGGTTTTGTCCTTTGAGCCTTGCCTAAAAGAAGCACTATAGGAATAGCAAGAGCCTTAGCCAATAACCTGGATCCCAGGGGCAACAGGTGCAGACCATCTCTGGCAAAGTATTGTGGTTTGTTGATCATGTTGTCTCAGGCAGACAGATACCGGATCCCCTTTGAATGACTCCAGAAGCTTAGCCAATTGTTGAAGTCAATCATTTTGTCCTTGTACTGTGGTATCATTCTGGGTAAAGGCAGGATGTTACTCAGGGCTAGGGTTATACTTGCCTGTGTCACATGATCCAAAAGCTCTTCCATGTCTCTTTTCATGTAGTCCAGGGAGGTACGTCTCAAGTCATTCACTCCAACATGGACAATGACAGAGTCATATTTGTACATGTTGTGGAGTGACTTGAGTGCATGCGTTATGTGGCGGATCCTGGCACCCGACAGACAGCTGACTGTAATTTTCTCCTTGTTCAGCCTGGTGAGTGGGGCATCAGTGTGCCTGGCTATAGAGTCACCTATGACTAAAGTGCTGGGTACATTGTCTTGCCTTAGGGGCTGTTGTTGGGTGGCACAGTGGTGTTGTGAGCTATGTGATTCTTTGGTTGTGATTGGTGTTTGTTTGCTTTTCAGCTTCAGAGGTCCTTGTTGCTTGGGCAGGTTAATGTCAAGCACCTCCTCATATGTGGATTTAGTGTTGCTATGTGTGGGTGTTGGTAGTGAGAGTTTTGAAGGGCTATGTGTTGCTTGAGGTGTAGTGCGGGTTTTAACCTTCTCCTATTGATTGTCTAGCACAATCTTGGCTGGAGAGAGCTTTGTTTCCAGTTTGGCTATGTAAGTGCATCTCTCACAGGTTGTAGTGTTGGGTGGTAGGAAGAGAGGGTTGTTTGTATACATGAGGCAATTGCTGCATTGCCTCAGTATGCCCAGATTCACCAGGTGGACAAGATAAATCACCAGAAGCTGACCCTTGGACATGCATGGTTAGGTTCTTTTTTTTTTTTTTTTTTTTTTTTTTTTTGTAAAGTACAAGACCTGTTTTCCCTTACCTTGGCAAGGTACTTTGCAACTATAGGCTGATTAGTGCCTATGATTAATGTCTTCTTATTAACAAGGAGAGATGAGTGCTTGTATCAGTTAAAGGCTTCCTAGTGTCGTCTGGTCCCATGGATGCTGTATTCTTAGCTTTGGAGAGTGTGGTTTTTACCTGTGTGGCTGTGATTACTGGAATTTGCAATCTTTCTTTATTGAGATGGGCCCTTTAGGGGATGAAGTTTGCATTGGCAGTATCCTTGGAATCAGTATATTTGATGCCATTCTGTTGCAGCTCAGAGCAGATCTGAGCATTGCCATTTAGATTCTTGACATAGCTATACAATACATTGTGGTTGTCTTTGAAATCTTTGGCAATTTTATTTTCGTAACTAGCTTTGGAGGAGTTTATGAGGGATCTCAGCTTCTTATTGAGGCTGATAAGGGAGGTTTTTTGCATCCTGGGATGTTTCTTTTTCTGCACAGTTTCTTCCTTCTGTTGTATAGTTTGTTTATGAAAGTGGACCACCAGATTAGCTTCCTTTTTTTGGAGGTGAACATCTTAGTTCTATTTGGGATGGCATGATTCATTCACAAGTGGATGTGCTCATGCAGTGTTTTAGTGTAGGATTCGGCAGTTGAACATTCAGTTCCCATCTGCATGGGTGTCATGAAGTTTGTCACTTCTGACTTCAGTAGCATGAAGTTGACCTTGGAGATGTTTTTTTACAGATGTTTCCTTACTGGGGGGTGAGGGTGGGATGTGGATGTCAAAGATGATTAGCTTATTTTCAGACCTAAACCACAAGGGGGAGACCACTAGTGTGGAGCATCAATTTCCCATGTTGATAATGACCAGGTGCAGGATATTGGAGCCCCTTGTGGGACTATGGATTAGTTGATCCAGGGCATTGGAATTTATGAATTCCAAGAACCGTTAAGCAAAGGTGCTGGTACACGAGTAGTTTTCCCAGTTAATGGCAGGTTAGTTGAAATCACCCAGTATTAGGGTGTTTGGTTGTATCATAATATTTTCCAGTATGTTTAGAAAGGAGTAGTGAGGATCTTGGGGCATGGTGGGGGATCTGTAGCAAACTACAATTTGGATTGCAGTCTTAGCTAGTGTTAGTTGCACCTGGAGAATTTCAGATGCATTGTGTTAGGCAACTAGCCTGGAGGTGTGAATATCGTTGTTGAATATGGGCACTCCTCCACCTTTAGTGTTTCGGTCCTAGTTTGGTGGCCACAAAGTGTGACAAGAGTTATAGCCTGGTATTACAAGGGTGCTCTCTGGAGATATGAACCAAATCTCAGCTACTGCACAGTTATCGATGTTCTCCATTTTTAGGACTGCCTCGAGAGAGTGCATTTTGAGGTTTAGACTTCTAGCATTGAGCAGCATTACCTTCATATTTTGCATACTTGTACCTGTTATGTTGGTGGTTTTGTCCCTTGACCCTTGCCTAAAAGGAGCACTATAGGGGTAGCAAGAGCCTTAGCCAATAACCTGGATCCCAGGGGCAACAGGTGCAGACCATCTCTGGCAAAGCATTGTGGTCTGTTGATCATGTTGTCCCAGGCAGACAGATACCGGATCCCCTTTGAATGACTCCAGAAGCTTAGCCAATTGTTGAAGTCAATCATTTTGTCCTTGTACTGTGGTATCATTCTGGGTGAAGGCAGAATGTTACTCAGGGCTAGGGTTATACTTGCCTGGGTCACATGATCCAAAAGCTCTTCCATGTCTCTTTTCATGTAGTCCAGGGAGGTATGTCTCAAGTCATTTACTCCAACATGGACAATGACAGAGTCATATTTGTACATGTTGTGGAGTGACTTGAGTGCATGCGTTATGTGACGGATCCTGGCACCCGACAGACAGCTGACTGTAATTTTCTCCTTGTTCAGCCTGGTGAGTGGGGCATCAGTGTGCCTGGCTATAGAGTCACCTATGATTAAAGTGCTGGGTACGTTTTCTTGCCTTAGGGGCTGTTGTTGGGTGGCACAGTGGTGTTGTGAGCTATGTGATTCTTTGGTTGTGATTGGTGTTTGTTTGCTTTTCAGCTTCAGAGGTCCTTGTTGCTTGGGCAGGTTAATGTCAAGCACCTCCGCATATGTGGATTTAGTGTTGCTATGTGTGGGTGTTGGTAGTGAGAGTTTTGAAGGGCTATGTGTTGCTTGAGCTGTAGTGCGGGTGTTAACCTTCTCCTCTTGATTGTCTAGCACAATCTTGGCTGGAGAGAGCTTTGTTTCCAGTTTGGCTATGTAAGTGCATATCTCACAGGTTGTAGTGTTGGGTGGTAGAAGGAGAGGGTTGTCTGTATACATGAGGCAATTGCTGCATTGCCTCAGTATGCCCAGATTCACCAGGTGGACAAGAGAAATCACCGGAAGCTGACCCTTAGACATGCATGGTTAGGTGCTTTTTTTTTTTTTTTTTTTTTGTAAAGTACAAGACCTGTTTTCCTTTACCTTGGCAAGGTACTTTGCAATTATAGGCTGTTTAGTGCCTATGATTAATGTCTTCTTATTAACAAGGAGAGTTGAGTGCTTGTATCAGTTAAAGGCTTCCTAGTGCTTTCCAGCAGGTTTTAGAACAAGTGCTAGTCATAGGGACTCCACCCAGAAAGAGACAGAATTCAATGCACTCTGCTCCTACTCTCACCAGGATCAGAATATAAGCACAGATTCCAAGCTATCACCTATAAAGCAGTTATTAAGCTTTCTGGTGATCAGCAGTCTCCAGGAAATAATGTAACTACACTCCTTCTCTCACCAGGAGAAAACAGAAGCACTAATCCCAAGATGACTACTGAGAGGCAAAATGTGGGTTCTCCAGTAACTGCTGGTCTTCCAATAGGTGCATAACTGTAAGATGAAAAAAAATAGTTTATCCTAAACACTTCAGTGTGCACTAGAGGAATTAGATGTGAAAGTAGGTAATTAAGTTTTACCTGTCTAAAAAGTTAAGTTTTAGTGGAGAGTGACTATTTTTAAAACAGCGAGATAGACTGAAAGGGGGCGGTTACTTTTGTATTCTGGTACTATGGAATACAGTAGGATGGCCAATAAATTTAAATAATTAAAGGGGCGTGATTTCACAAAATGATAATTTTGTGCTTACTCACACAAGCCAGTAAAAGCAGAGAGGAAATTAGATATATGGTCAAATTAACATAAGGGGCAGGCAACTAGAAAGACAGTGGTGTTTAAGAACACAACAGTAACTAGTGGGAGGCTGGGAAAATTATTTCTGCCTGACTCACAAGAGACAGAGCTGTAGTCTCTTTTCAAGTTTTAATATGCAGTTAAAAGCAGAATACAAGTAAAACACAAGGTAAAGAAAACAAATCACAGTATTCAAAATAGAAAAAGGCAATAAGTAATACAAAATACAACAAATAAAAAGCAAACTAACCTTTCCCTCACAGCAAAGTGTAGCAGATTCTGGGTGAGCCTTTCTAGTTATTCCAAAAGAAAAACTTAGATAGTAGGAAATCAGGGAGAAATTGAAGTAGTACTGTAAAAAATCAATATGGGGTAGGAAGTGGTGGGAGTGAGGGTAGGTGGATATTATAACATGCTTCTATGAATATTGGATATCTCAGATGATCCATCAATTTAATCCAAATGACCTTTTGCAAGTAAGCAATGAATGTTAACAATTGCTAAACTATTCAGTTTTAATATTTTGATTATAGTAAGACCTAGATTATTTATTATTTCTTTTCAAGCCTTATGACACACTATGGGTTGGATATACTGAACAGGTTATATCACAATACTGAAAAACTTCTAAGTAATATTCACTTAATGTATGTAATATTAAGTTCACATTAAGCTCATCAATTGTGGATCCTAATTTATTTATTTACTTTTATTATTAATTTTAAGAGTAGATTCTTACTGTGCATTCTATGTCTAATACAGTCTTCATTATGCTCTACTTTTCTTGAAAGTTTTGATTTAGGTGTTCCCTGTAATGCATCTTTTGACATTGATTTCAGTAACCATTTGAAATGCCAGGACCCGCTAGACTGGCTCCTGAAATATGGAGACTGAATGGCCAAAAGCTCAGACTTAAATATACCAGGTCAGAGTTGCCATTTCTTGGAATATTCCCTTTTCTCCGATGTATGGCGATCTCAGAGTTGGTGTGTGTCTATATATATATATATATATATATATATATATATATATATATATATATATATATATATATATATATATATGGGTCTACCGTGACCCACTAAAATTACATTTCTCTGAAATGTAATTTTGCAACCCCAATGTTCCAAAAGTACATTTATCTGAAAATGCACTTTCGCAAAAAAATGGATCAACAAAAACAAGAGAAAAAACATGGCAATACTAACCACATTTATACAGGGGGCAAGTCACTCTGCAGCCCCACACCCCCGCTACTTATATAGTCTAGCTCTGAGATTGCACTACAGTGGTGAAAAGAGAATATTCCCTTATCCTCACTGTGCCGCAATCTACAACAACAACCTCGGTTGTTTTTTATTGATCAGGTTTTTCGCAAAAGTGCATTTTCAGATAAATGCACTTTCGGAAAAATGGGGTCGTGAAATTGGGTCAAGGTAGACCCATATATATCTATATATATATATATATATATATATATATATATATATATATATATATAATATATGTATATATATATATATATATATATATATATATATATATAATATATATATATATATATATATATATATATATATATATATATCAGTTTTGGGGGGGTGCAAGGGGGGTCTTGCCCTTCCCTCCTGCAATAAAAAGTTTAATGGGGAAGATCAATTTTCAAAATTCACTTTTCTCCTGTGTTTTTGTTCTTTTCTTTTCGGCTTGTCGACACTCGGCATTTTGAGTGTCAAGATTTCAATAGGGAGTCCATTTTCTCACTTTCTTAGGATTTCTGATCTATATGTTTCATTTAATAAAATCTTAAATATGCTCTTCCTTTCCTAGTATTTTCACCTTACCACCTCATAGCTCTGTGAAGGAGATGTAATAGCTAGGTCATATAACAGGGGTGGGGCATTGAAACTCTCAAGGTATACTATGAAATGTTGTACCTTTCTAAACCATGATGAAAAATGTCATACCTGAAATTTCTAAACCGCACAACACTGGTGAAGTAACATATCATAATTTGTTACTTCACACAAAGTTATTAAATCAGCTTTGCAGGGGATATGGATATATGCCTTCTTGCCACCCTGATATCTATCTGTACATCTGAGAATATATATGCACAAGAAATGGGAAAATAAAAAAAAGACATTTATTTTTTTTCCTTTTCTGTTGAGTGGCATAATCTCATGGACGTCATTATACAGAACCTGCATTGTCGTCATCATCATCATCATCATCATCATCATCACCATCATCATCATCACCATCATCATCATCATCATCACCTCCCTTTTCCCCATCTTCTTCATGGGGCTGGAATGTTGTGTTAACTGTGGCTTTGTCTGTTGATTCAATGCAACACTCATGCAATCTTCAAAACTCATGTCGGACTGTCTCAGATCTTTCGGTCATCCATCCGCCTCTTTGCTGGACACCCTCATTTCCTCTTGCCTTCTTCCTGTCTGTTCCAAATCTTCTTCAACAGACTGTCTTCTGCTTTCTGCACATCTGTCTTAACCACCATAATCTGTTCTCTGTGATCTTTTCTTCAATTGGAGCTACTTTGGCTTCTGCTCTTATGTCCTCATCTCTTCATCTGTCTCGCAATTTGCATCCTGCAACCTGTCTCAACCACGTGAAAACAGTTCAGGCAAGCCTTCCAGCATAACACCCAGACCGTAAACAAGTCAAACCAAATTGCTTTTAATATACGATAGCATAGAATTTAAGCACAAACAAAGCTTTTTGTTGATTTAAATAAACCAACTTCCTCAGAAAAAGTCTTTTTACTGGAAACAGGGATTTAAATTCTTCTTTTCCTTGTCACATGTTTACAAATGTTAATTTAATAGGATGATTGTTACATAAGTCACTCGTAAGCCCCTCCCCAACCTTACAAGCACTGAAATTTAACATGTTAATATAGTACAGTTTGTAATGTAATGTAATAGCAACAAACCATTTTAATAAGGAATATTTTACAATACCTCAAAGGAATATTGTTAACGTCAAACAAAAAACGATAGTAATAAAATTATATACCTAGTACCAAATAAACAAAATCAATCAAAGGTTAGAACCTTGAAATATAAAACTAACAAGTTGTAAATTAGTAAGGTTATTAATTTAAACAATTCAGTATATGTATAAAATATAAAATTATCAAAATTATTTCTAATGGAAAAATTTTTAATAAAAAATTTTTTTTTAGTAAAATAAATGTTTATAAATAGTATAATTGATTTAATTAATAACATACAGTATATAATATATTCACCATCTGTCATCAATGTCAGATAAACTGTATATTAATATGTTGATATGTTAATGGTAAAATGTAATTGTAACTAAGTCCCGAAGGACATAAAAGCATTGAAGTAAAGACTAAAAAATAAAAAATGTACTTAAATGTTGACATCATTTTATCTACTTAAACTTTTCAATTTCAGAATACACATAATGGAGCTCAATTCATTTATGCCTGGATAGTGACAGGCATCTAATCTTAACTGCCAAATTAATTCACAGCGCTCCAAAATCAGTGACTTAGGGCCCCATCTACCTTCGGTAAGGGCTTGATCAATAGCTCGAAAAGTAAAGCAGTGTAATGGGAGGTCCATAATATGTCTCGCGAGGGCGTTCTCTCCTTTACGTCTCACTATAGCATATACATGTTCATACACTCGTTCTCGTAATTTTCTGTCAGTCTTTCCAATATAGAAGACCAGACAGTGAGAGCACCTTGCTAGATATATCACCTGTTTACTCTGGCAGTTGAATTTGCCCCCGGTTTTGTACCTCCTCCCTTTCACCTTGAACGTTTGTCCTGTTTCCATGTATTTACAGTAACGGCACATGTTACACTTGGACATACCCAACATGCTATGTAACTTCTTGGCTGTCCTCTCTAGTAACTGCATCAAGTTATACCCTCATTTGTAAACTATAGTGGGATACCCCTGGATTTTATTCCTTAGCGCTACATCATTCGTAAACAAATTCCAATTTTTCTATACTATGTCCATCACTGTTTTAGCATCCAAAATGGACGTACAAATAAAACTATAATTTCTAATACCTTCTTCAACCTGTCGTGCATCAACCAGGCGTTCTTTGTTCTGGTTAAGGATAGGTAGATGAATTCCCCTGTTTCTTTTCAACTGGACTTTGTCCATCAAATCCAGAATCAGTTCCAAAGGATAACCTCTTTTTAAGAAAAATTCCGTCATAAAGTTACACTCATCCCTAAAATCTTTGTCCCTAGTAACCATTCTCGTAGCTCTAACCAGTTGCCCCTTGACTACAGATGTTTTCTGTGTAAAGGGGTGACAACTGGAGAACTGTAAGAAGATATTGGAATAAGTGTCCTTATTCTTGCAAAGTAACATCTATTAGAATTGTCCTTGATCAAGTCCACATCAAGGTAGGCTATTCTATCCTGTGCAAAACACAAAGTAAATTTAAGGAACACAGTCAAATTAAAAAATTCAACCAATCCTTGTGCTACATCAGTGTCTCCTTTTAGGATGATAAAAATGTCATCCCGGAATCGTGTGTAAAATAAAATTTTATCCTGGATGGTAGGGTTAGCCATGACAAACTGCCTCTCCCAGTACGTCATGACTAGGTTAGCTAAACTAGCTCCACATGGGGAGCCCATGGCTATACCTATCCTCTGGAGAAAATATTTATTGTCAAAAGTCACATAGTTGTAAGACAGGATTATATCTAATAGTTCCCCTCCAAGTTGAATTTCCTCACATGGGGTCCCCTTTTACTCTCATCATAGAAGCCACCCACTCTATTGCTTCTAGATGGGGAATAGAGGAGTAGAGGTACTTAACATCTACAGTGAGGAAATTGAACTCCTCACGGAAAGGTATTCTCTTGACATTTTCCAGAAAGGTCCATGAATCCTTAGAAATCTGAGTTTCACTTTTAATGTAATTTTTTTTAAATGTTGTCAACCACTTTTGCACTTGCATATGTAATACTGTTCCTTGCATTCACAAGTGGACGCATAGGTGGGTTATGTAAGTCCTTGTGGACCTTAGGAATTCCAAATAAAATGGGAATCCTAGGGGCCGGCATAGTGAGGTAGTTATATAATTCTATGTCAATTCTAGTGTCAATGAACATGTCGTTAATATAAGATCTAATCCTAGAGTAGCCTATGTTAAGCTCATTCCTTGTTACCTCTTCATAAGTGTCAGTAGAAATTATTTCCATCATTTTTTGATGTAATCATCATTACTCATTACTGCTAGCCCTCTGCCCTTGTCTGGCTGCATAATTCTAACTGGAAAACTACACAAAGACACCAACAAAACTTTTTCCTCTTTACTAATATTGAAAAAATAAGGAGTCTGTGGGTGGGGATTACCCAAAGCATGTTGTAAATCCAGTTCACATAGCTGATCAAAAAGTGCTATTGTTGGATGTAAAGGAGGGTGATAAATACTGGGTATATAATAATCACTACTCTTGCCTGTGTAGTCACCCAAAAGTACATGCAAATTAAGTTTTCTCACAAACATTTTAAATTCTATTAAAGTCTTAATGATATCCACTCATCTAGAAGGCACAAAGGAAGAACCCTTTGCTAACAGTTCCACCAAATCAGAAGAAAAAACAATCCCTGAATAGTTGAAAATTTTAAAGTCAAAGTTGGAGTTGTAAATTACCTCACAAGAACAAGGCAAGTCAGCAGTAGCATTACCAAAATCCACTCCTAGTTCCATCTGTTCTTGGTTTTGTTCCGGGCTTTTCAGCCCGGGAGAGGAACATGGTTTGAGGCTCTGTTCTGAAAATTTGGGTCATTGACTGCCTGAGGTGGGTTGTTTTGGTTTAGGTTGTTAGCTAGATGCTAACTCCGTCGTACTGATTCAGATAATGGTTCCTCACCATTCTGATTGTTGTTACTCATATTCCTAGTTGCCACTCTGTTGGTAGCCACCCTGATGGAACTGTTAGGGCTAGCTAAAATATTCCCTTGTACTAAAGCTGGTTTTGGATAAGCTGTTCCATCCCTGTAGTCCCTCAAATCATGGTTCAATTTCTTAATTTTGGCTGCATTGATTTTGGTAACATATTGGTCTATGCTGCTGTAGATCCGCTCGTAGTTGAAGCGGTATCGATGAAAGTCTGTGTTCTTTTTGATATCATCATCCAATAAACTGGTTTCCCCAACCAAACTGTTTGCTGTCTCTCGATAGTGTTTACACATTAACTCGAGTAGTTCAAAACCATGTTTGTCAAACAGTTTGATTAGGTCACAAGGGAAAGGAAACCCTTCGGCTAGAACCACTGGGTATTGCCATGATCTTAGACCTTTCAGGATTACCTTCAAGCGTTTACATTCTTGAAAGTATGCTATTTCCAAATGGATCTTCCTCAGCTTAACCAGTTTTTGGTCGAAGTGTAGTTTCGTTGATAAATCAAGTCCAACCTCAACTGGTTCCTCCTGTGAGCTGTTGAATGATGGATGGGTGAAACTGAATGGTCTTCCTAGCCATAAGTTTAGATCTGGAGCCCCTGTGAAGCTAGTAGAATTAAGCTGGTGGCACTGTTGTTGGCTAGTTCTGTTGTTTGACAGCAATGTGACTCTGCCATCGCTAAGAGCCCTATCACTTGTCTCCATAATACGACCCTGTTCCGACTGAACAGTCATAATAGTACCCAAGTTTGTTGGAAGTAAGTTAGAAGTACTCAGCCTGGATGTACTAAGCAAAGCAGGGCTGTTTGAATTAGCTGGGGTTTGACTCAACGTAACCTGCTGTGACTCGGTTACCTGGTCTAATCTCATCGATAGAGTATTCACCTTCTGAGTGAGTATTTGAATTAACATGGATAAATTGCTCACGTTGTCCACTTCTAGTGATACTGACGATGAACTCAAAACTGTTTCCATAATCGTAGGACTCCAAAATACAAACTCAAACAAAACAGTAAAACTTCAAAAATCTCAACCACGTGAAAACAGTTCAGGCAAGCCTTCCAGCATAACACCAAGATCGTAAACAAGTCAGGTAAAACCAAATTGCTTTTAATATATGATAGTGGAGAATTTAAGCAAAAACAAAGCTTTTCATTGATTTAAATAAACAAACTTCCTCAGAAAAAGTCTTTTTACAGGAAACAGTGACTTAAATTCCCCTTTTCCTTGTCACATGTTTACAAACGTTAATTTAATAGAATGACTGTTACATAAGTCACTCGTAAGCCCCTCCCCAACCTTACAAACACTGAAATTGAACATGTTAATATAGTACAGTTTGTAATGTAAAGTAATAGCAACAAACCATTTTAGTAAGGAATATTTTACAATACCTCAAAGGAATATTGTTAACGTCAAACAAAAAACGATAGTAATAAAATCACATAACTAGTACCAAACAAACAAAATCAATCACAGGTTAGAACCTTGAAATATAAAACTAACGAGTTGCAAATTAGTAAGGTTATTAATGTAAACAATTCAGTATATGCATAAAATAAAAATGATCAAAATTATTTCTAATGTAAAAATTTTCAATAAAAATTTTTTTTTAGTAAAATAAATGTTTATAAATAGTATAATTAATTTAATTAATAACATACAGTATATAATATATTCACCATCTGTCATCAATGTCAAATAAACTGTATATTAGTATGTTGATATGTTAATGGTAAAATGTAATTGTAACTAAGTCCCGAAGGACATAAAAGCATTGAAGTAAAGACTAAAAAATAAAAAATGTACTTAATTGTTGACAACATTTTATCTACTTAAACTTTTCAATTTCAGAATACATATAATGGAGCTCAGTTCATTTATGCCTGGATAGTGACAGGCATCTAATCTTAATTGCCAAATTAATTCACAGCAGTCCAAAATCAGTAACTCTGGGCCCCCCCTACCATTGGTAAGGGCTTGATCAATAGCTGGAAAAGTAAAACAGTGTAATGAGTGGTCCATGATATGTCTCGCGAGGGCGTTCTCTCCTTTACGTCTCCCTATAGCATATACATGCTAATACACTTGTTCTTGTAATTTGCTGTCGGTCTTTCCAATATAGAAGACCAGGCAGTGAGAGCATCTTGCTAGATATACCACCTGTTTACTCTGGCAGTTGAATTTGCCCCTGGTTTTGTAATCACCTCCTCACTCCCTTTCACCTGAACGCTGTCCTGTTTCCATGTGAGCCATTTACAGTAACGCACATGTTACACTTCATATCCAACATGCTACTAACTTCTTGGGTTTCCTCTGTAGTAACTGCTTCAAGTTATACCCTCATTTGTAACTATAGATACCTGGATTTTATTCTTAGCGCTACATCATTCGTAAACAAATTCCAATCTTTCTGTACTCTTGGTAACAACAATCAGAATGTTGAGGAACCATTATCTCAACCAGTACGACGGAGTGAACCCAAATAACCCAAATTTTCAGAACAGAGCATCAAACTATGTCCCTCTCCCAGGCCGAAAAGCCCAGAACAAAACCAAGAACAGATGGAACTAGGAGTGGATTTTGGTAATGTTACTGCTGATGTGCCTTGTTCTTGTGAGGTAATTTACAACTCCAACATTGACTTTAAAATGTTCAACTATTCAGGGATTATTTTTTCTTCTGATTTGGTGGAACTGTTAGCAAAGGGTTCTTCCTTTGTGCCTTCTAGACGAGCGGATATTGCTAAGACTTTAATAGAATTTAAAATGTTTGTGAGAAAACTTAATTAATTCTTAATAAGCAAAAAGAACACGTGGTTGATGCACAGCAAGTTAAAGAAGGTATTAGTCCTTATAGTTTTATTTTTACATTCAGTTTGGATGCTAAAACAGTGACGGCCATAGTAAAGAAAAATTGGAATTTGTTTACGAATGATGTAGCGCTAAGGAATAAAATCCAGGGGTATCCCACTATAGTTTACAAACAAGGGTATAACTTGAAGCAATTACTAGAGAGGAAACCCAAGAAGTTAAGTATCATATTGGGTATGTCGAAATGTAACATGTGCCGTTACTGTAAATACATGGCCCTATGCCCATACAGCAACTCAAAGGGTGAAAAACACATGGATTCCTGGGGCACCTCTCTGTAAGCAAACAACAGATGGGGCAACTATCTATCCCACTCCCTCTTATACTGGTCTGCAAACTCCTGTAGCATGGACTTGATTGTAGAGTTTAACCTCTCAACAAGACCTTTAGTCTGGGTTTTAGGGGGTGGTCTTTAGGTGCTTCACCACACAGTACTTCTAAAGATAAGCCAGCAGGTCTGACATGAAATTGGCACCTCTGTCAGTCAGTATTTCTTGTGGGGAACCTATTCTGCTGAAAATCTCTAACAAAGCATTTGCCACCTTTTTCTGCCTCAATGGAGAGCACAAAGCCACCAAGGCCTCAGTGTATCTTGTAGCATAATCTACTACCACTAGGATATACTTTTTCCCTGTGGAACTTGGGGTACTTAGAGGCCCCCACAATATCCATAGCTACCCTCTGAAATGGCTCCTCAATCACAGGCAAAGGTATGCAGCAAGGAGCCGTTCCACCTTGTCTCCTGCCTTGCCTACCTTTTGGCACTGCTCACAGATCCTGCAGTACCCTGTTACATCTCTGGAAATTCCAGACCAATAGAATTTCTGCATAATACATCTCTGTACGTTTTATGCCCATATGACCTGCTAAGGGAATACCATGGGCTATAGCCTAGAAGCACTAGACGGATGGTGGGGGTCTAGGCACTACCAACTGCTGTATTCTCTCACCCTCTTGTCCCTCCCTCTCAGAGGTCCACTCTCTATACAGTAATCCTTCTCTCCCAAGTATACAAGATTTCCCATCCCTTGAGAATCAGGGTGCCCCACTAGCTACCTGCTGGGCTCCCAGGCCTTTAGCAATGGTCAGGGGTCTGAGAGCTGAGCCTCCGTCTCAACTCTCTCTTTGTAACCCTTCCCAGCTCCCCCTTCCACAGGAAGTCTGGCATCCTCTGGACAGTGGTGCCTCACTGTCAGCCTGGGTACTACTACTCACCGCTACCTTTGCAGTCACTTCACTCTGTCCAAGGGAAAATCCCAGCACCCACAAACAGCTGTGGCTCATCTTCAGGGGTCTCACTGCTACAGAGTAGCTCCCTCCCTGAAGTAACCACATCACCAGTCCTGGCTGCAAGTATCGCGGTCTGTCTGGGTCTCCTCTCAGGCTACCAGGGCCCACATGCTTTTCTCCAAGCTTCTGACTGGAGTGTAACTGCACAACAAACACATGGTACTGCCTTTATCAAAGAACCATTCCCTGTCATGGGACAATTCCCG
>NC_056735.1:24182694-24204315 GCF_019279795.1 Protopterus annectens | reverse complement strand
TAAAAAATTAACTGTAACATATAAAAGAACTATGCAGTCTATTAATCTTAAAAGGAAACTAAAGTCTGTCATAACAATCATTGGTATAACAAGCCATTGTTGTTGTTAATATGTGGGTATAAATAAATATATAAATCTGATTCAGAAACCTTCTGCTTTTGTAGTTATGTAAATACCAATGTGCATTAGTAGGTTTTGTAAACAAATCTGGTAGCTGCTGATGCTGGACACTGACTCATACCTCGAACTGTCGCCAAAAGGCAGGACACTGGTGAATTGACAATCCTCCAAATTGTCTGTGGGTATATATAATATGGTGTGTGTGTGTGTGTGTGTGTGTGTGTGTGTGTGTGTGTGTGTGTGTGTGTGTGTGTGTGTGTGTGTGTGTGTGTATGTGTGTATGTGTGTGTGTCTTCTTATAGATTGGCACTGTACCCATGATTTGTTTGTCTACCTTAGGGACTCCTGCACCCTCACAACATTGAATTGGTTAAATTAAATATCAGAGAATGACTGAATAAAACAGTAAAGTCATGTTTCTGGAATATATAAAATAACTAAATTGTAAAGCAGTAGTGTTGTCCTCATTATATATGTAGAAGCTGTAGCAGTATTGTTCTTTAAGAGTACAGCAATGTGTGGTTAAAGTACCATGTTAAAAACATTGCAAAAAGTTTCACAGTGGAATGTGACGCACTGTTAAATGTCTTGTTTTATTAAGCAGCACAAATAATACCACATCTATGTAGTGAAACAGCTGTGATCAACACGGACATGTGATGGCAAACAATAGGTTGATAAGATGTGTATACCAGCATCAACAGTGTGGTATCTTGGTGAATTAAATTTATTCTGTGGTATGGTTATCTCAGACTTAATATTTAAGCAGCATGGGTGTGGAGGAGGCCCTTGCTGTTTGTAACATTACTCTTTGATAACTGCATCACTTAGTGTTTAATGCAAATTCAAAACAATACAAAATAAGAGTTTTTTTTAATTTAAAACATAATAAATTGGTACTTTCTAAATTCTGAAACACCGTACCTATAAACCTCTTAGTGGAAGAAATCTGGTCAAAGACTAAAATAATGGGAGGACAAAGGCTCAAAAATAGGGACAGAATTTAAAATATTGCTCTTATAAACTTAGAAAGCTGATAGAATAACAGGATTTGTGCTAGTATGCATTTTATGAAGGATATGAAGTCTGAAACTCATATATATATATATATATATATATATATATATATATATATATATATATATATATATATATATATATATGACTCATATACACACCTTCTTTCTGACACAGTAACACACACACACTTTATCTCTGATATGAATGGCTAGCTTAAATTACATAGACACACACACTATCTCTCTCATCCAGAAAAATGAACCACCAGTTTAACTAACACGCATACTCGTACACTCATACCCTCACTCACACTTACCTCGGCATGGCTAGTTTAAATTCTGAAATAAGTGCAGACTGACTTTACATCCATAGCACACATTAGTAGTTAAACGGAGTGATGTCAGCATGCTCTGCATATTCATGAGAGCATGCTGAATCACACCTAAGTCTAACACGGCCCATGTAAGACAGTAGGGGGCATGTCCATAGGCTGAGCCCTGCAAGCGGACACGCCCCCAGAAGAGTAAAAGTGCCCAAAGTAAACACCCACGACAGAGTCCACGGAAATGTGAATAAACACAACACAACACATGCCCCCACAGACTATGAACAGAAAATATATAAATGAACATGTTATATATTTTTTTTAAATTGTAAAGATGATTGCCCGTCAGTGCGCTCGTTTGCGCGGGCGTGCCTGTAGCACAGCTACAGTTAGCAGTCAGTGGGAAAGCATATAAGAACTAAATATGCAAAGTAAGCCAAGAAGCAATAGTGTAGCAGTAGAGACGTCAGCTGAAGAGCAGGCATTCATGGTTCGAGCCCCCACAACACCAACTTTTATTTTTAGCAAAATAAGCACAAAACAAGTCCCTGACAAACATGTACACATATAAAATCACATTTTATGTAAAATGTAATGAACTAGTCCATTTATTTTGAAGAAATGTGAGGTAACAAAACAATAAAAAAATGCCAGATGTGCCTATAGCTGAGCTACAGTTTAACAAGGTGAGTGCATCTGCCCGTAGGTGAGCAGTGGTTTAACAGGTGCAAAATGAGTGCCTGTAGGTGAGCAGTGGTTCAACAGGTGCAAAATGAGTGCCCGTAGGTGAGCAGTGGTTTAACAGGTGCAAAATGAGTGCCTGTAGCTGAGCAGTGGTTTCACATGCTGAAACTGTGTGACCCTAGCTGAGCTGAGCGTAATATGCGTGTTGACATCTAAATGAGGTGTAAGCCAGCGCACCCCGTTTGCGTGGAGCTACGCACCGCGCCAACAAGCTAACCAACGGGCAACGTTGAGCAAGCTGTAACAAAACTGCCTTTACACAGACACACCCCCTAGCCTGTCTAGACAGTCATAAAATATAAAAAGCAGTGGCCTGGTTCGAACCCAGGATACTATGCACCATAGTCAAGGTACTGAACCACTAAGCTACAACAGCTGTACTCAGAAATGCAGTAATAGCAAATATATAGGAATGAATAGAAAGTGGAGCATGACAAAGCAGGTTTTGTGAAGTGGATATAATTCCAAAATTGCTAATCACAGATAAGTGCCAGAAAAACGGCATATATAAGCCCCATAGGCTGGAATACACAGCATAAACACTTGTAGAACTGACTTGCAGCCAGAATGTCAGGTGTAGGTGAG
Organism: Protopterus annectens; assembly: GCF_019279795.1. NCBI lineage: Eukaryota > Metazoa > Chordata > Ceratodontiformes > Protopteridae > Protopterus > Protopterus annectens. The sequence continues at coordinate 24,201,521 of NC_056735.1, read as the reverse complement.
GGTAGTTGCTTTCGAGCACAGAGGTGGGCGTTGAGGAGTCCAGATGCATGGTCTGGCTCCTAGTCCACAATCATGAGGCCCAACTCATGCAGGGCCAGGTCCTGTGGGGAGCATATAGGGCTGAGGCATGGGACTGGTTGGCTCATGATCTTACCAGTGCCACAGGGATTCCAAGGACTGGTGAGCAGGTCCGTCACCACCATGTGGACCTGAAGAGATGCAAGCAGGACCAATTGAACCTTTGGATCCAGGAGGCCCGGCAAATGCCCAACGCCCCACTACTGAGTAAGTTACATTTAATTATGTATATAAGAAATTAAATTAGCTGATATTATGGAGATGTGTATTCCAATATTACTTCATTTATATTACAGCTGCAGGTGTCCGTTCTGAGAACCGCAGAGCCTATGGTGATAGGCTGGTGCGGTTGCGCCACCAGGCAAGTCAGTAATCCACTCCCAGTAACTGTAAAGAAATATAAAAGTATGACAGTTAGCAAAAGAGTGCAGTGTAGTCACTAAGTTATAAAATGTGCAAGTAACAGTGTAAAAGTGTTTGCAAGTATTGCTTGATTACAAAAGTGTGTTGCAGTCTGAAATCCAAACAGAAAAATGAAAATGTCTGAAACAAAGTCTGAAATAAAGATGCACCACCTATAATATCATAGTGCACAACCTGCAGCAGGCTGAAAAGTACAGCTGCAGAAGATGAGCAACTCACATGTGTGAAATATATCCCTGTTGAAATACTGAAACATGACAGAAGTGAGACTGCTGGAAAGGATTGTAATAACTACAGGTAAAACATGTCAATAAAGCCTAGAAGTAAGTACCATCCTGAATAGTAAAATGAAAACAAGTGAGAGGGTGTGAGAAAGAGTTATGAATCCACCAATAAAGTAGTAATAACCCCTGTATAAAGTATACTGCAGTCAGTGCAGAATGAAATGAATGTGACAAGTAGAACCAAACTGCGAAATGTGTCCAAAGTGTTGCTGCAGCTGGAATGTGTATCCCAAAATCTGGATATGTTGCTCTCAGTCTGCAATATGCAGATAGTATGATTGTCTGAAATATCAAACATCCACAGTTGTCTATAGCTATATAAAGCAAATGTAGCAGGATGATGTAGCTGAACAAAGCCAGATATGAACGTGTATGAATAACAATAAAATGTATATTGATGTAGCAGTAACAGTCCTATCACCAAAGTGAAGTAGTTATCATATAGGAAACTGTAGTTAGAACAGTAGTGTGTATATATCTGTAGCTATTAGAAATGTACAGCATATGTATTGGTATTCGAAGGTGTTAATAATATTTTCTTCACCCCACCCTATAACCACATATAATCCATTCCACGTGAAAATGGTATGTGCAATCACAATTAACACCCTGGACATTTGTCCTGATGGGTCCTAAATATTTGCATGTCCGTTGATGCATCTGCCCTGTTCATACATCCAAACCTGATGGCCTGTTGCCATCAATCAACCCTGCATGTTGTTGGACTGTGTATTGCTGTTCAAATTATGCATGTGTTATGCTTGCTGTTCAATGGTGTGAATATCTGGGTGTTTGGTTAATGGGAATACTAATGCATGCTGTTACAACTAATTGCGAATGGTATTGTATGTTACTAACCCAAACTGTCATGACATAATGCAAAACATAGAACGACAGGGAAGGTGGGTTCCAGTGGACCCACCTCTCCCACCTCAGCTGGCGAGTGCACCTGGCACTAGTGCCCAGTCTGGACCCTCCTCTGGTGGCCCTGTGCCACCTGCGGGTGGAAGCGCTGCAGGGATGGGACCTGTCCCCCTCTGCAAGCGTGGCCGGAGGAGAACCACCACTCACCCTCCATAGCGTCCGGACTGTGGTGCGTAGGGAGATCCGGGACTCTGTTCTTGAGCCCCTATGCCAGCTTGAAGAACAGGTGGAACAACTTACGGGCATGCCTGTTGCCCGGCCTACACAGCCCCCAGCACAGCCCCGTCCTGGGCAGTGAAGGAACAGTGGCAACTGCCCATGGGTGGGGATATCAGTTCCACTGTTGCCATCTGTGGGCTCATGGGCTCTGGATATCCAAACCTCCGTCCCCGTCAATTGTGTAACCCCCCCACATGTGTCATACACCACCCCTGTATGCGTCTTGTTTGTCTTGTCTGTTGACCTACCCAACCTACCTCCCCAGCTATACCGACTTCCTTCACCTGACATACCACTCTCACCTGAAAAAAAAAAAGGGCACTCTGTACCCACAAAAAATTACGCCCCATACATAGCTGCCCATTCCGCACATATGTCTACCAGACATGGAAACTATCAATTACAATTGGCTGTACAACAAGTATTATTGTTGTCCTTACACCTCTCTCAGAGGAGAAGGTGTCAAATGTCACACCAAATTACAAACATATGCACAGCTGTTGCTGATGAAGAAATGGGCAGCTATGGGCCTTACCTACATCCCTCCTGCAAAACCCAAGCTTGTTTCCCTACTGTCTTACCCTCTTTGTGACCCCTTTTTCACCACTTTCCTGTCTCCCCATTTTCATTTCTTTCAAAGAAAATAGCGCGGGTGTGCGCAAGAGTAAGCATGTTTAAGCGGTTGTAAGCGGGTGTGAGCGTGTGTGCGCGGAGCTAAATGCCAGTGAGCATGCGTGAGCTCCGCGCAAACCAGCGCTAACCCAGTTACAACTGCTTAAAAGTGCCTTAGTCACTCTGATTGACAGGTCCTGTAGTCAGTTCAAAAGCAAAATAAAATCCCACTGTCAGTCCCGAACCCAGGACCTTGGAAACAGTAGTCTGCATGACTTACCACTAAGCCATGACTCTTATACAAGAACATTGTGCTAAAATAAATATATCATGTAATAGTAGGAATTAATGTAAAGGGAATATAGGATGTGTAGTACACAAAGCATGTCATTTAGAATTACTGTCAAAACTAGTGGATTTCCATAATAGTAGTGTGTGAACAGAAACAGCCATGCTAGTTGGTAGCTAGTAGGTAATAATGTCACTGTAGCACCTTGCAAGCCACACACATACTCACAGCAGGATAATCACTGCCCATACCCCACAAACTCTTACAGGAACACATCCGGACCAAGTAATAAAATATGTGGAGCAAAGGCCCAAAACCAGGGACACATTACAAATAATGTTACAACAAACGCAGACAGTTCAGAGAGTAACATGTTCTGCATTTTGTGGGATGTTTGGAAGGGTATGAAGTCTGAAACTTGAATGTTTGTCACTATATTCTGACTTGAGCCCAGAGTGATTTGCCAGAAAAGCTGTGCATGAGATATTGACCAAAATATGAGGCAGAAATGTGGACAACCTGCAAATATTTGTACACATGAGAGGTCTGACACCACCATATTTGAATAGTTAAGAGCCTAGACATAGCAACAGTGAATGAGTTACAGGGATGCCCCACAGACTCCATGTGAAATGTACAAACAGTAGGCAGAAAGGTGTAACAACACATGCAATGGTAACTATGGAGTCCTGAAAGTATTCACCACTTGCATGGCAGAATAAGTGTAGTAATACATATGCTCATGCTAACCCACAGTCAGAACTGCAGCATACCAGACAATTTAATGGGTGTACCCACTGATATGTACCATTCCATGAGGCAGATAACAGATGAACCTGAGAGTCTCTGGGGCCTGCTCAGCAGCATACTCAAATACTCTAATAGATGTCAAGGCCCACACCATGGCCAGAACACACTGCATGCTGTAACACCCTAGCAGATATAGCAAGCATTCCAAGGTGTGAATGTACATGGAAAATAGGAAAGCCACAGCAGCACACTACAGTCAGGACACCTAGCAGGCATACAAGTAGTGACTGTAAAGGGCAAATATTGAAGCCTTAGCAACAAAGTGCAAGCAAAAGTGAAAGGAAAGCACACACACACACATTAACAGTAGTAGTAGTTGTAGGTGTCAGTGTACATACACAGTTAGTACAGGAAACTGGAGAAATGAATGGAGGAATGTTAATCTACAACACAGCTGGAAATATGAGAGAGATACCAACCTTTACACTCACAGAACATTGTCCACAGCATACCAGCATGGTCCCTGCCCTTAAAATCTGAAAGAGCTATGCCTATCTCACATACCTTTTTATAGCACTGTTCTGAAATCACAGTGAGAACTGCAATCAGTACACAACTGGCTGCATGCAATTAGCAAATGCTGGCTAACAATTGGTGCAGAGGCCATCACATGGACATATGCAGATACCTACAAAGTATGCTGTACTCCCAGTCCACACATGCAATACTTTCATTGGACCCTGAGGAGGACGTGAGAGACAGACAGACAGAGAGAGAGAGAGAGAGATAGAGACAGAGACAGAGAAAATTGAAATTAAGCAGACACAAACAAAACTGTTCAGCAACAGCCACCTGAAAGCTGACAACTGGCAAGTGGAGCAGCAGGACAGAAAACCAGATGGCAACACAAGCAGCTGTGACAAACACAGGTAATGTGAAGTAATACTATAAAGGTCTACATACGGTGAACCCTCCATATGTGTCATTGGTCTGTATCCATATGTATATGAAGATGTGTAAAGGGCAGGGGACATACAGCAACTATCAGTGAAGGCTGTACATACATTTGTATGTGAGAGCATCTATGTGCACATATCCATGTAGGTTGACTGTAGGTTGTAGTGCAATGTACAAAGTAGGTTTCACAGTTATGTATGTTTAGCAGTATGTTAGTGTGTGTATACAGTATGGTAGACAAACATGTTGATATACCTGTCTATCATATGGATACGTATGTATGTCAAAATATGTATGTATGTATATATATATATATATATATATATATATATATATATATATATATATATATATATATATATATATATATATATATATATATATATATATATATATATATATATATATATATATATAATATGCATATATGTATACATACAGAGAGAGATGTAGGAATACATAGACAGATGTAGATAGACAGAATATGTACAAACATATATATGTAATGCACACATACAGATATAGATATATGTAGATACATATATATAGACAGACTGATCTGACTATCTACAGGTATGACTGTATATGATGACCTCAAACACCCCTGTCCCACCCCCTCTGGCACTCTCACCCCCTGTGTGCCCCCGCCTCCATATCTATAGCAATATATGTACATCAATATATATATATGTGTGTATATGTATACAGATATATATATATATATATATATATATATATATATATATATATATATATATATATATATATATACATATAGATATATCTATATATATATATATATATATATATATATATATATAGAGAGAGATAGAGAGAGAGATGTATATATTCTGAGTGAGGCACATGTGTACAGATGTATAGCAACAGGTGCCTGGTGACAAAGGCATGGAGTGAACACCAGTGTCAAAACCGGAGTACCATACCACATTTCAAATCACCTACACCAGTAACCACCAGATATGTGATTGGCTGCCCACCACTGCATGTGTCAGGGGTGAACAGGGTCATAAATGTGTACAATAGTGCCCCCAATGATATTCACAGTGGCACACTATTCCTGGAATACCTGCACATGGTATGTGTCAGAAGACATGGTGTGTCAGCTATGGACATGTAGGTCGGTGTACCCCTCCACACCACATAATGGATGCCATGGTATGGACCTCACATGACTGCTGCAGATATGGAGAAGGACACAGTGACATGTACAACACTGTGACAATGTACTCAAACACATTACCAATGCACAGTGACTGACAACACCACAGAGTACACACATACTACCCACATAGAGGTTACCACTCCCGAATTTACATACATAAGTCACACCCATGAAAGATGTCCAACAACCATAGTAACACCTCACACCATCCACAACCTAAATGACTGCTGTGTGTCATCCATGCCACTGCAATAGAGAGTAGGTAAAGGTTCCTACCCACAGATAAGACATACCCTGCAATAAACCACACAGTGTTAAGAAGCAAGACTCCCCATGAGTACATGTCACACATACCCCTGCTGAATGTTAGTCAGATAGGTAATATGCCATATGAGTCATTCTGTGCAACTGTGTGACAGCAGCAGGTACCATCACACCACATGTGTCACAATGGTCAGGGTAGCAGAACAGTATGGTGCTGTACTCCCAGTGGCAATAGCATATTGTATAGTATTTATTGTAATGTAATGTATTGTGTTGTATTGTATTGGTATGTTGAGGTGCCTCCTTCGTGGAGTGGAACCACTGCTGCTGTGCGCCAGTGTACAGGTACATATCCTGTAGTCAGGCTAGTGTTACATAGCACTTCTATATGTGTGTTTAGCTTCTGTCAGAGTTTATGTAGCATGCAACTGGGGAAACCATCAGGTCCCAGTCATGTTGTGTATTCTGCTTTCATGAGGGCGGCTCTCACCTGGACATCTGTGATGACAGGGAGGTTACAGTCAGCTGGGATAACTATGTCTTATTCTGGGGGAGAGGGTGGGGTGACACCTGCACTAAACCTGTCTGCCACAATGTTGTCAATATCTGTGGTTTCAGTGCAATATTTGTTGTTGAGTACTAACTATGGGCATAGAGGATGGATTCTGACCAGGTTGCTAACATAACTGAAGAAGGCCTTCTGGTTATATGTAGTGTCCCTGTTAATTTCCCTCTCAAAGTTGCCCATGGATGTTTGTAAGATGGAAAATAGATCCTTACTAGTGCTGCTCAGACATGCCTTCCCTTTATGGAATTATGCTCTGTCTTGCAGTAGCTTCCATCTTTTGTAATACAATCTGTCTATGGCTGGGGTCCACCAGACAGGATGCTGTCCCTTTGTGGAGAGTGTCTTGCTCATATATGTGATTGCATGATCCATGCATTCTCGGAGATGTCTGTAGAAAGCATTTGTGTAGGGGTCAGCATTGTGAGTTGTATCTGCCACCGGCCCAGTGGGCTGAAAGGATACCATGTCACTGTTACAAAGTGTAAAGTTTGCATCTGCAATGTTATTCACTATAGTCGTTTGTGCAGGTGGTGGAGGTGGGATATGTATATCCAGGGCAATTAGTGTGTGGTCAGCTCACAGTAGTTGATGATGTAGGCCATACAGTACCTAAATACAACCCCCCAGAGTGAGGAGGTGCTCTGGACCTGAATCAGTGTTCTGACTGCTGGGGTTTGGTAGTATGTCGCATGGAGTGTGCCAGGTACTGTTGCACAGCTGCTGGCTGAGCACTGATACCTGGCCATTTACATGTGTATCCACCAATAGACAGACAGATGCTATATATGTGAGATATATTGTATCATAACAGTCGGGTAGCATGTGTAGTATGTGTGCCAAATTCTGCTGACATATATTGCTGATATCAGGTTATTTTCTTTTTCAGGTACATGGCTCACCCGCAAAATCCCGCTTACTCCAGAGCTGAGGATGAGGAGATACACCAGAGCCTGGTGCGGGATTATGCAATACTCTTTTCCCACACCAGCCAGAATCAGCAGGAGAGGGCTGCACTGTAGCAAGACCTGGTCCGTCGGGTAAATGACATAGGCACGCATAATAGGAAATATGAGCAGGTACGTCATCACTGCAGTGATTTAATCAGAAATGTCCGTCAGTGTGCGTCGGATATCCACAGGCAACAGGTCGCCACAGGTGGTGGGGTGGCTACACATGCCCCACTCACCAGACTGGAGGGACTACTCATGAGTGTAGTGGCTCCAGTCTGCCAGCACCAACAACAGCAGCAGACATGCATTATGATGGAGGCTGGAGCCACGCAGCAGCAAGACAGTGAGCGTGCAGGTAATATGTCATATGTATAGTTGACTGTTGTGTACACTGGTAGTTAATGCATGTGTGAGGTGTGTCCTTGGTTTGTAGCTGTCACCATAGTATTTAATGTGCAAGTGTGATATCCTCAATATTAGCAGCTGACCTGTGAAAGGCAACTGTAGTACTACTGACCTGTATCATACTCAGTAACAATGGCACAGTTGTGCCCACTGACATTAGTTTCTTCATGTCTGCAGGTCCCTCCGGTGTAACAGCAATGCAGTCTATCCATGCTGGTGAGTGTGTATTAACAATACCTGTAATAGTCTTGATAGTAATAGTAATATTAGGCTCACTTAGTAGTGCTCTTTGTATGCATGTAGGTGTGTCTGTGTCTGTGTGTTGATATCATGCATACTGAGTAGTGTACAATTGTGTGCAACTGTGTGCATGTGTACGTGTGTACGTGTGCATATGTGCATGTGTGCACCTGTGCATGTGTGCATGTGTGCATGTATGCATGTGCCCATGTGTGCATGTGTGCATGTGTGCACCTGTGCATGTGTGCATGTGTGCATGTGTGCATGTCTGGACCTGTGCATGTCTGGATGTGTGCATCACTGGTAATGTGTAGACATTGTAAGCTGTGTTTCCTGTTTCCCTCCCACAGGTTCTGGTGCTGCTCTGGTGTCATGCAGCAGGGAACCTGAATCAGGTGCCATGGGTACTGATAATGATGACATCTGTGTAATGGCACAGGAAGGTATGCCAGGGTCTGTCATTGGTCAGCCGATTGACAGTACACAGCTGTCAACCCCATCAATGCGCACAGTTATCCTGCCAATACACCCTTTGTCACCAATGTCCCTAGGTGATGGGCAGCATACAGTGGGCATTGACCAGGGTAATGTGGTATCTGTGGCACATGCCTCCCCACACAGCAGCCATGGGCATGGCCCAGAGATGGTACCACAGACAGATGTCCAGGGGTTCTCGTCAGAGCATCCGTGGGCGTACTGCCCCTGTCAGATGTGCCCACAGAGGTCTTACAATCTCAGCTATGTTTCGGGCTGTCATGCAGGCACAGTCATGTATGGAACGGTACACCAGACAGGGTCTGAGGGAGCTGACAGCATGTTGCATAGCCATGACTGACAGTATGCGTGACATTGCGGCTGCCATCCGAAATTTCACCGATGTCATAGACAGACGTTGTGGGGACATATTAGACCGGTTCCACAACTACATGTCCATGAGCCAGGGCGATGGTGGACGGTTGAGGCGTCGACGTGGGTGTATGCCAGCAACAGCAGCAGCTGGCAGTCATCGCGGATGACAACAGGGCCGTGGCTGCCCCCATAGTGCCAGCAGCAGCCCCAGCAATGCTGGGTCTGTGCTGTCATCAGACCGCCCCAGGAGACCACGTGCACATGGCTCTGGCTAGGCCCAACAGGGATCTGTGTCCAGTCAATGAACACCTGCTTCTGATGACAGTACCCAGTCTGCGTTTGTACCACTTACAGTCCGTAGCACCCCTGCAAGGCACAGGTACTGTGTCCGTGGCCAGAGACACTGATCTGTATGACCTGGCAGGTACAGTCTGTGGCTGTCCACAAACACCAGTATATGGCAGCCATGAGGTGGAACTGGGTGCCTCCATACACACATGTGAATTGACAACACCTAGGGCTACCGCATACATGCACACACTGCATCAACATTGCCCCACCTTGTACTGCTGTCCCTCACCAACACACATACACATACATGTCAATAAGTGGTATCGGTGGCTGACTCAGGCATACCAAGTTCACACCCTGTGCATATGATGAAACTGTGCCACCTCCTGCAATCTGTAACATCTGTGCAGGTACAGGTTAACATGTTGCTGATGCACAGGGTGACTACATAGACGTGTAGTAATAGTATCATGTTGATAACAGTACTGTGTGCTGAAATAATTGTGGGTATATCACAGCATGCCTGATGCAGTAAGGGTGTGATTGTCATGTACTGTGTTCTACACCCATGGTAAGTACCATAGTGTATCATCTGCACATGTTGGCATACTGGTGGTAAGGATGTCAACAGAAGGCTACATACATAGGTAGCACAGGGGATAAGGTAATGAATGTAGTAATACGCAATGATGGACATGTAAACTGCAAGTGGCATGTTGCCCACGCTGGACTCTGCAATGCGGATGTCTGAGGATGTTGATATGTGTGCAGTACTACACGACTGGTAAAGGACACAAAGGAGCACCCTAGCACTGCAAGCTCACATCTCATACCATGCTAGACAGCCCAACACACAAAACTAACTGTCACAGGAGGGAGAGTCCCCATACATGTCAGGGATACTGTGTTGGAAGGCCAGGTAGCATACATCCTACTCAGTATGGAACCACTGAGTGAAGGCTCAGTGTCTGTTATTTGACATGTGTATTACTGCAGGTATGAGCACATGGGTTTCCATCCAGTTATTGTACATCCTGACAGTACATGGTCTGTACACTTGTGTGCGCTGAGACTGGACCCTAGCCATCTGACCTGTGTATTTCCATGTACATGTGCATAGTGCCTGCATATTTGCAGTGTTACCTACTGGAAGTGGTACAGCTTGTTTGTTGTACAATGGACTACATGCAGCCCTGCTTACTGTAGCTTTGTTTGCATGCATGTTTGCTTGCAATTACCCTGGAATACTGATCCCTCCTGCAATGCATAGTTACAGAGCTTCTGTGGACTCCTAGTGACATCTGCATAGCTTACTATATGTATGTCCATGTCTCACTTGACAGAATGTCAATGTTTGTCCTGTTCACATGTACGTCGCCTATGACACATTGCATATGACTTACCTGGCATTTGTCCACGTAAGCAGTCATATATGCTACTGCTAACTAATCACAGGCACTACACCCTCACATATTCATCTTCTGTTGAACCACCTGCTTTGCTAGGGATGGCTTGCACCTGTCACCCCTGGGCTTTCAGATATTGGCAACGGCTCTTGCTACCCCCATAGTGCCTATGTTAGGCAAGGCTCAAATGACAAACCCACCTTCATAGGTATCACAAGGGATAAGAAACTAAGGGTAATGCTACCCAATGCCAGAAGTCTAAACCTAAAGATGCATGCACCCGAAACTCTCCTTGGCATGGAGAACATCGATATCTGTGCAGTAACAGATGCCTGGTTCAGGGCTACCGAGAGCACCCCAGCACTACCAGGTTATACCTCATACCATGCTTTTCAGCCCCAAAACTTGGAATGAACCACAAATGGAGGGGGAGTATTGATATTCATCAAAGATACCCACACCTTCAGGTTGGTGGCAAAGAACCAAGCATCAGAGACTATCCATGTGCAACTAACAATGGGTGAAACTGCCTTCCAGGTTATAGCCTGCTACAGACCACCCTGCCAAACCCAAGAACTGCACTCGGACATCCTGTGAACATTGGAAATATGAAGGTCTCTCCAAACACTATTATATTGGGCGACGTCAACTACCCAAACATGGACTGGGAGCATGACTCTAGCTGCAACACCCTAGGCCAAAGATTCCTAGAATATATGAGCTCAAATGCTATGGAACAACTTGTTACCACTCCCACAAGAAGGGGAAACATACTGGACGTGATCATCAACAACATGGGGACTCTATGCTCCAGACCAGAAGTGTATCCCTCACTGGTAAGATCGGACCATAAACTAATCTCACTGGATATTCACATCCCGACCCCATCCCCTGCCCAGAACACCACAGTGAACAACTTCTCTAAAGCAAATTCACACTCCTCAAAACTGAGGTGGAAACCTGCAAAGCCCCCGGCCCTGTGGAAACTACAGACCAGACCGCAGATTCCTCTATAAACGCATTCTATGGAGACCTTCAGGAATGCATGGATCATGTGATCCCGAATAAAACCAAGACCCAGTCCTCCAAAGGCAGACGTCCTGTCTGGTGGACCCCAGCCATAAACAAACTACACAATAGAAGGAGGAAGCTACTAAATGATACAGCAAATTCCCAAAAAGGGAAGGCATCACTGATCAGTATTAGCAATTAACTACAGGCACTCAAAAGATTGTCTAAGGCCAGCTTCGAGAGAAATTGCACAGGACACTAAGGATAATCACAAGGCTTTCTTTAGTTATGTTAGGAACCTGGGTGGTAATTCCCAGATATGCTCAGAGGTAGTCCAAAATGTCAATAGAAACACCAAACCCACAGACATTGCCAACATTCTAGCTGACAGGTTCAGTACAAACTTCTCACCCCTCTCCACACTGAAAGGGCAAATATGTATCCCAGCAGAGTGCTGCCCCCCTGACATCTCAGATGCTCAGGTAAGAGCTGCCCTCTCCAAAGCAATACACACTGCATCAATGAGACCAGACAGTGTCCTGGGCTGTGTCCTACATGACCTCCAAGACGTGCTACAACCAAACATAAACCTACTGTTCAATCCCAGCCTTACTACAGGATATGTGCCCAAAGTGTGGCGTACAGCAACAGTGGTCCCTCTACAGAAAGGTGGTGCCTCAACGGATCCTGGACATTATCGCCCCATAAGCCGCACTAGCTTGGTCTGCAGAGCTATGGAAAGGATCATCATGGACCACATAAATATAGATATTGGGGACCTACAGACACTGGTTCATACCCAGTTTGGCTTTGTTAAGGGCAGATCCTGCCTCTCAAACCTGGTTGATTTCTTTGAAACAGTCACCAAGGCCATTGACGAGGGGAAGGTGGTTCACACAGCCTACCTGGACCTCGCAAAAGCCTTCAAAACAATACCCCACTCGAGCATTCTAGAGAAGCTCACCTTCTTAAATATAAGCCCCTATGTCACTAGATGGATTGCACACTGGCTCAAGGACAGAACCCACATGGTTAGAATTGCTGGAGCCATGCCAGACTCCAAACCAGTTACAAGTGGTGTCCCACAAGGCTCAGTCCTGTGACCTCTCTTATTTGGTATATATTTATTGGAGGTACAGGCCAACACGGAAGGACTGTGGCTGACCAAATATGCAGATGACTGCAAACTGGCCGCCATAATCGACTCTCCAGCTGACAAAAGCATCTTCCAAAGGGGCCTCATAGAAACAGACAACTTGTGCCAGAGCCATGGCCTCCAGCTGAATGCAAAAGTTTGTATAGTCATCCCCTTTGGCAAAAACAAAGTGCCCACAAAGTACCACATAGGTGGTACTCCATTACGTACAGAAGAAGTAATTAGGGACCTGGGGACCCAAGTTGATAGCAATCTCTCATTTGACAACCACGTGGCCAAAGTGGTTAGAAAGACATTGTATATAGCCCACCCCATCATGAAGGGATTCACATCTACATCAGGGGAGGACATCGTGCCTCTTTACTCATCCCTCATCAGGCCCATAATTGAGTACAATCCCCCTGTCGGGATGTGCCTTACCAGACACCTGCAGCAACTGGAAAGACCCCACAAGTACCTCACCAAGAGGATAAAGGGCTCAAACAGATGCCATATGCTGACTGGTTAAAGAAACCCCAGCTCTACTCAGTGGCATACCGCCTGTTCAGAGGCGATCTGTGCCTAATGTATAACACCCTGTCAAACCTGGAAATAATGGGCATGCTGCACCTGAGAATATCCAAATCCCATCGGGCTACACGCTTGAGAGACCTGAACCTCAGCACTGAAATAAATAGGACATGCTGGAGAGACAGATTCATAACCCAGAGGCTCACTTCACTCTGGGATAAAATCCCAGTCCAGGTTAGGCAGAGTCCCTCATGGACTCTCTTCAAGAGGAATCTTGATGAGTGGATGGGACATTGTAGGTTTACCCCGGGTATCACTTCTGTGTCACTGTTAGACAGAGGCACAGTATACTAACCTCGGAAATGGGCATGGCAAGATATATTTACAATGGATGGCGACAGCCAAACACATTCTGGCTAGGTTCTTAAATGCCCTAGTGCAGATAGCCTAGTATGACGCTATGAACCTATGAACCTATGTACCTTGTTCCCCATTGGCCCTATGTGCTGTTAATCACCATGGCAATCACAATACTATGGTAGCATGTCACCTCTATGCTACAGTTGTGGAATATGTGGGTCATGTGGCAATGTCACAGCTGCCACATGTACACAGTCAACCCTCACCCCTACACATGGAAGTACAACACATGTATGAGATGGAACCACATAGCCAAACTGAGGACTAAGCACTCTGAACCCAGTACTGGCATAACCTGTCAGGTGGCATGCAATACTGCAGTGACTAAATTACCAGTCTGATGTAGACCTACACTGACAGCAATACAAGCACGTGAACACACTGGGCCATTTGTGGAGCCTTAGAATAGCATCCTGCCTGAGCGGCACACACCTCTGCAGCTGGTACACAGGCATACGTTATGCCTGAACACATCACACATAACACATAGCACACAAATCCTGTGTGCCAGTCACAGCCTGTACGGCTAGACAACACACCTGCCACAGTTGTGTTAGCTACCTTTATTGTCCGGTACAGTGTGGTCATGCTCACCAGGCTGGACAAGGTGAAGGTCACAGTGGTATGCCTGTGGGGCACTATGGTCCACCACATAACACAAGCATACAGGTCAGTCAGAGGCATGGACACATATGACTCAGTCATTGTCCATGCCACATACCTTCTCCTGCTGTGCTTGTAGGGTGCTGACATCATCAGTGTTTAGAAAGGGGAATGTGCATCCTGTAGTGTGTTTTCCCCAGTTGCCAAAAGGGACATATCCCTCCCACAGACTTTCACACACACCAACCCTACTCACACTGAGCATTTGCAGGATTCAAACCCCTATCTAACTATGTTATGACACTTGAGAGGGACACATTAGTGGAGCGCGCTATTCGCATGACTGGGGGAGTTTCCCTTCTCCTGCTGTACTTATAGGGTGCTGATATCATCAGTGTTTAGAAAGGGGAATGTGCATCCTGTGGGGAGGCAGACACCAAGCACACTCTGGCTAAGCTGTCATTCCCTAGGGCAAACAGCCTAGTGTTGACCTCTACACCCATATGTTTAATTGTCAAATGCACATTATTTGTTGCTGATAGACTGTTTGCACGTCTTTATTGCCATAGCATTCCCTGTTTGCATGAACAACTTGTGTATCTGTGGAAGATGTTTGCATATGGGAGGGATCCACTATATCACGTATGTCTCTGTAGTCATTTAACTGTGTGCACTGGGCAGATTGCTGTAATGTGGTTGGTTCCTGGAATAACATGTAAAAATACAAGATATGTGTGGCCAACTGCTAAACTGAGATTTGGCCTATGTGTGTGAGCATGCCCAGTTCAGCCTTCTCATGGCATGTTGTCTGACATATGTCTCATTTATCAAAGTGTGTGAGCATGCCCAATGTGAGCTTTCCATATGTTGAACTCTGCAGCCCACCACATTTGTGGATGAGTGTGAACTTCAACATATATCTCCCGTTTATGGTTGTGTGTTGTGTGTCATGTTGTGTAGTTACTGTCCAACTGCTTTGTGTGTGAACACAACAGGATTATACTGTGCCTGCAGGGTTTGCGTGGGATACTTTGCAAACAGTTGTCAACATCCTTTCACACTGACCTAAGACTGTAGTACTGTATAGTGTACTGGTTCAGTACTTTGACTGTGGTGGACAGTATCCTGGGCTTTAGTCCTATCACTGCTTTACATTTCCATAGTGAGCACAACAGCCTGGTTAGGGGGCAGTTGTGCACATCTGACCATGTTGCATTATGTTCAGATATGAACTACTTAAACCAGGCTTGTCCAACATCGGTAGTGTATTCCACAACATAGGTGTACATTTGCAAACACTAGAATTGTGCCCTAGGCCATTTCTAATGCTAGTCGGAGAGTGTGTTTGTCCTTCGACACACATTGTAAGTGGAGTTTGACATGACATATGTCATGGTTAGTATACTGTTCCTCTGTCTACCTGTGACATGACAGTGATACCCAGGGTAAAGCTACCATCTCCCATCCACTCATCAAGATTCCTCTTGAGGAGAATCGATGAGTGACTCTATGGATAGCCTGTACTGGGAGTTTACTCATGGGTGAGGGTGGCTTCTGTGTTATGGATCATGCAGTACAGCTTGACCTATGTAAGTCAGTGCTGGGGTTCAGGTCTCTCATGTGCATAGCTCACTGCCATTCAGATTGTACAAGGTGCAGCATGTTTATTGATACCAGCTTGGACATGGCTTTATACATCAGGCACAGCTTGCCTCTGGGTGGGCAGTATGGCAGTGTGTGTAGCTGCAGTTTGTTTAATCAGGCAACACATGGCATCTGTGCAAGCTCTTTGATACTCCTGGTGAGGTACTTTTGGGGACTTTACAGTTAATGGAGGTGACTGCTGAGGTACATCCCACAGGGGCTATTGTAGTCAATTGTAACACTGATGAAGGATGACTGCAGATACACAATGACCTCCCCTTATCTAGATCTGACAACCTTCATGATTAGGTGGGTATATGGTATGTTTCTGTAAACACTACAGCACATGTTTGTCCAATGCAGGATATCTATCACCTTGTGTCCCCAGGTCTCTCATTACATGTTAAGTACGTAATGGGCTAACACCTATGTGGTAATTGGTGGGCACTTACTGTATATCCACGGGGGTTGACTATACACTTTTCTGCAATTAGCTTGCTGACATGGCTATGGTACCATTTGTCTGTTTCTATGTGGCCCTTTTGTGGGATGCTTGTGTCAGCTGGAGGATCATATATGGTGAGCAGTTTGCAGTCCTCTGCAAACATGTTCAGACACAGTCCTTCCATGTTGGCCTGTACCTATGGGACATATATACCAGACGAGGGAGATCCCAGGACCAAGACTTGTGAAATGCCAGTTATATCTGGTTTGTAGTCTGACATGGCTGCAGCATGTCTGACCATGTCTGTTCTGTCCTTGGTCTGGTTTGCAACCCCTCCACTGACATAGGGGTTTATATTTAAGCTGGTGTGCGTATCTATAATGAACACGTAGGGTATTGTATAGAAGCCTTTGCAAGGTCCAGCTATGCTGTGTGGACCACATTGCCCTCATCAATGACCTTAATGACTGTTTCAAATGAGTCAAACATGTTTAGGGGCAGGATCTGCACTTAAGAAAGCCACACTGGGTAGGGTCTGGTGTCAGTAGGTCCCCAATATCTTTATGTCTGTGGTACATGCTGATCCTTTCCATAGCTGTGCAGACCGAGCTTCTCAGGATTCTGGGGTGGTAGTTTTCAGTATCCATTCAGGCAACACCTTTGTTGAGAAGGACCACTGTTGTTGTACACTGCTCTTTGGGTACATATCCTGTGGTAAGGCTGACATTGAGCATTAGTGTGATTTGGCATTCCATTCGTCTTGTAGTCCATGTTGGACTCAGCCCAGGACACCATCTCATACCATTGCTGGCTGTTACCTCAGCATCAGCAATGTCAGGGGGCCAGCAGTCTGCTGGGATAGATATTTTGCATTCTGGGGGGGGGGTTGCACTGCACCTATCAGGATGTATGTTGGCAATATGTGTGTGTGTTTGGTATGTTGTTTGTGATATTTGTGTGATTCAGAGCATATCTGTGAATTCCCAACACGGTTCCTACCATCAGTTGTGGAAGCCTTGGGATTATCCTTAGTGTCCTGTACAATTTGTATCTTCATAGGTTCATAGGTTCATACTAGGCTATCCACCCTAGGGCATTTGTTAGCCTAGCCAGAGTGTGTGTGGCTTTCGCCACCCCATGCTATGTGAATATTATGGCCATTTATGATTTGCTTTGCTGTGCCTCTGTCTGGACGTGACACAGTAAAGACCCCCAGTGTAACTCTACGATCATCTATCCACTTGGCAAGATTCCTGTTGAAGAGTGTCAGTGAGGGGCTCTGCCTAACATGGAGTGGGATTCTGTTCCACAGTGTGGGGAGCCTCTGGATTATGTATGTGTCCCTCCAGCACATCCTATTTCATTATGTGTTGAGGTTGACATCTCTCACTCTCACAGCTCCGATGGCTTTGAGTTTTCTAATGTGGAGCATGTCCATTACTCCTGTGTTGGACATGGCCTTGTAGAACAGGCATGCAATGCCTCTGTGTAGGTAGTATGTGACTGCATTTAGCTGGGGTGTCTACAGCCAGGCAGCATATGACATATATTTGAGACCCTTTATCCTCTTGGTGAGGTACCTTTGAGGTCTTTCTAACTGCTGCAGGTGTCAGGTAAGGTACATCCCATATGAGGCATTGTACTAGATTATGGGTGTGATAATAGAACAGTATAGTGGCACAATGACCTCTGTTGACGTAGATGTGAATCCTTTCATGATACGGTGTCCAATGTAGACAGTTTTCCTAGCCACATTGGCAATGTGAGTGTCACATAACAGGTTACTGTCCACTTGTGTCCCTAGGTCCCTGATTACTCCTTCCATACATAACAACACCTGAATGAGCGTTAAGGATCCACAAGCATATAAAATTAAAAGCAGCAATATCCAAACGCTAGCTGCTAGGACTCACAGTACAAATCCAGCAAATAACGAACGAACTGCAGTTATAAAAACAAAATAAATTTAATAGTTAAGCGCTTTCACTCGCGGAGGCGAGCTTCATCAGAACTACAACCATTTTGCTAAAACTTCCTTAAATATCAAAATTGGCGCCAAAAGCGGCCATTATTCAGGAAGTGCTAAATTTAAAAACATATACACATTTATCTATTGAATGTCATTTAAAATCAAATATTTCTAAAAATACATGTGGTACAAATGAAAACAACTTATATAGACCCTTCAAGTCTAAAAAAACTTTATTTCTTAAAGGCCAAAAATTCTTCTTTTCCAATTTCCAAATTAAGATTTTTGGAATTTTTAATTCCTTCCTGGAATTGGGGCCAAATTTTGTTTCCCCTTCCCTATAATTAATAGAAATTAACCACCCCCCTTTGGAAAAA
>NC_056735.1:24160466-24182194 GCF_019279795.1 Protopterus annectens | reverse complement strand
ACTGCCAGGTCGTGTGTGATCCCGGGGAATAATAATGAATGTGTGCTGGCTGCCCTGGGAGCTACCATGACCCCAATCTGGCATTTGCAGCTGTACCAGACATTTAATGGGGACATCCCACGACACCTAGTGGGGATGCAGGTTATGCACTGGAGCCCTGATGACACCCATCAGAAACACACACACCCCTGAACAGGAACGCCATAATGAGGCACACGACAAACACGTAATGTAATAGAGCATGTGTTTCCCTGCTCAAGTCAGGTTCCGTGTCTGGACACATCTGGTGGAGCCTTGCAGTACACACCAACACATGTACCCAAATTGTCATGGTATGTGCTATGCTACATAATATGATCTTGCAAAACAGCTGCAGCAGGACCAGCATTGGGCCAAACACCCCCCACCATTGCCAAGGCCATCACAGGCAGACTCTAGGAGGAACAACCTGAGCCTGCCCCAGTAGGCAGAAGGGGGGTGCCCAGTATGCCCTGGCCTTGGCAAAGGGCCCATAGCACATACACTGGCTCAGTAGGAACCCTGGGAATGATACCTCTGACTCACTCAAATAATAACAGGGATGCCAAAATGACATGACCTGCTCACAAACATGTACGGGGAGTGTAATAGTGCATCCGACAGAACCCTGCAGCACCACCTGAGGCATGAATGCCATGTGGTAATGTAACACCATGTACTATATGCACACCTGAGGACCCTGACTAACATCCTCCCCTCACCAAGCATCATGCCACAATATGAAATGAGATGATCAAAAATTTGGCTGAAGTATCGAAAAGGGGATCCAATGGGGCCAGCCTGGGATGACATGCTGAGCATGACATGATGCCCCACCTGCTAGGACGGGCCACCTATCAGTGCGGGCCCATGGATACTGGAAAGGGGGACCCACAGGCCCTGAATAGGTAAGGCTCAAAACACAAACCTACCTCCATAGGTATAAAGGGGATAAGAACCTAGATGTAATGCTACCCAATGCCAGAAGTAAACAGCAAGATGCATGCAGTCTAAACTCACCCATTTGGAGAATGTTGATATCCTGTAACAGAAAACTGGGTAAAGGGCCCACAACAGCACCCTAACACTACCAGGTTACACCTCATACTGTGCTGTACAGCCTAAAAATGGAACAAGCTACAAAAGGAGGGTGACTAGCAATAATTGCGGAAAACCCCCCCCCCATTTTGGGTCCACAAAAAGAGCAGCATGGACTAGCCATGGTCATAACAGTGGCTAAAACTGCCCCCAGTTTATAGCCTGCTACAGACTACTGTCCCAACACCAGGAACTGCACCTGCCTTATGCGGGAATACATGAATATATAAAGCCCCCCAAAACCCAAATTTTTTGGGTGACTGAAAATACCAGACATAGACTGGGAGCATTATACTACCCCAACACTGTAGGACAAAAGTTCAAAAATCCATAAACCAAAATGCCCAGGAAAAACCCACACCCCACAAGGGGGGCATACTGGATGTGATAATCAGCAACATGGGTACTGGATGGCAAGATGAGAATTTATTTCACTGGTAAACCAGACCATAGAGTAATCACACTGGATATACAAATCCTGACCACAGTCCCTGGCCAGAAAACCACAGGAAAACATGTGTAAAAAATTTGCACTCCTCCAAACTGATGTGGAATCCATTAAAGGTCCTGTGCAGGTGCAAAATATGGGCCACACCAGAACCTTTTCAGCCATTCCATGAACACTAGGAATGCTTGGATTATGCAATCCTAAATTAAAACAAGACACAATGCCATACAGGCATCTGGCATGGTGGACACCAGCCATAACCAAACCATGCAAGAGAATGAGGAAGCTACTAAGATAGAGCAAACTTAAAAAAAGAAGTAATCACTGATCAGTAGTATGGCAATAAAATATGTCCACACATACAATCCACTAAGGCCAGCCACAACAAGTTGAATCTGTGAATCTTGAGGCAATGTTACACCTGCCCCAAGTACACAGACAACCCCCAACTCCCCCCCAAAAAATACAAATATATGTGAGAGATGCAACCATCTATCCAAACTGGAGGCTGAGCTCCCTCAACTAAGTACTCCCAAAACTAGTCAGGAGGAGAAGGTAACCGCACACACCACAAACCCAGCCCCACATAGACCTATCACAACTGCAAACCAAAGACATAAACACAGAAAAAAATTCCCGAGGCCAAATTTCAAACACACCCCACCCACAGAGGCCCCCCAAACAGACACCCAATCAAATAACCTCCAAACATAGCACATGCAACACATAGTACACAAAGCTGGTGTGCCAAACAGTCACAGGCCAGAAGGAGAAACAACATGCCTGATACAGTTGTAATAGGTGACTCCATAGCGAGACACACTGCTGTCCTGCACACCAGACTGAACAAGGGAAAGGGTACAGTAAGCTGCCTGTAGGCTGCCACAATATGCCACATAACACAAGTATGCAGGTCACCCCAAAGCAAGTAGAAATATGATGCAGTCATAGTCCATGCTGGTGTGAATGACCTGAGATGTACCTCCCTACATGAAAAGAGACATAGATGAGCTCTCTGATTATGTAGTCCAGGCCGGTATGACACTGACCATTTGCAGCATCCTACCCTCACCAAGAATGATGCCACAGTACAAACACGGAATGATCAGTTATAACAAGTGGCACAATTACTGGTGTCATTCCAAGGGGATCCAATGTCTGTCTGCTTGGGATGTCATGCTTGACAAGCCACGCAGCTGTTCCAGGGATGGCTTGCACCTGTTACCCCTGGGCGTCTGGATATTGGATAAGGCTTTTGCCACCTCCATACAGCCTTTCATAGGCAAGGCTGAAAAGACTAACCCACCACCTACAAAACATAAGTGGAAAGAAACATAAGGGTAATGCTGACCAATGCCAGATGTGTAAACCCCAATATGCATGCTCCTGAGGCCATCCCCAGTATGGAGAACATCGATGTCTGTGCAGTGACAGAAACCTGCTGCAAGCCTCCTGACAGCACACCAGCACTACCAGGTTATACCACATATCATGCGTCATGGCCCCAAAACCTGGAACAAAACATAAAAGGAGGGTGAGTATCCATATTCAGCACAGACACCCATACGTCCAGGTAACTGACAATGCACAAGGCATTGGAGACCACCCATGTGCAACTAACTGTAGGCAAGACTGCTGTACAGTCTGTAGCATGCTACAGACCACACTCTCACACACAGGAACCCCACCCAGCCATCCTGAAGACACTGGACAGTATGAATGTCCCACCAAATACCAAACAAGGTACTCACAAATTACCACATAGGTGGTAAACCATTATGTATGGAAGGAGTAATCAGGGACCTAGGGACACAAGTGGACAGTAACCTGTTATGTGACACTCACATTGCCAATGTGGCTAGGAAGACTGTCTACATTGGACACCGTATCATGAAAGGATTCACATCTATGTCAACAGAGGTCATTGTGCCCCTATACTGTTCTCTTATCACACCCATAATCTAGTACAATGCCTCATATGGGATGTACCTTACCTGACACCTGCAGCAGTTAGAAAGACCTCAAAGGTACCTCACCAAGAGGATAAAGGGTCTCAAATATATGTCATATGCTGCCTGGCTGTAGACACCCCAGCTGAATGCAGTCACATACTGCCTACACAGAGGCATTGCATGCCTGTTGTACAAGGCCATGTCCAACACAGGAGTAATGGACATGCTCCACCCCAGAAAACTCAAAGCCATCGGAGCTGTGAGAGTGAGAGATGTCAACCTCAACACATAATGAAATAGGATGTGCTGGAGGGACAGATACATAACCCAGAGGCTCCCCACACCCTGGAACAGAATCCCAGTCCATGTTAGGAAGACCCCTCACTGACACTCTTCAACAGGAATCTTGCCAAGTGGATGGATGATTGTAGAGTTACACTGGGGGTCTTCACTGTGTCATGTCCAGACAGAGGCACAGCAAAGCAAATCATAAATGGCCATAATATTCACATAGCAAGGGGTGGCGAAAGCCACACACACTCTGGCTAGGCTAACAAATGCCCTAGGGTGGATAGCCTAGTATGAACCTATGAACCTATGAAGATACAAATTGTACAGGACACTAAGGATAATCCCAAGGCTTCACAACTGATGGTAGGAACCATGTTGGGAATTCACAGATATGCTCTGAATCACACAAATATCACAAACAACATACCAAACACACACACATATTGCCAACATACATCCTGACAGGTGCAGTGCAAAGCCTCAGAATGCAAAATATCTATCCCAGCAGACTGCTGGCCCCCTGACATTGCAGATGCTGAGGTAACAGCCAGCATCTACAAAGCAAAACACACAGCAGCAATGGTATGAGATGGTGTCCTGGGCTGAGTCCAACATGGACTCCAAGACGAATGGAATGCCAAATCACACTACTGCTCAATGTCAGCCTTACCACAGGATATGTACCCAAAGAGCAGTGTACAACAACAGTGGTCCTTCTCAACAAAGGTGTTGCCTGAATGGATACTAAAAACTACCACCCCAGAATCCTGAGAAGCTCGGTCTGCACAGCTATGGAAAGGATCAGCATGTACCGCAGACATAAAGATATTGGGGACCTACTGACACTGGACCCTACCCAGTGTGGCTTTCTTAAGTGCAGATCCTGCCCCTAAACATGTTTGACTCATTTGAAACAGTCATTAAGGTCATTGATGAGGGCAATGTGGTCCACACAGCGTAGCTGGACCTTGCAAAGGCTTCTATACAATACCCTACGTGTTCATTATAGATATGCTCACCAGCTTAAATATAAACCCCTATGTCAGTAGAGGGGTTGCAAACCAGACCAAGGACAGAACAGACATGGTCAGACATGCTGCAGCCATGTCAGACTACAAACCAGATATAACTGGCATCCCACAAGGCTTGGTCCTGGGATCTCCTCGCTGGTATATATGTCCCATAGGTACAGGCCAACATGGAAGGACTGTGTCTGAACATGTTTGCAGAGGACTACAAACTGCTCACCATATATGACCCCAGCTGACACAACCACCCCAAAAAAGGGCCACATAGAAACAGACAACTGGTGCCATAGCCATGTCAGCAAGCTAATTGCAGAAAATGTATAGTCAACCCCCATGGATATACAGGTGCCCACCAATTCCCAATAGGTGTTAACCCATTAAACTTAACATGTAATGAGAGACCTGGGGACACAAGGTGATAGATATCCTGCATTGGACAAACATGGGCTGTATTTTACAGAAACATACCATATACCCACCTAATCATGAAGGTTGTCAGATCTAGAAAAGGGGAGGTCATTGTGGCTCTGCAGTCATCCTTCATCAGCTTAAATGACTACACCCTGTGGGATGTACCTCAGCAGACACCTCCATCAACTGTAAAGTCCCCAACAGTACCTCACCAGGAGTATCAAAGAGCTTGCACAGATGCCATGTGTTCCCTGATTAAACAAACTGCAGCTACACACACTGCCATACTGCCCACCCAGAGGCAAGCTGTGCCTGATGTATAAAGCCATGTCCAAGCTGGTATCAAAAAACATGCTGCACCTTGTACAATCTGAATGGCAGTGAGCTATGCACATGAGAGACCTGAACCCCAGCACTGACTTACATAGGACAAGCTGTACTGCATGATCCATAACACAGCAGCCACCCCCACCCATGTGTAAACTCCCAGTACACGCCACCCATAGCGTCACGGATCGATTCTCCTCAAGAGGAATCTTGATGAGTGGATGGGAGTTAGTTTTCCCCCTGGGTATCACTTTTATGTCACAGGTAGACAGAGGCAAGTATACTAACCATGACATATGTCATGGCAAACCCACAAAATGTGTGTAAGGACAAACACACTGACTAGCATTAGAAATGGCCTAGGGCACACGCTAGTGTTTGCAAATGTACACCTATGTTGTAAACACTACCAATGTTGGACAAGCCTGGTTTAAGTAGTTCATATCTGAACATAATGCAACATGTCAGATGTGCACAACTGGCCCCTAACCAGGCTGTTGTGCTCACTATGGAAATGAAAAGGGTGATAGGACTAAAGCCCAGGATACTGTCCACCACAGTCAAAGTACTGAACCAGTACACTAAAAGGTACTACAGTGTTAGGTCAGTATGAAAGGATGTTGACAACTGTATGCAAAGTATCCCATGCAAACCCTGCAGGCACAGTATAATCCTGTTGTGTTCACACAAAAAGCATTTACAGTAACTACACAACATGACACACAACACAAACCATAAACGGAGATATTTGTTGAAGTTCACACTCATCCACAAATGTGGTGGGCTGCAGAGTTCAACATAGGGAAAAGCTCACCTGGGCATGCTCACACACTTTGATAAATGAGACATATGTCAGACAACATGCCATGGGAAGGCTGAACTGGGCATGCTCACCCCTTAGGCCAAATCTCAGTTTAGCAGTTGGCCACACATATCTGGTTTTTTAAATGTTATTCCAGGAACCAACCACATTACAGCAATCTGCCCAGTGCAAAAGTTAAATGACTACAGAGTTGGATATAGTGGACCCCTCCCATATGAAAAATTTTCCCACAGATACACAAGTTGTTCATAAAAAAGGGATTATGGCAATAAAGACCTGCAAACAGTCTATCAGCAACAAATAAGGGCATTTGAAAATTTAAAAATATGGGTGAAATCAACACTAGGCTGTTTGCCCTAGGGAATGACAGCTTAGCCAGAGGTGGCCTGACAGGATGCACATTCCCTTCTAAACACTGATGATGTCAGCACCCTAAAAGTACAGCAGGAGAAAAAACCTCCAGTAATGTGAATAGCGTGTTTAATGCATCTGTCTCAAGTGTCATAACATAGTAGGTAGGGTTTGAACTGCAAAGGGAAAGGGGAGTGTTGTTGGTTTTTGAAGTCTGTGTAAAGGAAATGCCCCTTTGGCAACGGGGGAAAAAAGGATGCACATTCCCTTTCTAAACACTGATGATGTCAGCACCCTATAAGTACAGGGAAAAGGGAAAACCCTCAGTAATGCAAATGCATTCTGCTAATGCATCTGTCTCAAGTGTCATAATGTCAGGTGGGGGTTTGAATCCTGCAAAGGGCAAGTGTGTGGGGGAGGGGGTTGTGTGCAAGTCGGGGAAAAATGTCCCTTTGGCAACTGGGAAAACACACCACAGGATGCACATTCCCTTTCTAAACACTGATGATGTCAGCACCCTATAAGTACAGCAGGAGAAAAAACCTCCAGTAATGCAATAGCTCTGTAAGGGTTTTTTCTTGAGTGTCATAACATAGTCAGGTGGGGGTTTAATCCTGCAAGTGTGTGGGGGGGTTGGTTTTGGGGAAGGAAATGTCCCTTTGGCAACGGGGAAAAACAACTACAGGATGCACATTCCCTTTCTAAACACTGATGATGTCAGCACCCTATAAGTAAAAGGAGAAGGAAACCTCCCAGTAATGCAATAGCACCTTCCACAATGCATCTGTTTCAAGTGTCATAACATAGTTAGGTAGGGGTTTGAATCCTGCAAATGGCAAGTGTGTGGGTTGGTGTGTGTGCAAGTCTGGGGGAGAAAAATGTCCCTTTCGGCAACGGGGAAAACACACTACAGGATCCACATTCCCCTTTCTAAACACGGATGATGTCAGCACCCTAAAAATACAGCAGGAGAAGGAAACTCCCAGTAAGAATAGCCTCCACTAAGGGCCCTGTCTCAGTGTCATAACATATTTAGGTAGGGGTTTGAATCCTGAAATGGGGGGGGTTTGTGTGCAAGTCTGTGTGAAAAATGTCCCTTTGGCAACTGGGAAACAACTACAGGATGCACATTCCCTTTCTAAACACTGATGATGTCAGCACCCTATAAGTACAGCAGGAGAAGAGAAACCTAGTAATGTGAATAAACCTGCTAATGAGTCCGTCTCAAAGTCATTATTTAAAAGGGTTTGAATCCTGAAAATGCTCAGTGTGGGGGGGGTGTAAATTTGTGTGGGGGAAATTCCCTTTGGCAACTGGGAAACAGACTACAGGATGCACATTCCTTTCTAAACACTGATGATGTCAGCACCCTAAAGTACAGCAGGAGAAGGTATGGGGCATGGACAATGACTGAGTCATATGTGTCCATGCCTCCCCCTGATTTTTGTTATGTGGTGGACCATAGTGCCCCATGGCATATCACTGTGTTCACCTTGTCCAGCCTGGGGGGTGACCACACTGTCCCGGCAATAAAGGTAGTAACACAACTGGGGCAGGTGTGTTGTCTACCCCACAGGCTGTGACGGGGACACAGGTTTTTAATTTGTGTTATGTGGGGATGTGTTCAGGCAAAACTCCCTGTTGCCAGCTGCAGAGGTGTGTGCTCCGGCAGGATGCTATTCTAAGGCTCCACAAATGGCCCAGTGTTTTCACTTGTATTGCTGTCAGTGTAGGTCTACATCAGACTGGTATTGTAGTCACTGTAGTATTGCATGCCACCTGACAGGTTATGCCAGTACTGGGTTCAGAGTGTTAGTCCCCAGTTTGGCATGGGTTCCATCTCATACATGTTTTTAAGTCCATGTGGGGAGGGGTTGACTGTGTACATGTGGCAGCTGTGACACCACATGACCCACATATTCCACAACCCCATAGAGGTGACTGACAACTTTTGAAATGCTACCATAGTATTGTGATTGCCATGGTGATTAACAGCACATAGGGCCAAGGGGGAACAAGGTACATAGGTTCATAGGTTCATAGCTTCAACTAGGCATCTGCCCTAGGGCATTTAAGAACCTAGCCAGAATGTTTTTGGGCCCCCATCCATTGTAAATATATCTTGCCCCCTTTTCCGGGGAGTATACTGTGCCTCTGTCAAAAGTGACACGGGTATGGGTAAACCAAATGTCCCATCCACTCATCAAGTTCCTCTTGAAGAGAGTCAATGGGGGACTCTGCTTAACCTGGCCTGGGATTTCCTCCCAGAGTGAAGTGAGCCTCTGGGTTATGAATCTGTCCCCCCAGCATGTCCTATTTATTTCAGTGCTGAGGTTCAGGTCTCTCAAGCTTTACCGATGGGATTTGGATATTCTCAGGTGCAGCATGCCCATTAAGGGGTTTGACAGGGGTTTATACATTAGGCACAGATCCCCTTGAACAGGCGGTATGCCACTGAGTAGAGCTGGGGTTTTTTAACCGGTCACATAGGGCATCTGTTTGAGCCCTTTGATCCTCTTGGTGAGGTACTTGTGGGTCTTTCCAGTTGCTGCAGGTGTCTGGTAAGGTACATCCCAACAGGGGATTGTACTCAATTATGGGCCTGATGAGGGATGAGTAAAGACACATGTCCCCCCATGTAGATGTGAATCCCTTCATGATGGGTGGGCTATATAAAATGCCTTTCTAACCACTTTGGACGTGGTTGTCAAATGAGAGATTGCTATCAACTTGGGTCCCCAGGCCCCTAATTACTTCTTTTTGGGTAATGGAGTACCACCTATGTGGTACTTTGTGGGCATTTTGTTTTGCCAAAGGGATGACTATACATTTTGCATTCAGCTGGAGGCCATGGCTCTGGCACGAGTTGTCTGTTTCTATGACCCCCTTTGGAAGGTTGTGTCGGCTGGAAGTTGGGGGCCAGTTTGCAGTCATCTGCATATTTGGTCAGCCACAGCCTTCCGTGTTGGCCTGTACCTCCGAAAATATATACCAAAAAAGAGGTCCCAGGACTGACCCTTTGGGGACACCACTTGTAACGGGTTTTGGGAGTCTGGCATGGCCCCAGAAATTCTAACCATGTGGGTTCTCCCCTTGAGCCAGTGTGAAATCCATCTAGTGACATAGGGGCATATTTAAGCTGGTGAGCTTCTAGAATCCCCGAGTGGGTATTGTTTTGAAGGCTTTCAGGTCCAGGTAGGCTGTGGACCACCTTCCCTCATCAATGGCCTTGGTGACTGTTTAAAAAATCAACCAGGTTTGAGAGGCAGGACCCCCTTTTAACAAAGCCAAACTGGGTATGAACCAGTGTCTGTAGGTCCCCAATATCTATATTTATGTGGTCCATGATGATCCTTTCCATAGCTCTGCAGACCAACTAGTGTTTTATGGTATAGTGTCCAGGATCCATTGAGGCACCACCTTTCTGTAGGGGGACCACTGTTGCTTACCCCCCTTTGGACACATATCCTGTAGTAAGGCTGGGATTGAACAGTAGTTTTATTTTTGGGTTTGTAGCTCTTGGGGTCATGTAGGACACAGCCCCCCTGTCTGGTCCCATTGATGCAGTGTTTTATTGCTTTGGAGGGGGGCTTTTTGAGCATCTGAGATGTCAGGGGCAGCACCCTGCGGGGATACATATTTGCCCTTTAGTGTGGAGGGTGAGAAGTTTGCACTGAACCTGTCAGCTAGAATGTTGGCAATGTCTGTGGGTTTGGTGTTTCTATTGACATTTTGGACTACCTCTGAGCATATCTGGGAATTCCCAAAGGTTCCTAACATAACTAAAGAAAGCCTTGTGATTATCCTTAGTGTCCTGTGCAATTTCTCTGGCTGGCCTTAGACAATCTTATGAGTGCCTGTAGTTATTTGCTAATACTGATCAGTGATCCCTTCCCTTTTTGTGGTTTTGCTGTATCATTTAGTAGCTTCCCCCTTTTTTGTGTAGTTTGTTTATGGCTGGGGTCCACCAGACAGGCATCTGCCTTTGGAGGATTGGGTCTTGGTTTTATTCAGGATAATGATCATGCATTCCTGAAGGTGTCCATAGAATGCTTTTATAGAGGAATCTGGGTCTGGTCTGTAGTTTCCACAGGCCGGGCTTTGAAGGTTTCCACCTCAGTTTTGGGGGTGTGAATTTGCTTTAGAAAGTTTTCACTGTGGTGTTCGGGGGGGTGGGGTGGATGTGAATATCCAGTGAGATTAGTTATGGTCCGATCTTACCAGTGAGGGATACACTTCTGGTCTGGAGCATAGAGTCCCCATGTTGGTGATGATCAGGCCCAGTAGGTTTCCCTTCTTGTGGGAGTGGTAACAAGTTGTTCCATAGCATTTGAGCTCATATATTCTAGGAATCTTTGGCCGGGGGTTTGGAGCTAGAGTCATGCTCCCAGTCCATGTTTGGGTAGTTGCGCCCAATATAATGGTGTTTGGAGAGCCCCATTTTCCACTGTTCACGGGAGGCCGAGTGCAGTTCTTGGGTTTGGGGGGGTGGTCTGTAGCAGGCTATAACCGGGAAAGGCAGTTTCACCCATTGTTAGTTGCACATGGATAGTCTCTGATGCTTGGTGCTTTGCCACCAACCTGGAGGGGGGGTATCTTTGATGAATATCAATACTCCCTCCATTTGTGGTTTTTCCCAAGTTTTGGGGCTGAAAAGCATGGTATGAGGTATAACCTGGTAGTGCGGGGGTGCCCCGTAGCCCTGAACCAGGCATCTGTTACTGCACAGATATCGATGTTCTCCATGCCAAGGAGATTTTTGGGTGTAGACTTCTGGGGGGGCATTACTCTTAGTTTCTTACCCCTTGTGATACCTATGAAGGGGGGTTTGTCATTTGGGTCTTGCCAAACATGGGCACTAGGGGGGTAGAAAGAGCCTTGGCAAATATCTGAAGGCCCGGGGGTGACAGGTGCAGGTCCCTAAAGCAGGTGGTTCAACAGAAGATGAATATGTGAGGTGTAGTGCCTGTGATTAGTTAGCAGTAGCATATATGACGGCACACGTAGACATTTGCCAGGTAAGTCATATGCAATGTGTCACGGGCAACAAAGGGAACAGGACAAACAGTGACATTCTGTCAAGTGAGACATGGACATACATATAGTAAGCTATGCAGATGCCTAGGAGTCCACAGAAGCTCTGTAACTATGCATTGCAGGTGGGATCAGTATTCCAGGGTAATTGCAAGCAAACATGCATGCAAACAAAGCTACAGTAAGCAGGGCTGCATGTAGTCCATTGTACAACAAATAAGTCGTACCACTTCCAGTAGGTAACACTGCAAATATGCAGGCACTATGCACATGTACATGGAAATACACAGATCAGATGGCTAGGGTCCAGTCTCAGCGCACACAAGTGTACAGACTATGTACTGTCAGGATGTACAATAACTGGATGGAAACCCATGTGCTTATACCTGCAGTAATACACATGTCAAATAACAGACACTGAGCCTTCACTCAGTGGTTCCATCAGTAGGATGTTGCTACCGGGCCCTGCCACCACAGTATCCCTGACATGTATGGGGACTCTCCCTCCTGTGACAGTTAGTTTTGTGTGTTGGGGCTGTCTAGCATGGTATGAGATGTGAGCTTGCAGTGCTAGGGTGCTCCTGTGTGTCCTGTACCAGTCTTTAGTACTGCACACATATCAACATCCTCAAACATCTTGCAGAGTCCAGTGGGGCAACATGCCACTTGCAGTTTACATGTCCATCATTGTGTTTAAATACATTCATTACCTTATCCCCCGTGCTACCTATGTATGTAGCCTTCTGTTGACATCCTTCCACCAGTATTCCAACATGTGCAGATGATACACTATGGTACTTACCACGGGTGTAGACAACAGTACATGACAATCACACCCCTTTCTGCATCCCCGGGTATACCCACAATTAATTCAGCACAGTATTTTAAAAACATGATACTATTACTACGCCTATGTAGTCACCCTGTGCATCAGCAACATGTTAACCTGTACCTGCACTGATGTTACAGATTGCAGGAGGTGGCCAGTTTCATCATATGCACAGGGTGTGAACTTGGTATTTAGTCAGCCCATACCACCATTGACATGTATGTGATGTGTGTTTGAGGGGCAGCAGTACAAGGTGGGGCAATGTTGATGCAGTGTGTGATGGGTAGCCCTAGGTGT
This sequence comes from Protopterus annectens, assembly GCF_019279795.1. Lineage (NCBI taxonomy): Eukaryota > Metazoa > Chordata > Ceratodontiformes > Protopteridae > Protopterus > Protopterus annectens. The sequence continues at coordinate 24,169,287 of NC_056735.1, read as the reverse complement.
TGTCAATTGCATGTGTGTATGGATGCACACAGTTCCACCTCATGGCTGCCATATACTGGTGTTTGTGGACAGCCACAGACTGTACCTGCCAGGTCATACAGATTAGTGTCTCTGGCCACGGAAAGGTACCTGTGCCTTGCAGGGGGGCTACGGACCGTATCCGTACCAACCCAGACTGGGTACTGTCATCAGAAGCAGGTGTTCATTGACTGGACACAGATCCCTGTCGGGGCCCGGCCAGAGCCACGCCGTGGTCTCCTGGGGTGGTCTGATGACAGCACAGACCCAGCATTGCTGGGGCTGCTGTCACTATGGGGCAGCCGCCCCTGTTATCCCCGCATGACTGCCAGCTGCTGCTGTTGCTGGCATCCCCGCCACGCCCAACCGCCCCCCATCGCCTGGCTCATGGACATGGGTGGAACCAGTCTAATATGTCCCCCAAAGCCCGTCTATGACATCGGTGAAATTACGGATGGCAGGGAAAGTTTCTGTCAGTCATGGCTGTGCAATGCTGTCAGCTCCCCCAGACCCTGTCTGGTGTACCGTTTCCCTACCTGTGCCCCAGCCCAAACATAGCTGAGGTTTAAGACCTCTGTGGGCCCTCTGACAGGGCAAACCCCCGGGTGCTACGGGAAACCCCCGGACATCTGTCTGTGTGGTACCATCTCTGGGCCATGCCCATGGCTGCTGTGTGGGAGGCATGTGCCACAGATACCACATTGCCATGGTCAATGCCCACTGTATGCTGTCCAGCAGCTAGGGACATTGGGGACAAAGGGTGTATTGCCAGGATAGCTGTGTGCATTGATGGGGGCGCAGCTGTGTACTGTCAATCGGCTGACCAATGGCGGACCCTGGCATACCTTCCTGTGCCATTACACAGATGTCATCATTATCAGTACCCATGGCACCTGATTAAGGTTCCCCGCTAAAAGACACCAGAGCAGCACCAGAACCTGTGGGGGGAAAAAGGAAACACAGTTTACAATGTCTACATTACCAGTGATGCACACATACACATGCACAGGTCCCGACATCCCTGCCCCATGCACATGCACATAAAAACACACACAGCAATGCAGAGGTCACATGCCCCATGCACATGCCGGGCCCCATGCAGTGCAGCGACATCCCTCAACAGTGCCGCAATGCACACATGCACAGGTGCACACATGCCACGGCACATGCCCCCATGCACATGCCCCATGCACACATGCACAGGTGCCCCATGCACAGGTGCACATGCACCGTTGCCCCAAAAACTACTCAGTATGGATATCCCCACAGCCCGAAATACATGGAGCACTACTAAGTGAGCCTAATATTACTATTACTATCAAGACTATTACAGGTATTGTTAATACACACTCATCAGCATGGATAGGCTGCATTGCTGTTACACAGGAGGGACCTGCAGCGTGAAGAAACTAAGTCAGTGGGCACAACTGTGCCATTGTTACTGAGTATGATACAGGTCAGTAGTACAACAGTCGCCTTTCACAGGTCAGCTGCTAATATTGAGGATATCACACTTGCACATTAAATACTATGGTGACAGCTACAAACCAAGGACACACCTCACATGCATTAACTACCAGTGTACACAAAAGTCAACTATACATATGGCATATTACCTGCACGCCACTGTCTTGCTGCGTGGCTCCAGCCTCCATCATAATGCATGTCTGCTGTGTTGTTGTTGGGGGACTGGAGCCACTACACTCTGAGTAGTCCCTCCAGTCTGGTGAGTGGGGATGTGTACCCCCCACCACCTGTGGCACCTGTTGCCTGTGGATATCCGGCGCGCTGATGGACATTTCTGATTAAATCACTGCAGTGATGTTTCCTGCTCATATGTCCTATTATTTCCTATGTCATTTACCCGATGGACCAGGTTTGCCACAGTGCAGCCCTCTCCTGCTGATTCTGGCTGGTGGGAAAAAGTATTGCATAATCCCCCACCAGGCTCTGGTGTATCTCCTCATCCTCAGCTGTGGGTGGGATTCTGAGCCATGTACCTGGGAAAAAAACCTGATATCAGCAATATATGTCAGCAGAATTTGGCACACATACTACACATGCTACTCGACTGTTATGATACAACATATCTCACATATATAGCATCTGTCTGTCTATTGGTGGATACAAGTTGGCCCAACAGGTAACCTGGCAAAAAACCCTCCATACAACATACTCCCAAAACCCCAGCAGTCAGAACACTGATTCAGGTCCAGAGCACCTCCTCACTCTGGGGGGTTTGTATCTAGGTACTGTATGGCCTACATCATCAACTACTGTGAGCTGACCACACACTAATTGCCCTGGATATACATATCCCACCTCCACCACCAGCACAAACGACTATAGTGAATAACATTGCAGATGCAAACTTTACACTTTGTAACAGTGACATTGTATCTTTCAGCCCACTGGGCCAGTGGAAGACACAACCCACAATGCTGACCCCCCAAATGCTTTCTATAGACATCTCCGAGAATGCATGGATCATGCAATCCCCTATATAAAAACACTCTCCCAAAGGGACAGTCCTGTCTGGTGGACCCCCCATAGACAGATTGTATTACAAAGATGGAAGCTACTGCAAGACAGAGCATAATTCCATAAAGGAAAGGGATGTCTGAGCAGCACTAGTAAGGTCTATTTCCATCATACAAACATCCATGGGCAACTTTGGGGGGAAATCAAGAGGGGAAAAAATAACCAGAAGGCCTTCTTCAGTTATGTTAGCAACCTGGTCAGAATTCATCCTCTATGCCCATAGTTAGTACACAACAACAAATATTTCACTGAAACCACAGATATTGACAACATTGTGGCAGACAGGTTCAGTGCAGGTGTCACCCTGCCCTCTCCCCCAAAATAAGACATAGTTATCCCAGCTGACTGTAACCTACCTGTCATCACAGATGTCCAGGTGAGAGCCGCGCTCATGAAAGCAGAATACACAACATGACTGGGACCTGATGGTATCCCCAGTTGCATGCTACATAAACTCTGACAGGAGCTAAACACACATATAGAAGTGCTATGTAACACTAGCCTGACTACAGGATATGTACCTGTACACTGGCCAGCAGCAGTGGTTCCACTCCACGAAGGAGGCACCTCCCAAACCCAAAACAATACAACACAATTTACATTACAATACAATACTATACAATATGCTATTGCCCTGGGACTCAGCATACTGTTCTGCTACCCTGACCATTGTGCACATGTGGTGTGATGGTCCCTGCTACTGTCACACAGTTACACAGGGTGACTCATATGGCATATTACCTATCTGACTAACATTCAGCAGGTGTATGTGTGACATGTACTCATGGGAGTCTTGCTTTTTAAAACTGTGTGGTTTATTGCAGGGTATGTCTTATCTTTGGGGAGGAACTTTTCCTACACATGTGCTCCCTATTGCAGTGGCATGGACGACACACAGCAGTCATTTAGGTTGTGGATGGTGTGAGGTGTTACTATGGTTGTTGGACATCTGTCATGGGTGTGACTTACATGTAAATCCGGGGGTGGTAACCTCTATGTGGGTAGTATTTTGTACTCTGTGGTGTTGTCAGTCACTGTACATTGGTAATGTGTTTGAGTGCATTGTCACAGTGTTGTACATGTCACTGTGTCCTTCTCCATATCTGTAGCTATCATGTGAGGTCCATACCATGGCATCCATTATGTGGGGGGAGGGGAAAACCTACATGTCCATAGTTGACACACCATGTCTGCTGACACATACCATGTGCAGGTATTCCAGGAATAGTGTGCCACTGTGAATATCACACTATTGTAAAATTTGCTTGACCCTGTTCACCCCTGACACATGCAGTGGTGGGCAGCCAATCACATATCTGGTGGTTACTGGTGTAGGTGATTTGGAATGGGGTATGGTACTCTTTTGACACTGGGGTTCACTCCATGCCTTTGTGACCAGGCACCTGTTGCAATACATCTGTACACATGTGCCTCACTCAGAATATATATACATCTCTCTCTCTCTTTATATATATATATATATATATGTATATAGATATATATATATATTTTATGTATATAATAGATATATCTATATGTATATATATATATATATATATATATATATATATATATATGTCTGTATACAAAACACAAAATATATATATATTGATGTACATATATTGCTATAGATATGGAGAGGGGGGGCAGAGGGGGGGGAGTGACAGAGGGGTGGGACAGGGGTGTTGAGGTGTCATATACAGTCATACCTGTAGATAGTCAGATCAGTCTGTCTATGTATATGTATCTACATATATCTATATCTGTATGTGTGCATACATATATATGTTTGTACATATTCTATCTATCTACATCTGTCTATGTATTCCTACATCTCTCTATGTATGTATACATATATGCATATATATATATATATATATATATATATATATATATATATAATACATACATAAATTTTAAAATCATACATCCATATGATGACAGGTATTCAACATGTTTGTCTACCATACTATATACACACACTAATACTGCTAAACATACATAACTGTGAAACCTACTTTGTACACACTACAACCTACAGTCAACCTACATTGATATGTGCACATAGATGCTCTCACATACAGATGTATGTACAGCCTTCACTGATAGTTGCTGTATGTCCCCTGCCCTTTACACATCTTAATATACATATGGATACAGACCAATGACACATATGGAGGGTTCACAGTATGTAGACCTTTATAGTATTACTTTACATTACCTGTGTTTGTCACAGCTGCTTGTGTTGTCGTCTGGTTTTCTGTCCTGCTGCTCCACTTGCCAGTTGTCAGCTTTCAGGTGGATGTTGATGAACAGTTTTGTTTGTGTCTACTTAATTTCAATTTTCTCTGTCTCTGTCTCTCTTTCTCTCTGTCTGTCTGTTTTCACGCCTCCTCAGGGTGCAATGAAAGTATTGCATGTGTGGACTGGGAGTAACAAATTTTAGGTATCTGCATATGCCCATGTGATGGCCTCTGCACCAATTGTTAGCCAGCATTTGCTAATTGCATGCAGCCAGTTGTGTACTGATTGCAGTTCTCACTGTGATTTCAGAACAGTGCTATAAAAGGTATGTGAGATAGGGTAGCCCTTTCAGATTTAAGGGCAGGGACCATGCTGGTATGCTGTGGACAATGTTCTGTGAGTGTAAATTGGTATCTCTCTATTTCCAGCTGTGTTGTAGATTAATATTCCTACATTCATTTCTCCAGTTTCCTGTACTAACTGTGTATGTACACTGACACCTACAACTACTACTACTGTTAATGTGTGTGTGTGTGCTTTCCTTTCACTTTTTCTTGCACTTTGTTGCTAAGGCTTCAATATTTGCCCTTTACAGTCACTACTTGTATGCCTGCTAGGTGTCCTGACTGTAGTGTGCTGCGGGGTTTCCTATTTTCCATGTACATTCACACCTTGGAATGCTTGCTATATCTGCTAGGGTGTTACAGCATGCAGTGTGGTCTGGCCATGGTGTGGGCCTTGACATCTATTAGGGTATTTGAGTATGCTGCTGAGCAGGCCCCAGAGACTCTCAGGTTAATCTGTTATCTGCCTCATGGAATGGTACATATCAGTGGGGTACACCCATTAAATTGTCTGGTATGCTGCAGTTGTGACTGTGGGTTAGCATGAGCATATGTTTTCTACACTTATTCTGCCATGCAAGTGGTGAATACTTTCAGGACTCCATAGTTACCATTGCATGTGTTGTTAAACCCTTTTTGCCTACTGTTTGTACATTTCACATGGAGTCTGTGGGGCATCCTGTAAGTCATTCACTGTTGCTATGTCTAGGCTCTTAACTATTCAAATATGGTGGTATCAGACCTCTCATGTGTACAAATATTTGCAGGTTGTCCACATTTCGCCTCATATTTTGGTCAATATTTTGCACAGCTTTTTCTGGCAAATCACTCTGGCCTCAAGTCAGAATATAGTGACAAACATTCGAGTTTCAGACTTCATACCCTTCCAAACATCCCACAAAATGCAGACCCTGTTACCCCTGAACTTTGTTGCATTATTTGTAATGTGTCCCTGGTTTTGGGCCTTTGCTCCACATATTTTATTACTTTTTCCCGGGTGTGTTCCTGTAAGAGGTTGTGGGGTATGGGCAGTGATTATCTGCTGTGAGTATGTGTGTGGCTTGCAAGGTGCCCGTGACATTATTACCTACTAGCTACCAACTAGCATGGCTGTTTCTGTTCACACACTACTATTATGGAAATCCACTAGTTTTGACAGTAATTCTAAATGACATGATTTGTGTACTACACATCCTATATTCCCTTTACATTCATTCCTACTATTACATGATATATTTATTTTAGCACAATGTTCTTGTATAACAGTCATGGCTTAGTGGTAATCATGCAGACTACTGTTTCCAAGGTCCTGGGTTTGGACCCCCTGGGATTTTATTTTGCTTTGAACTGACTACAGGACCTGTCAATCAAAGTGACTAAGGCACTTTTAAGCAGTTGTAACCGGGGTTTGCTGGTTTGAGAGCTCCCGCACTGGCGTTTTGCTCCAAAACACCCGCAACGCTTAAACGTTTTTCTCTTCACCCGCTATTTTCTTTGAAAGAAATGAAAATGGGGGGACAGGAAAGTGGTGAAAAGGGGTCACAAAGAGGGTAAGACAGTAGGGGAAAAAAGCTTGGGTTTTGCAGGAGGTTTTAGGTAAGGCCCATAGCTGCCCATTTCTTCATCAGCAACAGCTGTGCATATGTTTGTAATTTGGTGTGACATTTGATACCTTCCACCCTGAGAGAGGTGTAAGGACAACAATAATACTTGTACAGCCAATTGTAATTGATAGTTTCCATGTCTGGTAGACATGTGCGGAATGGGCAGCTATGTATGGGCTGTAATTTTTTTGTGGGTACAGAGTGCCCTTTTTTCAGGTGAGAGTGGTATGTCAGGTGAAGGAAGTCGGTATAGCTGGGGTAGGTTGGGTAGGTCAAGACAAGACAAACAAGATGCATACAGGTGGTGTATGACACGGTGGGGGTTACACAATTGGACGGAGGTTTGGATATCCAGAGCCCATGCCCCACAGATGGCAACAGTGGAACTGATATCCCACCCATGGGCAGTTGCCACTGTTCCTTCACTGCCAGGATGGGGCTGTGCTGGGGCTGTGTAGGCGGGCAACAGGCATGCCGTAGTTGTGCCACCTGTGCCTCAAGCTGGTGTAGGGGCTTGAGAACAGAGTCCCGGATCTCCTACACACCAGTCTGGGCCTACGGAGGGTGAGTGGTGGTTCTCCTCCGGCCACACTTGCAGAGGGGCGGGCCCCATCCTGCAGCGCTTCCACCCGCAGGTGGCACAGGGCCACCGGAGGAGGGTCCAGACTGGGCACTAGTGCCAGGTGCATTCGCCAGCTGAGGTGGGAGAGGTGGGTCCGCTGGGACCCGCCTTCCCTGTCGTTCTATGTTTTGCATTATGTCATGACAGTTTGGGTAAGTAACATACAATTTTAAGCGTAACACACAGTCACTGTCCATAATAGGATATCCTCCACAAACCACACTTCGAAAGTATGTTAAACTGGATAATAATTTTAATATAAATGAACACCAACAGCAAACAGTACAGCAAACATGGATTGGTTGATCTCACATGGAACATTAATTTTTTCAATTTGTTGCTAAGGTTTTAATACCCAAAAGGTATATAAATGCATCAATTAACATTATATTGATTCTGATGAAGTCTCTATGTAGAGTGCTCAATCCATGTTTGCTGTACTGTTTGCTGTTGGTGTTCGAAAAATTATTATCAGTTCAACTGTGTTTAATACTATTGTGCACCATGGACTGTGTTTTAAAGGTCATAGAGGTTCGTGGTGGTTGTTAGTAACATACAATACCATTTGCAATTAGTTGTAATGGCATGCATTAGTATTCCCATTAACAAACACCCGAATATTCACACCATTGAACAGCAAGCATAACACATGCACGCCAATTTGAACAACAATACGGTCCAACAACATGCGGGTTGATTGATGACCTGGCATCAGGTTTAGGATGTATGAACAGGGCAGATGCATCGCCGGACATGCAAATATTTATGACCCATCAGGACAAATGTCTGCGGGGTGTTGGTGCACATACCAATTTGTGTTAGAATGGATTATATGTGGTTATAGGTGGGTGAAAAATATTAATACCTTCGAATACCAATATACTTATATGCTGTTACATTTCTAATAACTACAGATATATACACACTACTGTTCTAACTACAGTTTCTATCAGTAACTTTTTGCTTTGAGGTGATAGGACTGTTGCTGCTACATCAATATACATTTTATTGTTATTATTACACGTTCATATCTGGCTTTGTTCAGCTACATCATCCTGCTACATTTGCTTTATATAGCTATAGACAACTGTGGATGTTTGATATTTCAGACAATCATACTATCTGCATATTGCAGACTGAGAGCAACATATCCAGATTTTGGGATACACATTCCAGCTGCAGCAACACTTTGGACACATTTCACAGTTTGGTTCTACTTGTCACATTCATTTCATTCAGTACTGACTGCAGTATACTTTATACAGGAGTTATTACTACTTTATTGGTGGATTCATAACTCTTTCTCACACCCTCTCACTTGTTTTCATTTTACTATTCAGGATGGTACTTACTTCTAGGCTTTATTGACATGTTTTACCTGTAGTTATTACAATCCTTTCCAGCAGTCTCACTTCTGTCATGTTTCATATTTCAACAGGGATATATTT
>NC_056735.1:23880281-24159966 GCF_019279795.1 Protopterus annectens | reverse complement strand
TAACAATAGCAATGCCAATTCAAGGTTTATAAATTGGAAACTCTCCCCAAATTAGATGTATCTTAATATCTCACCCATGAAAATCATGAACAAAAGTGTGAACTGGTGCATCCTTAATGAAGCATAACATCCAACTTAAATGAATTTATCTTAATTGAAGAATGTAAACATTACCCAGTACCACATTCTTCCACAGGAACTCCCACACTACATGCCAGGACACATAGCCATATGGCCTTTCCATATCCACAAAACAGCTCTACAGTAGATCACCAGACTTCACCAATGTTCATAATAGCTGAGCAAGGAGAAAGAAATAGTCTATTGTTGCACAGTCCAGAAAGATCAACAGTCCTCCTTCTGAATCTGAGGTTCCCTAAATCATAGTTCACTGGCATACACTTTTCCAGAAAGAATCAAGAATGTGATACCCATTTGTCACAAATACATCCTCTGCTTCCCTTCTTTAACACTCAGGGTAACCACCCCAGACACTATCCCACCTTCTGTCTGTCACGGAGGTGCTACATTATTCACATTTCCCAGTCCTGTTAATGCTTCAACATCTTGTGTCAGATCTCATCCACTCTGACAGACTTAACATTATGAGCACCTCTGATGATTGCTGTGATTTGAGCTGCAGTAGAGAACCTTGAAAAAAATGAAGACTTCATGTGACGTCGCCTGACACTAAGGAAAGCACAATGGATTACGTAATTCCTCAACATGCTCCTTTCACCTTCTGAAAATTTCCCTAGCAGTAGTCAGCATTTCTAGGGGTACAGTTTAGGCAGGATGGAATGAATACCCTCTGTGTGGAGCTCTGGAAAGCACTAATTAAATCTGTAACTTTATTACACACTCTCACTTTTCATTTTGATATGAGTTATCTCATGTAAGAGAATCCAAAGTTTGGCCCCTACCTTATTTGCCTATTTTCCACTTAAATACCTTCCGAATCCTAAAAAAAAAAAATACCAAAAGGACCAAGTAATGATCAACCACCAGAAAAACATGAACATTTTCGTGTATTCCCGCTGGTTGATAAATTTTCGTGTATTTCTTCACAAATAGACCAAATAACCAAGGAAAAATGTCAACCCAAGCTGCAGTCCAAACTTCCTTTATTACAACTTCACAAACATGAAATGCCTCTGTTAACCGCTTTCATCCCAAATCTCTCAGGACTTCATCAGAAAAAAGGAATTACCCCAACCCAGTCCTTAAATACATGGCTAATTAGTTAATTAAAACCAATAATCTCCAATTACAAAATCTCTTGAGCCTTAAAAATATACAATTATTAAAACGTATATGTGTATAGGAATAATATATATACTTGTATGAATAAAACCTAACTTTTATGACACATACAGCACTGTTGCATGACCTTTTATTAAACATGAATTTATCATCCTAAAATGTTTCTAAACTTTAACACACAATTAATGCTTACACACACATTAATTCCAGGGGGTTTTGTGGCATTCAAAAATAACTGCCATTTAAGTTCAGCAATAATTAATTTTTCATCTACCACAAACCCCTGTTCATCCTTTACTATTTGTTCAATCACTAAAATACAAACCTATGATTCTGATATTCTTTAACATGTCTATACAGGGCATTAGTTGGATTCATATTTTTGATGTCAGTGACATGTTCATATATCCTTCTTTAAATTGCCTACAAGTCTTTGCTATGTAAAATGCCAGACATTCCAAACATTTGGCCAACTAAACCATATTTTTACTTCTACAATTATAATGCCCCTGATAGTTATGTCCTTCCCGTTAAGGCAAAACTTATTGCCAGTCAACAATATATATGGGCATTATGTGCAACTGCCACATTTAAAGGTCCCGGGCTTTTTACTTCTTTCTGCAAAATTGTATAAGCCAGACTCCAAAATTTTCTTGAAAGACCTGTCCTTTCTATAAACAAAACTAGGCTTATCACCCACAACCTTAATCACTTCCTTATCAATACGTAAAATTTACCAATTCTTTGGTCCTGAGAAATTTGGGATGAAAGCACTTAACAGAGGCATTTTATGTTTGTGAAGCTGTAATAAAGGAAGTTTAGACTGCAGCTTGGGTTGACGTTTTTCCTTGGTTATTTCATGTATTTCTGCTGGTTGGTCATCACATGGTCCTTTTGTTTTTTGTACTTATTTTGGTACCATTTCAGACTTTGCAGTGTTTTTATTACCTTCTGAATCTTTGTTACACTTGGAAAGCTACCACATGGCTAAAACAGACAATATGGGTGGGTCACAGTTACTTCAGGTGACAATGAGATGGCAAATAAGCTATTAAGTCTAATGACCCTTATTGCTATGGTTATAAAAGACACATTAACCCTAAAAGCAGAAAGTGCTCTGGAGAAACAAGCATTATGAAAGCTGAAGATCACCGATTCTCCTTTGGAAGCAGTACAGCTGCACATCATTGATTCTCCATTGGAAACAGTGCAGCTGCATATTAACAATTCTCCTTTCTGAAGCAGTACAGCTGCACTGCAAATCACTGATTCTCCTTTCTGAAGCAGTATGACTGCACATAACCGATTCTCCTTTTGGAAGCAGTGCAGCTGCACATCACCGATTCTCCTTTTGGAAGCAGTGCAGCTGCACATCACCGATTCTCCTTTCAGAAGCAGCACAGCTGCACATCACTAATTCTCCTTTTGGAAGCAGTACAGCTGCACATCACCGATTCTCCTTTTGGAAGCAGAGCAGCTGTACATTACCGATTCTCCTTTCTGAAGCAGTACAGCTGCACATCACCTATTCTCCTTCCAGAAGCAACACAGCTGCACATCACCGATTCTCCTTTCAGAAGCAGCACAGCTGCACATCACTGATTCTCCTTTTGGAAGCAGTACAGCTGCACATCACCGATTCTCCTTTCTGAAGTAGTGCAGCTGCACATTACCGATTCTCCTTTCTGAAGCAGTACAGCTGCACATCACCGATTCTCCTTTCAGAAGCAGCACAGCTGCACATCACTGATTCTCCTTTTGGAAGCAGTGCAGCTGCACATCACCGATTCTCCTTTCTGAAGCAGCACAGCTGCACATCACCGATTCTCCTTTCAGAAGCAGCACAGCTGCACATCACTGATTCTCCTTTTGGAAGCAGTACAGCTGCACATCACCGATTCTCCTTTTGGAAGCAGTACAGCTGCACATCACTGATTCTCCTTTCTGAAGCAGTACAGCTGCACATCACTGATTCTCCTTTTGGAAGCAGTACAGCTACACATTACCAATTCTCCTTCTTGAAGCAGTACAGCTGTACATCACTGATTCTCTTTTATGAAGCAGTAGAACTGCACATCACCGATTCTCCTTTTGGAAGCAGTACAACTGCACATCACCAATTCTTGTCTTGGAAGTGGTAAAGCTGCACATCACCAATTCTCCATTTGGAAGCAGTACAGCTGCACATCACCAATTCTCCTTTGGAAGCAGAGCAGCTGCACATCATCGATTCTCCTTTGGAAGCAGTACAGCTGCACATCACCAATTCTCCATTGGAAGCAGAGCAGCTGCACATCACTGATTCTCCTTTTGGAAGCAGTACAGCTGCACATCACCAATTCACCATTTGGAAGCAGGACAGCTGCACATCACCAATTCACCATTTGGAAGCAGGACAGCTGCACATCACCAATTCACCATTTGGAAGCAGGACAGCTGCACATCACCAATTCTCCTTTGGAAGCAGAGCAGCTGCACATCACCGATTCTCCTTTTAGAAACAGCACAGCTGTACATGACCGATTCTCCTTTTGGAAGCAGTACAACTGCACATCACCAATTCTCGTTTTGGAAGTAGTAAAGCTGCCCATCACCGATTCTCCATTTGGAAGCAGTACAGCTGCACATCGCCGATTCTCCTTTGGAAGCAGAGCAGTTGCACAACACCAATTCTCCTTTCAGAAGCAGAGCAGCTGCAGATCACTGATTCTCCTTTTGGAAGCAGTACAGCTGCACATCACCGATTCTCCTTCTTGAAGAAGTACAGCTGCACACCACCAATTCTCCTTTTAGAAACAGTACAACTGCACATCACCAATTCTCCTTTTGGAAGCAGTACAGCTGCACATCACAGATTCTCCTTTGGAAGCTGTGCTAGACAACCACTCATGCCACAAGAAAATATAGTCAGCTTCTGTAGTACAACAGACAACTATGCACCCTACATGAGGAAGACCAAAAAATATAGTAAATAAAATAATTTGCAACTGGCGGGTTTGCCTGTGGGGGGAGGATGGTGGAAACATTTTTTGCAATACCTTCTCTGAGACATGTGTGATCCCAGGTCTTTAGATAAATTTTCAATATCATTTTGCTTAATGAAACTACATTAAATTGTATGAGGAATTCTGTAATTTCTTCCTTTTTTTATTATGTCAGCCTAAATACCTTCATCCATAAATCGTCACTGTCTACCTCCAAGTCCTGAGTACTAAGACAAGTTCTAGTCCTTTACCCTCTAGCAAAATGACTCAGCAATCTATCCTCATGCTATTTGTGGTCATTCTGATCACATTAGGTGTTCTAAGGCAGTGTAGCAACCATGTTATGGTACGAAATGTTCACTGTTTCAATTAATTGATAGCAAAAGCACCAATAGATGTAAATATTTATGAAACATGGAGGAAGACCTCTTTTATCACACCTCCACAACACCACATCAATCAGAATACCTGCTAGAACCATAGCATATTTTGAGGCTGTAAAGGAAAAAAAATGATAAAGCTTCCTAAGACACACACACACACACACACACACACACACACACACACACACACACACACACACACACACACACACACACTAAAAGATCCCTATCCTCCAGCACACAGGCAATACATAGTCCCACTCCAGTCATCCATACTGCATATCCACACAGCTCACCCAAGAATCATCAGGAAAGCAAAACTAAGTCCATAATACACACTAAGTGTGCTTCCACACAGATAAATGCATTAGTCATAGGTGACTTTATAGTTTGACATGGAAACTGCACATTCCCCAATCTGTACAAGAACAGACTGACTGTAAGCTGTTTGCCAGGGCTTACTGCCTATCACAGCCTCAGACCTTTAAATAGCTGCAGGGGAGTATCTTTATTTATCAGAAACACCATCGCTTCACATAGCAATTGTCTACAGCCCCAACATAAAGCTCCTGGAGACTGGAATCGCTGTAACAAATCCAGCTATTACTTTATCTCTAGCTACATATCATCATCAACATACCCCAAACGTCATTGGAATTGCCTTACTAACCATTACAGGGTTAAATATCAAACAAAATTTCTTCTTGCTAGGGGACTTCAATTATCCAAGTATTAATTGGTGGTTTGATCACAAAAAAATCCTTGACAGATGACATTTTCCTATGGAAGAGTATATAAGCTAATCCTAAAGGAAAAATAGGAGGCAAAACCCCTCGGGGGAATAACTGGATTGATTGTGATATTCTATACTGGAGGGACTTCTTAACAGAAGAAAACTACCAACCCCCATCCTTTATTGAGTTCAAGGAACATAGCAGAGAAGTGGTCCTTCCATTGTGGCAATACTTGCAGTTGTGAACCATTAGTACAGGGTCCACAAAAAAAAAAATCATGACATTTTCCAAACGTTAAAGGTTAACATGGGGAAGATCAGAGAATGTCTTCTGTCAAAATTAAATACAATGGTTGACAACTGTAGTCCACAAGTCTTTGAAGAAGATAGGCAGAAAGGGATCCAGCTACTATAAAAAGACATTGATCTAGATGCATGGCAAGACATTTTAATAACACACAAATCATGGTCTTCACTACCCCTTCATATTTGATTCATAAAAAATCCACTTTGGGCACTTAATAGCACTTCAACTAAGTAAATGTGTAAGGGTAAAAGCCAGATGTTGGAGGTGTAATAGAGATTGAGGCAGATTACCTCCTTATGCTATGGACATGTAAAAGAGGCAAGTATCCTTGGGAGAAGACCCATAAGACAGCCTTGTGGACCTCAATAAAATGTATTAAGTGCTTTTGTCCCAAGTAAAAAAAGACTTCTTCAGAATAACAATTCAGAGGCAGAATTAGTTCAAATACCATACAAAAACACTTTGATTGGATAGCTAATTATCTCCCTTGATCAGGCAGCCAATTGACAATACCACAACAGCAAGCAAAAATTAACAAACAAGAAATAATGAAAAATTAATAAATATAAATATATAATACAAAATAAATGCAACCATGAACTAAATAAAAATGAGTAATAACTATTTTCTTAATGTCACTGTATATGGCTGCAAAAACAAGCCAGTTAAATAGTGCAAAGGCAGCTTTTAGTTTTAAAATGCTAGTAGCAGACACTATGTCATTGAAACCCGGATATAAAGTAGCATTAGTCTTAAGCTGCCATTTTAATTCTTATAAGTCAAGAAAATCATCTGTTGAGCCACCCCTCTGCCCTAGGTCAACACGGTCAATAGCTAAAAATTTAAAAGAGTGTAGTTTAAATTCACATATGTGTCTGTATAAAGTATAAAGTTTAAATTCACATATGTGTCTGTATAAAGTATAAAGTTTAAATTCACATATGTGTCTGTATAAAGTATAAAGTTTAAAGCCACATACGTGTCTGTATAAAGTTTAAATTCACATGTGCCTGTATAAAGTATAAAGTTTAAATTCACATGTGTCTGTATAAAGGATAAAGTTTAAATTCACATATGTGTCTGTATAAAGTAAAGTTTAAATTCACATATGTGTCTGTATAAAGTATAAAGTTTAAATTCTCACGTGTCTGTATAAAGGATAAAGTTTAAATTCACATATGTGTCTGTATAAAGTTTAAATTCACATATGTGTCTGTATAAAGTATAAAGTTTAAATTCACGTGTCTGTATAAAGTATAAAGTTTAAATTCACATATGTGTCTGTATAAAGTTTAAATTCACATATGTGTCTGTATAAAGTATAAAGTTTAAATTCACATGTGTCTGTATAAAGTATAAAGTTTAAAGTCACATATGTGTCTATATAAATTATAAGGTTTAAATCCACATATGTGTCTGTATAAAGTATAAAGTTTAAATTCACACGTGTCTGTATAAAGTATAAAGTTTAAATTCACATATGTGTCTGTATAAAGTATAAAGTTTAAATTCACACGTGTCTGTATAAAGTATAAAGTTTAAATTCACATATGTGTCTATATAAAGTATAAAGTTTAAATTCACATATGTGTCTGTATAAAGTATAAAGTTTAAATTCACATATGTGTCTGTATAAAGTATAAAGTTTAAATTCACATATGTGTCTGTATAAAGTATAAAGTTTAAATTCACACGTGTCTGTATAAAGTTTAAATTCACATATGTGCCTGTATAAAGTATAAAGTTTAAATTCACACGTGTCTGTATAAAGTATAAAGTTTCAATCCACATATGTGTCTGTATAAAGCATTCTTAAAATCTTTTTTCTGTATATCATAGAAATGCTGGTAAATTCTACTTCTAAAACTGCATTTTGTCATCACCACATAAAAACACATACAGTCTTGACTCAAGGCCAGCTACACCACAGCTTTTGTACTACATTAATATTTTTTGTGTAATCTTATCATGCCAAAATTAACAAGCTTTACACTGTTTACTTCATAGATATAGTTACACTGTGTGCAATGACCTTCTTTCCTGACAAAAAATATTTTCTCTCTCCAAGATTTTCAAACAAGTATCGTTCTTATATATAGCACATACAATTTTAATATTTTCTGGATAGATCATAAAAATATTCTAATTCTTCTCAATGATAGCTCTAATGTTATAAAAATTCCTTTTAAAAGTCAAACTAAGTCCCTTCCCAAAATTATCACTATCGATGTTATTGTTATTATTTCTTGAAGATGTAAAATTATTACTTATACCCAGTAAGGGGGCAAAATGACCAGTAGCTCCTTTTACTTGAACCTCATAAAAAATGTCCTCCAGAAAAAAAAGGGCTAGCCCCTTTTATCCAACATACACTTTAATAAGCTACATTGTTTCTAAAATTCAAGGTCATCAGAAACCAGTCATGCCAACCTAAAACACTGAATGTTAACTAATGATGTCTTTGATGAAGGGGATGCCAACTCTTAAAGTCTAAAAGTGTGTTATAATATGTGGGCTTTCTATAAATGGTAGAACCAAATTTACCTTTAGATTTATTCTTGAAGATAGTGACATGTAAATAATTTACCTAGTTGTCAAAGAAGGCCATACTGAACTTCAAAAACTCAGTTGTGGTGTGGAGATATTAAAAAAGAAACTGCTCTAATCTTTGTCAAGTATCAGTCCAAAAAATTATGATGTCATCAAGGTAGCATCCATAAAGAGACCAAGACTTGCTATAGTTGGTATTAAATACATAATTGGTCTCCCAAAGCACAATATTAGCAAATATGGGGGCACAAGCTACCCCCATAGCTATACCCTTCTTTTGTCTAAATAGTTGATGCTCAAACACAATAAAGTTATTTTCTACCACAACCTCCATTAATGTCCTTAAGGTTAAGACCTTATTGTGGTCAAAATTAGAGTTTTGGCACAAGTATTGATAAAACCATTCAATACCTATAGCATAGGGAATAACAGAAAAAAGATCTTTAACATCAATAATTATGAAAATGAGGTCATCCCAATATAAATCATGGCAGGCCCTAGATAAGATATCCCAGGTCTATATCAAAATCACGAAAGATGGAAACCGGGAATACAAATACGTTGACATGAAAAGAGTGAACTACCATAAGAGCGAACCACCTATTAAGCGAAAGGCAAAACATCGAATGGATTTGTTTGGCCAGCAGTGCTATTCTGGAGATAAGGGAATATACCCTTTCCCCCACTGTAGTGCAATCTTGTAGTTGGTCTATTTAAGTAGGATGGGTGTGGGAGGTGCAGGAGGGCTTGCCCCCTGCAAAAGTGTGTTATACTACTTTTTGCACTTAATTTAGGCATACCTGCATGGCGCTGTTGGTTAAGGAAATCCATTTGATGTTTTGGTTTTTGCTCACTAGGTTGTTCGCTCTTATTGGAGTTTGCTCTTTACATGTTGACGTATTTGTATTCGTGATTTCCATCTTTCATGATTTTGATCTTCTTCTCTTTTGGCTGCTCCTGTTAGGGGTCACCACAGTGGATCATCTGTTTCCATTTCTTCCTGTCCTCCGCATATTGCTCAGTCACACCAACCGCCTGCATGTCCTCTCTCACCATGTCCATAAACCTTATCTTAGGCCTTCCTCTTTTCCTCTTACGTGGCAGCTCCATCCTAGGCATCCTTTTCCCAATATAACCATCATCCCTCCTCAGCACATGTCCAAACCAATGCAATCTCGCCTCTCTGACTTTGTCTCCAAACCGTCCAACCTGAGCTGACCCTCTAATATACTGATTCCTAATCCTGTCCATCCTTGTCACACCCAGTGCAAATCTTAACATCTTTAACTCTGCCACTTCCAGCTCTGACTTCTGCCTTTTTGTTAATGCCACCATCTCCAACCCATACAACATAGCTGGTCTTACTACCCTCTTGTATACCTTCCCTTTCACTCTTACTGGTACCTGTCAGTCACAAATCACTTCTGATACTCTTCTCCACCCACTCCACCCTGCCTGTACTCTCTTCTTCACCTCTCTTCCACACTCACCATTACTCTGAACTGTTGATCCCAAGTACTTAAACTCATCTACCTTCGCCAACTGTACTCACTACATCCTCACCATTCCTCTATCCTCCCTCTCATTCACACACACACACACACACACACACACACACACACACACACACATATTCTGTCTTAGGCCTGCTGACCTTCATTCCTCTCCTCTCTAGAGCATATCTCCACCTCTCCAGGGTCTCTTCAACCTGATCCCTACTCTCACTACAGATCACAATATCATCTGCAAACCTCATAGTCCATGGGGCCTCCTGTCTGATCTCGTCTGTCAACCTGTCCATCACCATTGCAAATAAGAAAGGGCTCAGAGCTGATCCTTGATGTAATCCCACCTACACCTTAAATGGATCTGTCACTCCCACTGCAGACTTCACCACTGTCACACTACCCTCATACATATCCTGTACCACTCTTACATACTTCTCTGCCACTCCTGACTTCCTCATACAATACCACAACTCCTCTCTAGGCACCCTAGCATATCCTTTCTCCAAGTCCACAAAGACACAATGGAACTCCTTCTGACCTTCCCTATATTTCTCCATCAACAGTCTCAGAGCAAACATCGCATCTGTAGTGCTCTTTCCCGGCATGAAACCATACTTCTGATCGTGAACCATCACCTCCCTTCTTAACGTAGCTTCCACTACTCTTTCCCATAACGTCAAGCTGTGACTGATTAGTTTTATCCATCTGTAGTTACTACAACTCTGCACATCGCCCTTATTCTTAAAAATAGGTACCAAAACACCTTTTCTGCACTCCTCAGGCATCCTCTGACTTTCCAAGATTTCATTAAACAATCTGGTTAAGAACTCCACTGCCATTTCTCCTAAGCAACTCCATGCTTCCACTGGTATGTCATCTGGACCAACAACTTTTCCATTCTTCATCCTCTTCATAGCTGTCCGTACTTCCGCCTTGCTAATCTGTTTCACTTCCTGATTCACTATCCCCACATCATCCAACCTTTTCTCTTTCTCATTCTCTTCATTCATCAGCCCCTCAAAGTAATTTTTCCATCTACTCAACACACTCTCCTCACTTATGAGTATGTTTCCCTCACTATCCTTTATCACCCTTACCTGCTGCACATCTTTCCCAGCTCAGTCCCTCTGTCTAGCCAATCGGTACAGGTCCTTTTCTCCCTCTTTAGTGTCCAACCTTTCATGCAACTCTCCATATGCCTTATCCTTAGCCTTCGCCACCTCTCTCTTTGCCATGCTCCTCATCTCCTTATACTCCTGCCTACTTTCTTCATCTCTCTGACAAACAGATTTCTTCTTTGCCAACCTCTTTCTCTGTATACTCTCCTGTACTTCATCATTCCACCACCAGGTCTCCTTGTCCTCCTTCCTCTGTCCAGATGTCACACCAAACACCTTTCTAGCTGTCTCCCTTACCATCTCTGCTGTAGTCTTTCATGATTTTGATATAGACTCGATATCCCATGAATCTTTAAGACAAGAAGGGTGTCTTTCTAACAGGTTCTTAGCATAATAATCTATGAATTTGGCTATAGAAAAGGCGTTTGAGGCCTTTGCATCAACAATAGGTCTAAAAGGTGGGTAATGAGGGCCTTGTGTATTTTTGGTATTCCAAAAATCATAGAAGTCCTAGGATTTGTAACCTGTTAAAAAAGTATAATCACAGGGGGGATCTGTTCATTAATAAATAAGTCTTCTAATAATAAATCTATTTTAAACTGATTCTGCCTTTGAATTGTTATTCTGAAGAAGTATTTTTTACTTGGAATGAAAGCACTGAAATCAATTTTACTGAAGTGGTCCATGGCTCATTTCTTCCTTATTTATTTATTTGCTGGAATTCATTTTTTGTTATTGTTTTGTGATTTATGATAACTGGGGAGAAACAGCCAAGTAATGGAACACTAGTATGGCTGGGCAGGGGGCTGTTGGGGAGGCAGAGATGCAGGGCATTAATCTTTGTTACTTCTTAGACTAATTAACCTCTTAAACCACTGATCACTCATAGTATATCTGCAAGGTTTGTACCTAAATGCACAGAATCTAAAATGTCCTTCACCTCAAAACCCTGCCTTAATCTTCATACCTTTCATTTCCTAGGTTATTCATTATTATTATTTCTAACTGCACTTTATGCATATGCAAAATGTCATAAAGGGGGCATCTCTTGTGATTTATGGCCAATGATTTCACAAACTGCAAAAATCACGGAAGCTTTATTCACCTTATAAGCTAGTTAATTACACATTGTGTGTAATCAAATAGGGAAAGGAGAGAGGGCACTGAAACAACCCTTCAAAAAGAGCACAAATGAACAATTATATTAACTCAAGAATAATCTAGGTAAATTTTAAGATTATTATCCAGTATCATCCTTAATAATTTGCTGTGAGAAGTGACTTGAGTTGTATTATTAAGAGAGAAGATTTCATTTATTTTTCCATGAAAGAGAATTTGGACAAAAAAATAAATATTTTTTTTTTGTGGGGGAGGTTGACCTAAATGTAATGTATATGTACCACCACCTTTTTTTTAGCATTGAGTGTGCCTAATTAACAGTGTATGTGGTCAGATATCTTATGGCCCTCATGGTCAGTTGCCTAGTATTGTGCCTTATTCCTATATCCGTACTGTAACCATGGAGCTGATACATATAAATTAGGAAAGCATGGGGGAGCCTGACTCTCTGCAAAAAATATTTTTTTCTGTTTTTCTATGTTTTTTGAGTTATGTTTTTTGGAATTTAATATATAGAAATGCATAACTTGTAGTGGCTTGAATGAGTACTAGGAATTGAACTTTTCTTGAGAATCAAATACTGACAGCATTGAACATCTCACCAGTTTCCTCTTGTATGCCACTATCTCTTGTATTCGCTTTAGATGACATAAATGGACAGAAGGAGTAGCTTTGCTTGTGTCATTCTCTCTTATATTCTCCACTGATGATATGCCATACACTTACTCTTAAACTTGGCCTTATATTAATAGCTGGCACTCTCTTCATATCTAAAGCTCATCTGCCCCATTAACCTATTTCAAAAATCTCAAGTCACTATGTCTGATCCGTTTTTTTTTATGTCAGACAGAACGACCGCTTTCTTTCCACTGCTGCTTTTCTTCCTTGGCCATAAATCCTGCCAACACCCTCCAATGTTCTGTTAGGCATTGTCTGACAAAATACAGCAGCACCTCAGATACTACCTCACTTATCATCCTCTTCATCCTGCTGATTAATGCATGCACAAAGATTCTTGTGCCTAAAATAATCAATAAGCTTCATCAATAACTTACTTGTGTGACCCCTCACTTTCCCTTGGGAATAACAAGGAGGGGGAGGAAGAGAGGCAACTATCACCACAATTGATCATTGATCAAAATGTGTGTGATATCATCACAAATGAAAAGTATGAGTTTAAGATTTATAATTATAGTGGTGAAGTCTTGACTGAAGGCTGTGCCAATTGATTTGAAAAATGGTTATCTTCTATTAGGAAATCTAAGATAGACAAATTACTTATTAACCTGAAACTTTTTTCTAGAAAGTTAAATTTAGCTTTTTATTTTAACAACCAGTATGGTTCTAGTGTAACTGATACTGGCTGCAAAAAACCCAGTACATTCAACCACCCCCCCTTTATCCAATGGTCTCTTTTTTGACAAAATAGGTGATGGTCGAAATTCATAAGCTAATTGCTTCAAGACATGGAAGTAATGTTGAGAATCCCAACTTAACTGCTGATGAAACTGTCTTATTAAAGAAGATTTGCAACATTAATCTAAGGGTTATGAAACCTGACAAAAGAGGGGAGCTTCCTATTATGAATAAAAATGACTATAACAACAAAATGCTTACACTCTTATTTACTGGTACTTACAAAGAATCCAGTATAAATGAGATGAATATCATATATCTTAAAATAGAATAACAGTCACTAATGTCCCTTAGAGATGATTGCAACCTTTCCCCTTTAATGCCTCTTTGTTAATCTCCATTAACCTCTCACCTGCCTTTAGCGCCTTGACTTTATAAAATCTACAAGAAACCCACTTTACCACATTGAGTGGTGAACTGCATGTAGAATTTCTTCTGCCATAACATCCTTGTCTAACAACTGCTGCTCCTATTTTATACCTCCCCCCTCCAATCTATACCATCTCCCCTAAAGCCCTGTATATCCCCAAGTACTTCTTTACCTGCCTTATACAGAAGAGAAGGCCAAAATGCCTGAATATGGAGATGTTTAGGGAAAATGACAAAGAATCACTTTTAAATGGTCTCATATTGGTTCAGGCAAACTATCCAGTGACTTGGTGGGGGGAACAGATTGCCCAAACTATTGTCAGGAAGCACTGATAAATACTGACCTTGAATGGACCATTGTCAACAGGTGGAAGGAATGTTCTGAAAAACACTGCTGTGTTGTTTTGCATTGGGGTGTGAGCACACCAGATGCTCCCTTACACAAAGATGTGAAGATGCAAACAAACACTTTGCACATCTTTGCATTATTTGATGATTGGCAGCTAAGGCTGGTGGCCTATTAATGTGTTTAGATTTGAAAATGTATCTAGTAAGCAGAGATGTTATCTTTTACATATTTTAGCAATTTTTCAACACTTTGCTGTAACTGGGACTCATAGAGTACAAAGTGTTCCCTGATATAATGGGACAATGGGTATTTATTGTCTTGATGACTTAAGTAGATAGAGGCTTTCTAAAACAGTAATAACATTGTAAATTGCTATGTCATGATCACTCAGAATTTAAAACTGAACTCCAAAACTACATTGTATGCTTGCTTACAGCAGAAAATGATGTTGGTGGGATTCAAGTTTCTATAGACAATTTAGTTAAAAATGGAGTTTTTAAACATTGTAAACAAATTTTTCCAAACAGATAATGGACAGGATTCACGATGGCTTGCATGGAGTCTAAGAGTAGTGTAAGACTCCATGCAGCCATCGCTATCCAGGAACAGCCTGTATTTGTGTGTAAGAGAGCACCTAAAACGGCTCTTACATGGACAGGGCATGGATATGCTAATTACCTCACTTGCAGCTGAAAGGCATGCAAATGAGGTAATTTTGTGATCCAGGAAGCAGAAACCTGCCCGTGTAAGAGCAGTGTTATCTGCAGAAATGTACTCAGTTGACAACAGAGTACCGTTCTGCAAATAACACAATGGAGCCTTGTCAGCTCCAAATAAAGGTTGCATATGTTCCAGGCAGCATGCCAATGGCCAAATATGTGGCCACTGGCAACATACCCCGATGGAAAAATGAAATAAAAATGTTTTTTTTTTAAATGTAGCGCAGCGCCGCGCAAACAGGCTGCGCTATAAAAAACAGAAAAATAAAAAATTAAAACCCACAACCATGGGTTTTATGCAAAGCATGAATTTACAATGTAAGGGCATAGCAGGCTGAAAACAACATGGCCACCGAGTAGGGGTTGCTAAGGGGGGAAGCTGAGTGTAAGACATGTAACTAAGCATTAGTAGATAATCCTATGTAAATGAGTGGTAGGATAGTGAATCGCACTGTCACATAGCAAATGGGCACATTCCCTGGAGTGTAGGAGTAGGATAAGGGGGAGTAACAGAGTAGGAGATAGGTGACATCACAGGGGGGTATGTATGAAAGAAATGAAGCTCATTGAAGCACAGTGGCATGTGAAAGATGTCAGTCACACATCATGGAAAGAGGAGTGTCAACAAGTAGGCATGGGAAAGCCAAGAAATGAAAGGTGTACACTATAGATAACACCAAAGTTTCTTGCTGGGCGTGCATGCACATGTGTGCACACTGGGAGGTGCGAGTAAGATAGAGTGCGCGCGTGTAAGCATGAGTGTGCATGTTTAAGCTGGAGTAAGCATGTAGGAGCCTGTTTAAAGATCTGTAAGCTTGTTTGCACTGGTGTGCGCACGGTTTAACCTGAATAAGCAAATTGTAGTCTGTCTAAGCATATGTGCGCGCGTGTTAGCTGCTGTGAGCGTGTTTGCACTTGTATGCTCATCGCTCCCCCCTGAGGAAACAGAAAGGAAAAAGGAAGCAGAAGAAATAGTAGGAAGCTAGCAGGGAATACTGGCAGAGCTAGCAGGTGAAAACAATCAGAAGCAGGCAATTACACAGGCAGAACAGTAACCCAGCCCAGCACTTAAAACTCTGCAAACAACAGTGCAGTATGTTTCTCTCAAGAGACACTGCAACAGAGGAGTAAGCTTTTAGAAGTGAAAACTGAAAAAGCTTCACTCAGACCAAAAATGCTAGGGGCTGCCATAGCTGTTATAAGGAGACATATGCAACATGCTGAGGGTGGTGACTATGCAAATGCTGCTGGACAACCCACAGTGAGGAGACGGAGAAGAGTGTACAGGCCCAGGGTCACCTACCAGGGGTTACATGAGCTGGAGATAGTGGAGCGCTATAGAGTGGACAGAGACCTCCTACAGCAAATTGTTGTGCTGTGAAGGCCACACCAAACACACAGAACCAACAGAGGGGAACCCATCCCAGTGGAAACCAAGGTATGTGTTGGCCTAAGAATACTAGCAACTGGTATCTTCCAGAGACCAACTGGTGATATGATAAGGATATGACAGGCATCAGCATCCAGGGTACTGCACCAGTTCCTGGATGCCATGTCAGCACATGTCGATGATCATGTATATTTTCCCAATTCCCTTGAGGTATTGGCCAGCAATATGCGTCTCTTCCAGCAAATAGTGGAATACCCTGAGGTAGTGGGTGCACGCATATACCCATCAAAGCACCAGCTGGTGAGCCGGGTAGGGCCTACATTAACCACAAGGGCTTCCCCTCCATCAACTGCCAGGTCGTGTGTGATGCCCAGGGCATAATAATGAATGTGTGTGCTGGCTGCCCTGGAAGCTACCATGATTCCCATATCTGGCATTTGACGCAGCTGTACCAGACATTTGCCAATGGGGACATCCCACATGGTCACTTAGTGGGGGATGCTGGCTATGCACTGGTACCATGGCTGATGACACCCATCAGAAATGCACACACACCTGAACAAGAACGCCATAATGAGGCACATGCACAAACATGAAATGTAATCGAGCATGTGTTTGGGTTGCTCAAGTCACGGTTGCAGTGCCTGGACACATCTGGTGGAGCCTTGCAGTACTCACCAACTACATGTACCCAAATTGTCATGGTATGTGCTATGCTACATAATATGATTCTGTGAAAACAGTTGCAGCAGGACCAGCATAGGGCTGGGCCAAACAGCCCCCCACCATTGCCAAGGCCATCACAGGCAGAGCATGACTCGGAGGAGGAACAACCTGAGCCTGCCCCAGTAGGCAGAAGGAGGCGTGCCCAGTATGCCTTGGCCTTGGCAAAGAGGCAACGCATAGCACATACACTGGCCCAGTAGTAACCCTGGAAATTATACCTCTCTCTGACTCACACATATAGTAAAAGGGATGCCTAAGTTGACACAACCTGCTTTCAAACATGTACAGGGAGTGTAGTATGTGCATCCAACATAGACAGCCCTGCAGCACCACCTGAGGCATGATTGCCATGTGTTAAGCAATGTAACACCATGTAGTATATGCAAACTTGATGACCCTGACTAACATCCTACCCTCACCAAGCATGATGCCACAATATGAAGACAAGATGATCAATTACAATAATTGGCTTAAGTATTGCTTTTAGTCAAAGGGGATACAATGCATGTCAGCCTAGGATGACATGGTGAGCAAGACATGATGCTCCACCTGCTATGGATGGCTTGCACCTATCACCCCTGGCCTTTTGGATACTGGCAAAGGCTGTTGTCACCCCCACCGTGCCTTGAATAGGCAAGGCTCAAAACACAAACCCACCTCCATAGGTATCACAAGGGATAAGAACCTAGAAGTAATGCTACCCAATGCCAGAAGTCTAAACTGCAAGATGCATGCAGTCCAAACTCTCCTCAGCATGGAGAATGTTGATATCTGTTCTGTAACAGAAACCTGGGTCAAGGCTCACAAGAGCACCCTAACACTACCAGGTTACACCTCATACCATGCTTTACAGCCCCAAAACATAGATCAAACTACAAAAGGAGGGTGACTATCAATAATTGTCAAGGATAACCACACCTCCAGGTTGGTGCCATAGCAAGAAGCAGCATGGACTATCCACGGGCAAGTAAAAGTGGCTAAAACTGCCTCCCAGTTAGTAGCCTTCTACAGACCACCATCCTAACTCCAGGAACCGCACTTGGCCTACCTCAGAACACATGAAAATATCAAGGTCTCTCCAAACAATATTATATTGGGTGACTGAAAATACTCAAACATAGACTGGGAGCATTATTCTAGCTCCAACACCCTAGGCCAAAGGTTCCTAGAATTCATAAACCAAAATGCTATGGAACAACTTACCACTCCCACAAGAGGGGTAAGCATACTGGATGTGATAATCAGCAACATGGGTACTCTATGCCCAAGATGAAAAGTGTATCCCTCACTGGTAAGATCAGACCATAGAGTAATCTCACTGGATATTCACATCCTGTCCGCAGTCCCTGTGCAGAAAACCACAGTGAAAAACATGTGTAAAGCAAATGTTGCACTCCTCCAAACTGAGGTGGAATCCATTAAAGTCCTTGTGCCTGTGGAAAATATGGGCCAGACCTCAGAACCCTTTATAAATGCATTCTATGAACACATTCAGGAATGCATGGATTATGCAATCCCAAATAAAACCAAGACCCAATCCCATACACACAGGCATCTGGCCTGGTGGACCACAGCCATTACCAAACCATGCAAGAGAAGGAGGAAGCTACTACATGATAGAGCAAAACCCAAAAAGGGAAGTAATCACTGATCAGTATTATGGTAAAAAATATGGCCACACATAAAATCCTCTAAGGCCAGCTACAACATGTTGAATCTGGGAATCTTGAGGCAATGTTACACCTGCCTCATGTACACAGACAACCCCCTCCTCCCACCAACAAATATAAATATATGTGAGAGATGCAACTATTTAGCCAAACTGGAGGCTGAGCTCTATGAACTCAGTACTGGCAAAAACAATCAGGAGGAGAAGGTAACCACACACACCACAAACCCAGTCTCACATAGACCTATCACAACTGCAAACCAAACACATAAACACACAAAAACATTCCCGGAGGCTCTAATTAAAACCTACCAAAACAACAGAGGCCTCCAAAGCAGACACCCAAGCAACCACTACCTCAAAACATAGCACATGCAACACATAGTTCACAAAGTCAGTGTGCCAAACAGTCACAGCCCATAAGGCCAAACAACATGCCTGATACACTTGTAATAGGTGACTCCATAGTCAGACACACTGATGTCCTGCTCACCAGACTGAACAAGGAAAAGGTTACAGTAAGCTGCCTGTTGGGTGCTAGAATCCGCCACATAACACAAGCACTCAGGTCACTCCAAAGCAAGTACAAATATGACTCAGTCATTGTCCATGCCGGTGTGAATGACCTGAGATGTACCTCCCTGGACTACATGAAAAGAGACATAGAGGAGCTTTCTGATTATGTAGCCCAGGCTGGTATGACCCTGACCCTGAGCAGCATCTTACCCTCACCAAGAATGATGCCATAGTACAAACACAGAATGATCAGCTTTAACAGTTGGCTCAATTACTGGTGTCATTCTAAGGGGATCCAATGTCTGTCTGCTCGGGATGACATGCTTGACAAGCCAAGCTGCTTCGCAAGGGATGGCTTCAACCTGTCACCCATGGGCTTCCAGATATTGTCCAAGGCTCTTGCCACCTCCATAGTGCCTTTTTTAGGCAAGGCTCAAAAGACAAACCCACCTCCCTAGAAAATACAAGTGGAAAAAAACTAAGGGTAATGCTGCTCAATGCCAGAAGTCTAAACCTCAAGATGCACACTCTCGAGGCCCACCTCAGTATGGAGAACATCGATGTCTGTGCAGTGATGGAAACCTGGTTCAAGGCTCCTGAGAGCACTCCAGCACTTCCAGGTTATACCTCATATCATGCTTTTCGGACCCAAAACTTGGACTGAACTACAAAAGGAGGGGGAGTAGCCTTATTCATCAAAGATACCCACACCTCCAGGTTACTGGCAATGCATGAAGCATCGGAGACCATCCATGTGCAACTAACCGTAGGCAAAACTGCCATACAGTTTGTAGCATGCTACAGACCTCTCAAACTCAGGAACCCCACTCCACCTTCCTGAAGACACTGGAGAGTATGAATGTCTCTCCAAATACCATCATATTAGGAGACGTCAACTACCCAAACATAGACTGGGAGCATTACTCAAGCCCCAACACCCTAGCCCAAAGGTTCCTAGAATTCATAAACTCAAATGCAATGGAACAACTAGTCACCACTCCCACAAGAGGAGATAATATACTAGACCTGATCATCACAAACATGGGGACACAATGCTCCACACCGGAAGTATACCCGTCATTGCTGAGATCAGACCATAAATTAATCTCACTGGAAATCCACATCCCACCCCCACCCCCTGCACAAAAGACCACAGTGAAGAATTTCTCAAAAGCCAACTTCACACTTCTTAAGACTGAAGTGGTATCCTTCAAGGCCCCTGGGCCACCTGGAAACCACAGACCACACCGCTGAATCCTTTATAAACACTTTCTATGGACACCTTCAAGAATGCATGGATCATGCAATCCCAAATAAAACCAAGACCCATTCCCCCAAAGGCAGGCATCCTGTCTGGTGGACCCCAGCCATTAACAAACTTTACAACAGGAGGAGGAAGCTACTACATGACAGAGCAAAATCCCTAAAAGGGAAGGCATCTCTGATCAGTACTAGCAAAAAAACACGATCACTCATAAAATCATCCAAGGCCAACTTTGACAGAAAAATCGCAAAGGACACAAAAGACAATGACAAGGTCTTCTTTACTTATGTTAGAAACCTGGGTGGAAACTCCCAGATATGCTCAGAGTTAGTCCAAAATGACACAAAATACACTGAACCCACAGACATTGCCAACATTCAGGCAGACAGGTTCAGTGCAAATTCCCCCCCCTCCCCCCCCAAAAGGAGAAATATCTATCCCAGCAGAGTGTAGCCTCCCTAACATCTCAGATGCCCAGGTGAGAGCCACCCTCTCCAAAGCTAAAAATACAGCATTAATGGGACCAGACGGTGTCCCGGGTTGCATGCTACATAAACTCCAAGAGGAACTAAACCCGCACATAAGGCTGCTGTTTAATCTCAGCCTTACTACAGGATACGTACCCAAAGAATGGCGTACAGCAACAGTGGCCCCACTCCACAAAGGAGGTGCTTCTACAGACCCTGGAAATTAATGCCCCATAAGCTTGACGAGCCTGGTCTGCAAAGCTATGGAGAGGATCATTATGGAACTCATAAACAAAGACATTGGGTACCTACAGACACTGGATCCTACCCAATTTGGCTTTGTCAAGGGCAGATCCTGCTTTTTGAACCTGGTCAACTTTTTTGAAACAGTCACTAAGGCCATTGATGAGGGTAAGGCAGTTCACACTGCCTACCTTGACCTTGCAAAAGCTTTCGACACAATACCCCACTCGGGCATCATAGACAAGCTCACCAGCTCAAATGTAAACCCATATGTCATAAGATGGGTTGCAAACTGGCTCAAGGACAGAACCCACAAGGTCAGAATTGCTGGAGCCATGTCAGACTCTAAGCCAGTCACAAGCGGTGTCCCACAGGGCTGTGTCCTGGGACCCCTCTTGTTCGGCATTTATTTTTCTGAGGTGCAAGCAAACATAGGAGGACTGTTGCAGAAAAAGTTTGTAGATGACTGCAAACTGGGTGCCATAATTGATACTCCAGTGGACAGAAGCATCCTTCAGAAAGGCTTCATAGAAATGGATAACTGGTGCCAGAGCCATGGCCTTAAACCGAACGGCAAAAAATGTATAGTCATACCCTTTGGGAAAAACAAGGTACCCACAAATTTACACATAGGTAGTAATCCATTAAGTACGGAAGAAGTAATCAGGGACCTAGGGACACAAGTTGACAGTAACCTCTCATTTGACACTCACATTGCCAAGGTGGCTAGGAAGACCTTCTATATTGGCCACCTTATCATGAAAGCATTCACATCTAGATCAAGAGAGGTCATTGTGCCCCTATACTCTTCTCTTATCAGGCCCATAATTGAGTACAATGCCCCATTTGGGATGTACCTTACCCGACACCTGCAGCAGTTAGAAAGACCCCAAATGTACCTCACCAAGAGGAGAAAGGATCTCAAACATTTGTCATATGCTGCCCGGCTGAAGAAACTCCAGCTCTATTCAGTCGCATACCGCCTACTCAGAGGCAATCTATACCTGACGTACAAGGCCATGTCCAATCCAGAATTAATGGACATGCTCCACCTCAGAAAATCCAAATCCATCAGAGCCACGAGAGTGAGAGATTTGAACCTCAACACAGAAATAAATAGGATGCGCTGAAGGGACAGATTCGTAACCCAGAGGCTCCCTACACTCTGGAACAGAATTCCAGTCCATGTAGGCAGAGGCCCTCACTGACTCTCTTCAAGAGAAATCTTGACAAGTGGATGGGAGATTGTAGGTTTACACCGGGGGTCATCTCTGTTTCACTACTAGACAGAGGCACAGTAGACTGAACCCTAAATGGGCATAATATTTACATTCCAAGGGGTGGCGAAAGCCACACACACTCTGGCTAGGCTTATAAATGCCCTAGGGCAGATAGCCTAGTATGAACCTATGAACCTATGAAGATACAAATTGTACAGGACACTAAGGATAATCACAAAGCTTTCTTAACTGATGGTAGGAACCTTGGTGGAAATTCACAGATATGCTCAGAATTGCTCCAAAATTACAAACAATACACCAAACCCACACACATTGCCAACATCCAACCTGACAGGTTCAGTGCAAAATCCCCCCACCACCACCACAACCAAAATGCCAGATATCTATCCCAGCAGAGTGCTGGCCCCCTGACATTGCAGATGCTGAGGTAACAGCCAGCATCTCCAAAGCAAAATACACAGCATCAATGGTACCAGATGGTGTCCTGGGCTGCGTCCAACATGAACTCCAAGAAGAATGGAACACCAAATAAAACTACTGCTCAATCTCAGCCTTACCACAGGATATGTACCCAAAGAGTAGTGTACAGCAACAGTGGTCCCTCTCCACAAGGGTGGTGCCTGAATGGATATTGAAAACTATCACCCCAAAATCCTGACTAGCTTGGTCTGCAAAGCTATGGAAAGGATCATCATGAACCTCAGAAATAAAGATATTGGGGACCTACAGACACTGGACCCTACCCAGTGTGGCTTTCTTAATGGCAGATCCTGCCCCTTAAACATGTTTGACCCATTTGAAACAGTCACCAAGGCCATTGATGAGGGGAATGTGGTCCACACAGCCTATCTGGATCTTGCAAAAGCCTTCCATACAATACCCACTTGTTCATTATAGATAAGCTCACCAAACCACTATTCAAGTAGATGGGTTGCAAACCAGCTCAAGGACAGAACTGACATGGTCAGAAATGCTGCAGCCATGTCAGACTACAAACCAGCTACAACTGGCATCCCACAAGGCTCAGCCCTGGGACCTCCCTTGTTTGGTATATATTTCCCAGAGGTACAGGCCAATGTGGAAGGACTGTGTCTGAACAAGTTTGCAGATTACTACAAACTGGGCACCATATCTGACCCTCCAGCTGACACAAGCATCCTACAAAACGGTCTCATAGAAACAGACAACTGGTGCCAGAGCCATGTCATCAAGCTAAATGCAGAAAAGTGTATAGTCATCCCCTTTGGAAAAACAGTAAGTGCCCACCAATTACCACATAGGTGTTAACCCATTAAATACTTTAGAAGTAATAAGAGACCTGGGGACACAAGTTGATACAAATCTTGCATTTGACAACCATGTGGCCATAGTGGTTAGAGAAACATATCATATACCCACCTAATCATGAAGGTATTCACATCTAGATCAGGGGAGGTCACCGTGCCTCTTCAGTCATCCTTCATCAGCCTGACAATTGAGTACAATGGCCCTTGTGGGATGTACCTTAGCAGACACCTCCAGCAACTGGAAAGACCCCAAAAGTACCTCACCAGGAGGATCGCAGGGCTCTAACAGATGCCATGTGTTGCCTGATTAAACAAACTGCAGCTTCACACAGTGCCATACTGCCTGCCCAGAGGCAATCTGTGCCTGATGTATAAAGCCATGTCCAAGATGGAATCAATGCACATGCTGCACCTTGTAAAATCTGAATGTCAGTGAGCTATGCACATGAGAGACCTGAACCTCAGCACTGACATAAATAGGACATGCTGTAGTGATTGATCCATAACCCAGAAGCTCCCTCCACTCTTGAGTAAACTCCCAGTCCAGGTTAGCCAGAGAGTCCCTCATTGACTCTCTTCAAGAGGAATCTTGATGAGTGGATGGGAGATGGTTGATTTACCCTGGGTATCACTTTTATGTCACGGGTAGACAGAGGCACAGTATACTAACCTTGAAAAATGTCATGGCAAACTCCAGTTAAAATGTGAGTTGAAGGACAAACACACTGACTAGCATTAGAAATAGCCTTGGGCACATAGCTAGTGTTTGTCAATGTCCACCCAAGTTGCGGAATACACTACCAATGTTGGACAAGCCTGGTTTAACTAGTCCATAGCTGAACAAAATGCAACATGGTCATATTTGCACAACTGGTCCTTAACCAGTCTGGTGTGCTCAGTATGAATATTTAAAGCAGTGATAGGACTGAAACCCAGGATACTGTCCACCACAGTGAAAGTACTGAACCAGTACACTATACGATATTACAGTGTTTGGTCAATATGAAAGAATGTTGACAACTGTATGCAAACCCATGGAAACCCTGCAGGCACAGCATAATCCCTGTTGGGTTCAGACACAAAGCAGTTGGGCAGTAAGAACACAACATGACTTCCAACACACAACTATAAATGTGAAATATTGTTGAAGTTCACACACAACCACAAATGTGGTGGACCTCAGATCTCAACATATGGAAAGCTCACACTGGGCATGCTCGCACACTTTGATAAATGAGACATATGTCAGGCAACAAGCCATGGAAAGCCTGAACTGGGCATGCTCACACACTTAGGCCATGTCTCAGTATAGCAGTTGGCCACACATATCTGGCATTTGCATGTGTTAAGCCAGGAAACTCCCACAATACAGCAATCTGCCCAGTGCACACAGTTAAATGACAACAGAGACATAAGTAGTATAGTGGATCCCTCTCATATTCAAACATCTTCCACAGATACACAAGTTGTTCATAGAAACAGGGAAAGCTATGGCAATAAGACCTGCAAACAGTTTATCAGCAACAAATATTGTGCATCTGAAACTTAAACATATGGGTGTAGAGGTCAATACTAGGCTGTTTGCCCTAGGGAATACATAATCTTAGCCAGAGTGTGTTTGGCGTCTGCCTCCCCAGTACAGTAGGCTACTGTGCCTCTGTAAAGTAGGTCACAGAAGGCACCATTTAAGGCTAGTGTGTTGTGCCTCCTTCAAGCAGGGACACAGTGGAGATCCCAGGGGTTGAATTTGCAATGTCACATCCATGTGGCTGGAGTTTGCTGGAAGAGGGTTGGCGAGGAGTTATAACATTAATTGGGATTCAATTCCAGACTGAGGGGAGCCTTATCTGCAGTGTCTGGACAATTTCACTGTCAACACTTGCAAGTGATGATTTTGAGGGATTGAAGTGTCTTGCCAATACTGTTCAGAGATGTCCTCCCTCTGTGGGATATTGCTCTGTAATGTATTAGCTCCCTCCTTCTGTTGTACAGCTTATATATGGCTGGTGTAAACCAGACAGGTCTCCTGTTGTGGAGGAGTCTTGGTTTTATTTGGGATAGCATGATCAATGCAAACATTCCAGATGCTCATCGAATGCATTTGTCAAGGATTCTGCAGATTGGCCAGTATAATCCTCCAG
The DNA here is from genome assembly GCF_019279795.1 of Protopterus annectens. Taxonomy (NCBI): domain Eukaryota; kingdom Metazoa; phylum Chordata; order Ceratodontiformes; family Protopteridae; genus Protopterus; species Protopterus annectens. The sequence continues at coordinate 24,134,205 of NC_056735.1, read as the reverse complement.
CATGGGTCCTTTAAAGTATTCCACCCCAGTCTTCACAAGTGCAAAGTCTGCTTTTGATAAATACTTTATTTGCAGTGATTTCCTTGCCTGGGGGTGGGGACGGGATATCGATGTCCAGGGAAAGTTGGTTATGGTCAGATATTAACAATGGTGGCCTACCTCTGGTGTGGAACATAGAGTCCCCATGTTGCTGATGGTCAGGTCCAATATGTATTCCCCCTTGTGGCTGTAGTGATTGGTCCTGCCATAGCACATTGATTCACAAATTGTAGTGGCTGTAGGGTGATGTTGTTGAGGCCTGAGTACTTCCCCCACTTAATATTCCTGTACCTGAAGTTAACCACTGTAATGGTGTATGTGAACACTTTCATATCCTACACTGTTCCCAGGGAAGCCAAGTATGGTTCCTGGATATGGGAGGGGAGGTCTGAACTGGTTGTGTTGTGTGTTACAAGTCCTGTGGTCACGAAGCATGGTATAAAACATAACCTGGCAGTGCTGATGTACACATGTGACCTTGAAGTAGGCGTCTGTTAATGCATATATATGCTATCCCCCATACTGATGGATAGTAATAGATGTACATACCTCTTTCTAAATAATGATGTCAGCACCCTATAAATACTGCAGGAGAAGAAAAGACACCCAGTAATTCGAATAGTGCGCTCCGCTAATGTGTCTCTCTCAAATGTCATAATATAGTTAGTTAGGGGTTTAAATCCTGCAAATGTTCAGTGTGTATGTTTGAGGGGGGCAGGGTGTGTGCACTTTTCTTGGCAAGAAATGGCCCTTTTGGCAACTGGAAGAACACACTATATGATGTACATTCCTCTTTTGAAAGACTGATGATATCAGCACCCTATAAGTATAGCAGAAGAAGGGAAATTTCCCAGTAATGTGAATAGTGTGCTCTGCTAATTTGTTTCTCTCAAGTGTCATAACATAGTTAAGTAGGGGTTTAAATCCTACAAGTGCTCAGTGTATTTTGGGGGGGTGTTAGATTGTGTGCAATTTTCTTGGGAAGAAATGGCCCTTTTGGCAACTGGAAGAACACACTACATGATGTACATTCCTCTTTTGAAAGACTGATGATGTCAGCACCCTATAAGTATAGCAGGAGAAGTGAAACCTCACAGTAATGCAAATAGCACTCTCCACTAATGCGTCTCTCTCAATTGTCATAACCTAGTTAGGTAGGGTTTTGAATCCTGCAACTGCTCAGGATGTGTGTGTTGTGGGGGTTAGGGTATGTGCAATTTTCTTGGCAAGAAATGGCCCTTTTGGTAACTGGAAGAACACACTAAATGATGTACATTCCTCTTTTGAAAGACTGATGATATCAGCACCCTATAAGTATAGCAGAAGAAGGAAAAACCTCCCAGTAATGTGAATAGCGTGCTCTGCTAATTTGTTTTTCTCAAGTGTCATAACATAGTTAGATAGGGGTTTGAATCCTGCAACTGCTCAGTGTGTTTTTGGGGGGGTTAGGGTGTGTGCAATTTTCTTGGCAAGAAATGGCCTTTTTGGCAACTGGAAGAACACACTACATGATGTACATTCCTCTTTTGAAAGACTGATGATGTCAGCACCCTATAAGTATAGCAGGAGAAGTGAAACCTCACAGTAATACAAATAGCGCTCTCCACTAATGCGTCTCTCTCAATTGTCATAGCATAGGTAGGGTTTTGAATCATGCAACTGCTCAGGGTGTGTGTGTGTTGTGGGGGTTAGGGTGTATGCAATTTTCTTGGCAAGAAATGGCCCTTTTGGCAGCTGGAAGAACACACTACATGATGTACATTCCTCTTTTGAAAGACTGATGACGTCAGCACCCTATAAGTATAGCAGGAGAAGAAAAACCTCCCAGTAATGTGAATAGCACACTCTGCTAATGAATTTCTCTTAAGTGTCATAACATAGTTAGGTACGGGTTTGAATCCTGCAACTTCTCAGTGTGTGTGCTTGGGGGGATTAGGGTGTATGCAATTTTCTTGGCAAGAAATGGCCCTTTTGGCAGCTGGAAGAACACACTACATGATGTGCATTCCTCTTTTGAAAGACTGATGACGTCAGCACCCTATAAGTAAAGCAGGAAAAAGAAAACCTCCCAGTAATTTGAATAGTGCGCTCTGCTAATGCACATCTCTCAAATGTCATAACATAGTTAGGTAGGGGCTTGAATCCTGCGAATGCCATGTGTGCTTTTGTCACACAGTCTGTCAATGTGTGGTGGGTGTTGCTTTTATTATTGTATGACATATATTATAGCAGTAATTTCAATGCACACATGAGCTATGTGTGTGCCACATAGAGATATGTACCTGTGACCTTAAATAGTTCCTATGTGTGAAGCCTGTCTCATGTGAATACATGGAATTTGCATTACACAACTTTTTCACTGTGGTTTTCTGTGCAGGGGCTGGGGTTGGTATGTGAATATAGTGAGATTACTCTATGGTGTCATCTTACCAGTGAAGGATACACTTCTGGTCTGGAGCATAGAGTCCACATGTTGGTAATGATCAGGTGCAGTATGTTTTCCCCTCTTGTGGGAGTGGTAACAAGTTGTTCCATAGCAGTTGAGTGTATGGATTCTAGGAACCTTTCGCCTAGGGTGTTGGAGCTACAGTAATGCTCCCAGTCTATGTGTGGGTAGATGCAGCTGGCCAATATAATGTTGTTTGGAGACACCTTCATATATTCATGTGTTCTTAAGTAGGCCAAGTGGGTTACCTGTGTTTAGGAGGGTGGTCTGTAGCAGGCTATGAACTGGAAGGCAGTTTAACCCACTGTTAGTTGCACGTGGATAGTCTGTGATGCTTCATGCTGTGGCAACAACCTGGGGGTGTGGGTATCCTTGACATTTATTGAGACTCACCCTCCTTTCATAGTTAGTTCCGTGTTTTGGGGCTGTCAAGCATGGTATGAGGTGTAACCTGGTAGTGCTAGGGTGCTCTTCAGAGCCTTAAACCTGTTTTCTATTACTACACAGATATCAACATTCTCCATGCTGAGTAGAGTTTGGACTGCATGCATCTTGCAGTTTACATGTCTGACATTGAGTATCATTAGTTCCATTTTCTTATCCCCTGTGCTACCTATGTAGGTGGGTTTGTGTTTTCAGCCTTACCAGCAGAATGCAAAGATGTGCAGACATTACACTTCTGTAATTAATAGTGCTGTATAAAAATCTACAATGACAATCACACTGTTAATGCATCAGGCATGCTGGGATATACCCACAATGATATCATTACACTGTACTGTTAACAACATAGGTTCATAGGTTCATACTAGGCTATCTGCCCTAGGGCATTTATAAGCCTAGCCAGAGTGTGTTTGGCTTTCGCCACCCATTTTAAATTAATTTTGCTATGCCCTTTTTCGAGGTTAGTATACTGTGCCTCTGTCTAACAGTGACACAGAAGTGATACCTGGGGTAAACCTACAATCTCCCATCCACTCATCAAGATTCCTCTTGTAGAGAGTCAATGAGAGACTCTGCCTAACCTGGACTGGGATTTTATTCCAGAGTGAAGGGAGCCTCTGGGTTATGAATCTGTGCCTCCAGCATGTCCTATTTATTTCAGTGCAGTGGTACAAGTCTCTCGAGTGAGTAGCTCGATGGGATTTGGATTTTCTGAGGTGCAGCATGTCCATTAATTTCGGGTTGGACATGGCTTTATACGTCAGTCACAGATCGCCTCTGAGCAGGAGTAGAGCTGGAGTTTCTTTAACTGGGCAGCATATGGCATCTGTTTGAGCCCTTTGATCCTCTTGTTGAGGTACTTTTGGGGTCTTTCCAGTTGCTGCAGGTGTCTGGTAAGGTACATCACAAAAGGGGCATTGTACTCAATTATGGGCCTGATGAGGGATGGGTAAAGAGGCACGATGACCTCCCCTGATCTAGATGTGAATCCCTTCATGATTAGGTGGTCTATATAAAATGCTTTTCTAACCACTTTGGCCACGTGGTTGTCAAATGAGAGATTGCTATCAATTTGGGTTCCCAGGTCCCTAATTACTTCTTCTGTACTTAATGGATTACCACCTATGTGGTAATTTGTGGGCACTTTGTTTTTGCCAAAGGGGATGACTATACACTTTTTGGCGTTTAGCTTGAGGCCATGGCTCTGGCACCAGTTGTCTGTTTCTATGAGGCCCTTTTGGAGGATGCTTGTGTCAGCTGGAGAGTCGATTATGGCACCCAGTTTGCAGTCATCTGTGAACTTGGTCAGCCACGGTCCTTCCGTGTTGGCCTGTACCTCCGAGAAATATATACGAAACAAGAGAGGTCCCAGGACTGAGCCTTGTGGGACGCCACTTGTAACTGGTTTGGAGTCTGACATGGCTCGAGCAATTCTAACCATGTAGGTTCTGTCCTTGAGCCAGTTTGCAACCCATCTAGTGACATAGGGGTTTATATTTAAGCTGGTGAGCTTATCTATAATGCCCGAGTGTGGTATTGTATCGAAGGCTTTTGCAGGGTCCAGGTAGGCTGCGTGGACCACCTTCCCCTCGTCAATGGCCTTGGTGACTAATTCAAAGAAATCAACCAGGTTTAAGAGGCAGGATCTGCCCTTAACAAAGCCGAACTGGGTAGGATCCAGTGTCTGTATGTCCCCAATATCTTTATTTATGAGGTCCATGATGATCTTTTCCATAGCTTTTCAGACCAAGCTAGTCAGGCTTATGGAGTGATACTTTCCAGGCTCCATTGAGGCACCACCTTTGTGGAGAGGGACCACTGTTACTGTACGCCACTCACTGGGTACATATCCTGTAGTAAGGCTGAGATTGAACAGTAGTTTTATGTTTGGGTTTAGCTCTTCTTGGAGTTCATGTAGGACGCAGCCCTGGACACCGTCTGGTCCCATTGATTCTGTGTTTTTTGCTTTGGAGAGGGCAGCTCTTACCTGAGCATTTGAGATGTCAGGGGGGCAGCACTCTGCTGGGATAGATATTTGCCCTTTTGGTGGGGGGGGGGAGTTTGCGCTGAACCTGTCAGCTAGGATGTTGGCAATGTCTGTGGGTTTGGTGTATTCTTTGTCAGTTTGGACTAATTCTGAGCATATCTGGGAATTCCCACCAAGGTTCCTAACGTAATTAAAGAAAGCCTTGTGATTATCCTTAGTGTCCTGTGCAAGTTTTCTCTCGAAGCTGGCCTTAGACGATTTTATGAGTGCCCATAGTTTTTTGCTAATACTGATCAGAGATGCCTTCCCTTTTTGGGATTTTGCTCTATCATGTAGTAGCTTCCTCCTTCTATTGCATAGTTTGTTTATGACTGGGGTCTACCAGACAGGACGTCTGCCTTTGGAGGATTGGGTCTTGGTTTTATTTGGGATTGCATGATCCATGCATTCCTGAAGGTGTTCATAGAATGCATTTATAAAGTATTCTGTGGTCTGGGACGTATTTTCCACAGGCCCGGGGTCTTTGAAGGATTACACCTCAGTTTTGAGGAGTGTGAAATTTGCTTTAGAGAAGTTTTTCACTGTGGTTTTCAGGGCAGGGGGTGGAGTTGGGATGTGAATATCCAGTGAGATTAGTTTATGGTCATATCTTACCAGTAAGGGATACACTTCTGGTCTGGAGCATAGAGTCCCCATGTTGGTGATGATCAGGTCCAGTATGTTTTCCCCTCTTGTGGGAGTGGTAACAAGTTGTTCCATAACATTTGAGTTTATAAATTCTAGGAACCTTTGGGCTAGGGTGTTGGAGCTACAGTAATGCTCCCAGTCTATGTTTGGGTAGTTGAAGTCGCCCAATATAATGGTGTTTGGAGAGACCTTCATATTTTCCAGTGTTCTCAGGAAGGCCGAGTGGGGTTCCTGGGTTTGGGAGGGTAGTCTGTAGCAGGCTATAAACTGGAAGGCAGTTTTACCCAGTGTTAGTTACACATGGATAGTCTCTGATGCTTCGTGCTGTGCCAACAACCTGGAGGTGTGGGTATCTTTGACGAATATTGATACTCCCCCTCCTTTTGTGGTTTGGTCCAAGATTTGGGGCCAAAAAGCATGGTATGAGGTATAACCTGGTAGTGATGGGGTGCTCTCAGGAGCCTTGAATCAGGTTTCTGTTACTGCACAGATATCGATGTTCTCCATGCTAAGGAGAGTTTCGAGTGCATGCATCTTGAGGTTTAGACTTCTGGCGTTGAGTAGCATTACTTTTAGTTTCATATCCCTTGTGATACCTATGGAGGTGGGTTTGTCTTTTGAGTGTTGCCTAAAAAGGGCACTATGGGGGTAGCAAGAGTCTTTGCCAATATCCAAAAGCACAGGGGTGACAGGTGCAAGCCCTCCCTAGCGAAGCATCGTGGCTTGTCGAGCATGTCATCCCAGGCTGACAGGCATTGGATCCCCTTTGAATGACACCAATACTTAAGCCAATTGTTGAAATTGATCATCTTATCTTCATATTGTGGCATCATTCTTGATGAGGGTAAGATACTACTCAAGGTCAGGGTCATACCGGCCTGGGCTACATGCTCAGAGAGCTCCTCTATGTCTCTTTTCATGTAGTCCAGGGAGGTATGTCTCAGGTCATTCACACCAGCATGGACAAAGACTGAGTCATATTTGTACTTGCCTTGGAGTGACCTGAGTGCTTGTGTGCCTTGTTCAGCCTGGTGAGCAGGACGTCAGTTGGCCTGATGATAGAGTCACCTATTACAAGTGTATCAGGTGTGTTGTTTAGCCTTAAGGGCTGTGACTGTTCGGCACACTGCCTTTGTGAGCTATGTGTTGCATGTGTTTTGTTTTGGGGTAGCGGTTGCTTGGGTATCTGCTTTGGAGGTCTCTGCTGCTTAGGCAGATTTTTATTTAGAGCCTCCGAGTATGTTTTTGTGTGTTTATGTGTTTGGTTTGCTGTCATAGTAGGTCTATGTGAGACTGGAATTGTAGTGAGTGTGGTTTCCTTGTCCTCCTGACTGGTTTCACCAGTACTGAGTTGAGAGAGCTTAGCCTCCAGTATGGCTATATGGTTGCATCTCTCACATGTGTTGGAATTTGTTGGAAGGAGGAGAGGGTTGTCTGTGTAGATGAGGCAGTTGTAACATTGCCTCAAGATTCCCAGATTCACCAGCTGGACCGGAGAGGAGATTGACAACTGACCTTTGGACATGCTAGAATAGTATTGGGAATTCCTTTATAATGGAAAAAAAGGGCCAATGGGGAATGAGGTACTCAAGGGGAGTTTGTGAGGGTGTAGTGCTTTTAATATTTTAGTGCTGACTTATATAATTGCTTTAGTGACCAAGTGCCAGGTAACTTAAATGCAATGTGTTACAGGTAACATAAATGCAAAAATGACAAACAGTAACTTTCTTTCAAGTGAAACATGATAATATTATTACAGTTCTATGTAGTCACCCTGTGCATCAGCACCATGTTATCCTGTTCCTGCATCAATGTGACAGATTGCAGGAGGTGGCACAGTTTCATCATATGCACAGGATGTGTACTTGGTATGCCTGAGTCTGCCACTGATACATCCAATCGATATGTATGTGTGTGTGTGTTAGTGAGGGACAACAGTACAACATGGGGCAATGTTGATGTGGTGTGTGTGTGTATGTGTTAGCCCTAGGTGTTAGCATTATGCATGTGTGTTTGCATGTACACAGTTCCACCTCATGGCTGCCATATACGGGTGTTTGTGGACAGCCACAGACTGTACCTGCCAGGTCATACAGATCACTGTCTCTGGCCACGGACAAGGTACCTGTGCCTGGCAGGGGTGCTACGGACAGTATCAGGTACTAAACCAGACTGGGTACTCTCATCAGAAGCAGTTGGTTGATGACTGGACACATGTCCCTACTGGGACTGTCCAGAGCCACGTGCACGTGGTCTCTTAGGGCGGTCTGATGACAGCACAGACCCAGCATTGCTGGGGTTGGTACTGGCACTATGGGAGCGGCTGCGGGTTTGTTGTCATCCGCGATGACTGCCAGCTGCTGATGTTGCTGGCATACATCCACGTCGACGCCTCAACCATCCTGCATTGCCCTGGCTCATGGACATGTAGTTGTGGAACAGATCTAATGTGTCCCCCCAACGTCTGTCAATGACCTCGCCGACAGTACGGATGGCAGCCGCAACGTCACTCATAGTGTCATTCATAGCAGTGTGATGTGCTCTAAGCTCCCTCAGACCCTGTCTGGTGTACCGTTCCATACATGCCTGTGCCTGCATTACAGCCCGGAACATAGCTGAGGTTGAAAGACCTCTGTGGGCACGTCTGACAGGGGCAGTACGACCACAGATGCTCCCACGAGAACCCCTGGACATCTGCCTGTGTGGTACCATGTCAGGACTCTGGCCATGGCTGCTGTGAGGGGATGCATGTGCCACTGATACCACATTACCCTGGTCAATGCCCACTGTATGCTGTCCCTCAGCTAAGGACATTGGTGACAATGGATGTATCGGCAGGATGACTGTGCGCATTGACGGGGTTGACTGCTGTGTACTGTCGATTGGCTGACCAACAACAGACCCTGACACACCTCCCTCTGCCATTACACATGTATCATCATTATCACTATCCCCAGCAGTGGCTTCAGGTTCCCTGCTGCACACCACCAGAGCAACACCAGAACCTGTGAGATGAAGACAGGAAACACAGTTTACAATGTGTACACAATGTTCCCACAGATGCACACAGGCACATGCACACATGGTCAAATGCACACATGCACACATGGACACATGCACACATGCACACATGCACACATGGGCACATGCACACATGCACACATGCACAAATGCACACTCCTCAGTACATGAGATACAAACACACACACACACAAACACACCTGCAATCCAACACATAACAATACTGTTTGAGGGTATTATTACTATTATTATCATTATTACACACTCACCAGCATGGATTGGCTGCCTTGCTGTTACTCCAGAGGGACCTGCACAAATAAGACAGTTATTGTCAGTGGGCACAACTGTGCCATTGATACTGTGAGTATGATACAGTACAGTAGTACAACAGTTGGCTTTCACAGGTGTACTGCTGATATTGAGAATATAAATCTTGCACAATAATGTCCAGGATAACAGCTACAAACACAGTACACATCTCACACATGCATAAACTACCAGTGCAGAGAACAGTCAACTACAGATATGGCATGTTACCTGCACACTCCATGTCCACATGCTGGGTGGCTCCAGCCTCCATCATTACACACATCTGTGGATGTTGTTGTTGTTGGGCTGAAGCCACAACACTTAGGAGGAGTTCCTCCAGTCTGGTGAGGGGGGAGTGTATAGGTGCCCCACCACCTGTGGGAAGCTGTTGCCTGTGGATATCAGATGCACGCTGACGGACATTTCTAATTAAATCACTGCAGTGATGGCATACCTGCTCATATGTCCGGTTATGCATGCCTATGTCATTTACCCAACAGACAAGTTCTTGCCACAGTGCAGCCCTCTCCTGCTGGTTCTGGCTGGTCCGGGAAAAGAGTCTTGAAAAATCCTGCACCAGGCTCTGGTGTATCTCCTCATCCTCTGCTGCCGAATAGCAGGGGTTGCGCTGATGCACCATCACCCTGGAAGGAAAAGGAAAATATGTGAGCAAGTAACATGGCACACATAATACTCTACTGTACTGATATCACTGAACTGCCATATATAGCATCTGTCTGTCTATCAGCGGATACACATGTAAATTACCACATATCAGTGCTCAGCCAACAACTGTGTGACAGTGCCTGCCACACTCCTTACAACAAACTAGTATACACCAGCACTCAGCACACTGTTTGAGGTCCAATGCACAACCTCACACTGGGGGTATGTATTAAGGTAATGGATGGGGAATATTGTCATCCCATGCAATGCATGCAATGCACAGTTACAATTTCAATGGTAATGCACCCTAGTCTTTGCAGCCATACCCCTACCTACACCACAGTCATATACACGGAACCACAGCACAACATATGGCAATGTAGTATGTTTGTATCCCAATAACTGACACATCTTTCTCTGGCCTCACACCAAGGACACACACTACCATGACAGACACAAAGTCATGCTGAGCAATCACACCATTACAGACCTTGCACACAGTCAGTGGCACACTCATTCCACCTCACATAGTTGGTATTGCAATGAGTACATGTGTGTGTGCATTGTGTCATAGGTAGGTAGTATGCTATTGGCACTGTGCCTATGGCAGCATACTGTTAGCAACCTTCAACTACATATGTATGTCCAGCCTTCACTAACAGTTGCAGTATGTCCCTTGCCCTATGCACATCTTCATATAAATATAGATACAGACTGCTAATACATATGGAGGGTTCACAGTATGTAGATTATTAGATTATGTACTTTACATTACCTTTGTTTCTGATTGCTGCTTTGGATGGCTTGCTGCTGGTTAGCTTGATGATGGCTTTTCCTTTTTATTATTTTTTTTTTGGTCTCTCTCTCTCTCTCTCTCTCTCTCTCTCTCTCTCTCTCTCTCTCTCTCTCTCTCTCTCTCTCTCTCTCTCTCTCTCTCATCACAGTGATAATTGCAATTACCACGCAGCAGGCTGCTTTTGTAGGTATCTGCACATGTGCATGTGATGGCCTCTGCACCAATTGTTAGCCAGCATTTACTAACTGCATGCAGCCTGCTGTGTGGTAATTGCAATTCTCACTGAAATGCATGTTGTGCTGAAACCTGACTGTTGCTTCTTCCAGTTCATTCTTTTCAGTGTGTATGCTAAATGACACCTAATAATACTAATACTGTTTACATGGGAGTATGTGCTTTCCTGTGGGACTTGTGGATTAACTGGTATACAACAGTAGCTCTTGCAATTTGTTGCTATGGCTTCACTATTTAGCCTTTACATTCACTCCTTGAAGGCCTGCTAAGTGTCTTTACTGGAATGTGTTGCTATGGCTTTCCTATTTTCCATTTACATTCACTCGTTGTAATGCATGATATATTTCTTTCAGCAGCTGTTTCTTATCTGTTTGGTGTGGTTTGGTGGTACTGCATGCAGTCTGGTAAGGCCAAGGTATGGAGTTTGACACCTACAAGGGTGTCTTATTTTGCTGCTGAGCAGTAGTGGGGCCTTGTACTTTGTACTAACAGTTATGAATATCAGGCACATGCAGTGCTTGTAAACTGCTATACTGTCCTTATTTTATTAGATGGCTACATCCTTTGATATTTCTGGGTTGTACTCCTACATGAGGGTGTGCTTGTGGAAGCAATTGTACAGCTATTCACAGAGTGTGTGACAACTGACAGAATGATGTGCCTGTGAGTTTCCGACACTTGCAGGCCTCAGATACTCTCAGGTGTATATTTTAGCAGCCTCAGGGAATGGTACATATCAGTGGGATACACCCGTGATATATTTCAGATATTCTGCAGTTGTGACTGTGGGGTATTTTGAGCATATGTATTACTACACCATTTCTGACATGCAAGTAGTGTGTACTTTAACTAATTGAGAGTTACCATTATGTGTGATTCCACACCTTTCTGCCTACTGTTAGTACATTTCACAGGGAGTCAGTGGGGCACAGTTAACATTTGTTTGCAAATCAGGAACATCCCTGTAAATCAGTCACAGTTGCGAGGTCTGGCCTCTTACCTATTCAAATATGGCGGTGTTTATCCTGCTCTGATAGTGTGTGTTTTGCAAGGTGCTACTGTCACATTATTACCTACTAGCATGGCTGTTTCTCTTATCACACTAATGTAATGCAATTCCACAAGAATTGCCAGTAAAGATGCAAGAAAAGCTTTGTGTAATAGCCTTCCTATATTCCCTTTACATTCAGTCCTACTATTTCATGATATATTGCTTTCAGCACAAAGTTCTTGTATATCAGTTATGGCTTAGTGGTAAGTCATACAGACTAGTGTTTCCAAGGTCCTGGGTTCGAAACTGACAGAGGAATTTTATTTTGCTGCTGAGCAGACTACAGGCCTTGTCATTCAGAGTGACTAAGGCACTTTTAAGCAGTTGTAAGTGGGTTAGCGCTGGTTTGCGTGGAGCTCACGCATGAGCAGTGCCACTTAGCTTCGGGCACACATGCTTAGCTAAGCACACACCTGCTGACTACTGCTTAAAAGTGCTTAATCTTGCACACACCCGTGCTAATTTCTTCGAAAGAAAAGAAAATGGGGAGATAGGAAAGTGGTGAAAAAAGGGGCACAAAGAGGGTAGGACAGTAGGAAAACAAGCTCAGGATTTGCAGGAAGGATGTAGGAAAGGCCCATAGCTGCCCATTTCTTTATCAGCAACAGCTGTGCATATGTGTGTAATTTGGTGTGAAATTTGAAACCTTTCACCCCTGAGAGAGGGTGAGGACAACAAAATCTGTTGTACGGCCAATTGTAATTACCAGTTGACAAGTCCAGCAGACATGTCTGCAAAATGGGCAGCTATGTATGGGGCGTAATTTTTTTGTGGGAACAGAGTGCCCTTTTTTTATTTTTTTTTTTAGGTGAGAGTGGAATGTGACGTACAGGAAGTAGGTATATTTGGGGAGGTAGGTTAGGGAGTTTAACAGACAAGACAAACAAGACGCATACAGGGGAGGAGTATGACACATGTGGGGGGTGAACACAATTGACGAGGATGGATGTTTAGATATCGCGAGCCCATGAGCCCACAGATGGCAACAGTGGAACTGAGATCCCCACCCATGGGCAGTTGCCACTGCTCCTTCACTGCCCAGAACGGGGCTGTGCTGGGGGCTATGTAGGATGGGCAGGCACACCCGTGAGTTGCGCCACTCGTGCCTCAAGCTGGCGTAGGGCTTCAAGCACAGAATGCCTGATCTCACTATGCACCACAGACCAGACACTTTGGAGGGTGAGTGGACGTTCTCCTCCAGCCACGCTTGCAGAGGGGGGACGAGCCCCATCCCCTGCAGCGCTCCCACCCGAAGGTGGCACAGGGCAACCGGAGGAGGTTCTGGCCTGGGCACTAGTGCCAGGTGCACTCGTCAGCTGAGGTGGGAGAGGTGGGTCTGCTGGAACCCGCCTTCCCCGTTGTCCTATGTTTAGCAATATTTTATGACATTTTGGGTTAGTAACAAACAATACCATTCAAAATTAGTAGTAACAGCATGCATCAGTACCAAACACCCATGAATTCCAAACATTGAACAGCAAGCATAACACATGCATATTTTGAACAACAGTACACAATCCAACAGCATGCAGGGTTGATTGATGGCAACAGGCCATCAGGTTTGGATATGTGAACAGGGCACATGCATCAATGTACATGCAAATAAGTATGAACCAACAGGACAAATGTCCATGGGAATTAATTGTGTATACACATACCCAGTTTGGTGTGGAATGGCATTATTTGTGAAAATAGGGTAGGGTGAAAAAATATTTCATTAACAACTTCAACTACCTATACATATGCTGTACATTTCTAGTAGCTGCAGATATATATACCCTACAGGTCTTAGTACAGTTTCCTATATGTAACCTTAGGAATGTTGGTGATGGGAATGTTACTGCTACATTAATATACATTGCATTTTTATTCATACACGTTCATATCTGGCTGTGTTCAGGTGCAGCATCCTGCTACATTTGATTTATATGGCTCTACACAACTGTGGATGTTCAGTATTTCATACAACCATACTATCTCCATATTGCAAGGGTACAGCAACATATCCAAATTGTGGGACAGACACATTCCAGCTTCAGTACTTTATTACAAACATTTCACTCTTTGGTTGTGGCTGTCTCATTCATTTCATTATTTACAGACTGCAGTATAACTTTATTCAAGACTTATTACAGCTTTCTTGGTCGATTCATACCTCTTTCTCACACTCTCACTTGTTTTATTTTTACAATTCAAGATGGTACTTAATTCTAGGCACTATTAACATTTTTTACTTGGTTACAACAATCCTTTCCAACAGACTCACTTGTTTCACATGGCAGATTTTAAAAGGGGATGTATTTGACACATGTCTATCATGTTTAGCTTGTTTACCAGTAATTTTCAGGCTGAAGCAAGTTATCTGATATTACAATACAGGCGGAAAATCTCTATTTCAGACTTGTTTAATTTTTATTTCTGGATTACAGGCTGCATCACTTATCTAATCATACAGTACTAGCAGAATCTTTCTTCTAGTGTTATTTGAACTTTATTAATATGTAACAACACTGAACTCTTTTACAAGCTGTCTCACTTATATTCTATAACAATTACAGCAAAATAATTACTAACCTGCCTGGTGGCACAACCGCACCAGCCTATCACCATAGGCTTGCCAATTCGCGGAACGCACACCTGCAGCTGTAATAAAAATGAAGTAATATTGGAACATACATCTCCATAATATCAGCTAGGATAATTTCTTACATACTTAATTACATGGATACTTACTCAGTAGTGGGGCGTTGGGCATTTGCCGTGCCTCCTGGATCCAACGGTTCAGTTGGTCCTGCTTACGTCTCTTCAGGTCTGCATGGTGGTGATGGACCTGTTCACCAGTCCTTGGTATGCCTGTGGCACTGGTGAGATCATGTGCCAACCAGTTCCACACCTGTGCCTTGTACGCACCCCAGGGAACCTGGCCCTGCATGAGTTGAGCCTCATGATCGTGTACTAGGAGCCAAACCATATATTTGGACTCCTCAACACCCCACCTCTGTGCTCGGAAGCGACTGCCCTCTCCTACACCTGCCATCCTGACTGCAAATAGGTTCCACAATCAGTTATGCTGTGTATTCCCACCCATGGGGCTTATATATGCCGTTTTTCCTGCACTTATCTGTGATTGGCCATTTTGGAAATGTATCAGCTTAAGAAAACCTGCTTTGTCATGCTTCTGTTTCCATTCATTCCTATATATATGCTAATACTGCATTTCTCAGTACAACTGTCATGGCTTAGTGGTTCAGTACTTTGACTATGTTGCACAGTATCCTGGGTTTGAGCCTGGGCATTGCTTTTTTTATTTTACTACTGTCTAGACAGGCTAGGAGGTGTGACTGTGTAAAGGCGGCTTTGATACAGCTTGGTCAACGTTGCCCGCCGGTAATCCGGTTGGCGTGCTGCGCAGCTCTGCGCAAATGGCTCACGCTGGTTAACGCGATATTTGGCTATGAGCACGCATATTACGCTGTGTGAAATGTTGCTCAACTACAGGCACACAGTTTCAGCATGTTAAAGCGCTGCTCAACTCCAGGCACTCATATTACACCTGTTAAACCACTGCTCACCTGCGGGCAGTCATACTCAGCTTGTTAGAGCACTGCTCAGCTATGGGCACTTATAAAATTTTTTTTTTATTATTGTGTCGTGTCAGATTTCTTCAAAAGTACATGGCCCATTTCATTACATTTTACTTAAATTATAGTTTTATATATATATATATATATATATATATATATATATATATATATATATATACATATATGTCAGGGGATTGTTTCGTGCTTATTTCACTAAAAATAGAAAATGATGTTGTTGAGGCTTGAACCGTGACTACCTCCTCTTTGGCCGACATCTCTACCGCTACACTATTCCTACTTGGCTTAATTTGCATATTTAGATCCTATATGCTTTTCCAATGACTGCTAACTGTGACTGAGCAAAGGGCACACCCGCGCAAACGAGCGCAATTACGGGCAAACATTTTTGAAATTATAAAAAAAAATTAAACTGTTGATTTTTACATTTTACATTACAGTTGGGTTTATAGTCTGTGGGAGCATGTGTGCTGTTGTGTTTCTTGACATTTCCGCGGACTCGCTCGTCGGAGTTTACTTTCAGGACTCTGACTCTTCTGGGGGCGTGTCCCTTTGCAGAACTCGCTGTGCGGACATGCCCCCTACTTTCCTACACGGACCGTGTTAGCCTAGGGTGTGATTCAGCATGCCCTCATGAATATGCATGGCATGCTGACGTCACACCATTTAACTGCAGCCTCTGTGTAAGACATATTAACTCTTACACAGAGGTTTCATGAATCCTGCCCAATGTAACTTCAATAAATGGTATTGGTCACTTATTTAATCTACTAGCCTGCTTCTTTTCATCTGTTAAAAATATAAATAGATTCTTTGCTCTTTGCATCTCATTTTCCAAATCCTTCCGTCTCTTACTCCACCAAAGTTGCATTCTATATTACTTATGATGCTTCTGAGATCAATAAAGCTTGAATATCTTACGATTTAATAGCACATTAAAACTCTCTACCATCACCCAGTCTTTAACATTTTTCATTTACATCCAGGCCTAAAACTGGATCTCATCACTTACAGATCACTGTTCATAAGACAATAAGAGTGAGACCAACACCATCTCCTGACATTTTCTTTTACACATCTGTCTCAATTCCAGTTCACCAGACACCAACATGCCTTGTCCCTCACCTCCACCTGAGTCAAGATCTTCTTTGTTTCTTTTCAGATGTCACAAATTTCTTTTTGAAGTTTAGCCTCTGCATCCTCATTGCCTCACCCTTTCCTCTTCTCCGACACTTTTAACACCTGCTTTGATTACCCCCCCCCCACACACACACACACACACACAGACACACACACGTGCGCGCACACACACACCCACACACACCCACACACACCCACACACAGACACATACAGACACACACAGACACACGTGCACAAGTGCGCGCGCGCACACACACACACACACACACGCACACACGCACACATGCATGCACATGCACACACACACACACACACACACACACACACAAACACACAAATATGCATACATTTCATGTTATATATACGCTACACTTCTTTCCCTCCTGCCCCCCAGGCCTGCCTTTTATACCCACCCAACCTCACTCACAACAGACCCGGTAGTTTGCAATGTCTTTATCAGAGCTATTTTGAAAACATGGATGCTTGTCTACACAATAGTCCCCCTTGCTGCCCCTCCCCATCCCATTTTGCAAGACTGTACACCTCCCTGAATGGATTAAAATATTCCTACCACCTTCTCATTTCCTTATATCTGATTTACCTAACTCCATCTCTTCAGCTTCTTTCTCTTATGCTTGTCCTTCACTACCCCAGCCCACCTGCAAGTTTATGTCATCCTCTCTAACCTTAACTTTAGCCTTCCTCACCATCCCTTCCATTACCCATCTCCCTCTCCACTGTCCCTCTTTGTTTCACATATCTCTCCCTCATGTTCTCCTAAACTTAAACCTACACTTCCCAGCCTCCCTTATAGTCACCCCAACCATCTACCCTTGCCATCTTTTCCTTCCCTTCCTTACATTTTTATACTGCTACCCTCACTTCTGTCCCTCTTACTGGTGTCTGTCAACTTAAATTCCCACTGAATGTCTTTTCCTATTATTAAATGCCTTGACATCACCCCACATTGATTCTGACACTCTTCTACAGCCCTGTCTGCACCTTCTGTGGTTTAAGAGATAAAATCCTTGTGGTCCTTCTCTGTCAACCCACATCTTTGCCACAAGCCAGTCAAAAGATAACTACAGATGCAATCATATAAAGCTTAAACCCTGACTCTTGTTTACTCCTATGCATATCCTTTACTTCCTAAAGGGATAGCTCCCCTTTAACATACTGCACTTCATATTATACATTTCCCTGTGACAACTCCACTTATACCCTGGGGCCGTAACTAAGGATTCTCAATCCTCACCAATGTCTCTGGTAAGGCAGCATCACTGAAAGCAGGGATAGAACACAGAATTTCCCCTAAGGGTACACTGGGAATAGGCTCCAAACATGGGACTGCACTATTTGCATCAATCCAGATCCCCAAATGAGTTTTCATACTACCCACTGTAGAGCACTGTGTCCCAGTTCTAGGTATTTGACTCACCCACTCTTAAATATTTGATAATCACACATACAAACACTCTTGCGAAAGACTGGCACAGATTTACCTGCCATATCCTCTTTCCCAAATTACACAGTAATGCTGCCACCAGAAAAAATACTACAATACTCTTCAATACCTTGTATTTATCAGGCTGTGGATTGTATTTCATTACTGAAACTAAGCGGAAATTCCTTAAGATTCCAAGAGCAGGATAAGTTATTTCTTACACTTATTTCACTGAACTGCACTTCTGAAACACTTATAATTGTGCTATACAGTAGATCTGCTACATTTTGCACTGTTATAAAGCTTTTTTTATTGCTTCACTGCATTTATGTACTGTTTTATACTGTTCTATCTGTATTTTTCATTGCTAGATACTGTTTCATTACTCTAATTGCATGTTTACTGAATTACTTAACTGTAAACTGCTTTTTCATACTGAGAGTTGTATTTTCTGTTTGTGAGTGCTCTACCCGAGCTTTTCTGTGCATTTTTGATTTTTTTGAGGTTTCTGTGTTCTACAGGTAGGAACTGTAATAGTGTGCTTTACTATAATTGTCTGTTTACAGTTAAAAGCATTCTCTAGAGTCTGCTTGCTCCTTGATCTGTTTAAAACTTTAATTTAGTGGCTACAGCTAGGAACTGTAATAGTGTGCATTACTATAATTGCATTTTTATTTAATTACTAAATTGTAAACTGCTTTTTCATACTGAGACTTGTATTTTTCTCTTTGTGAGTGTTCTTTCTATTCTTTTAAAGTGAGGTTTCTGTGTTCTGCTCAGGTGGCATAATCTTGATAGAGGCCTGTTGTCTAGGCCTGGTAGTTTTGTTTGAGTTTCCCATGTTTCTGGCAGCCATTTTCTGCTGATAGTCTTGTCTTCATTATTATTGAGAGTGGCAAGGCCTCCTGACCTTCTGTATTATGAGTGATTGGGTAATAGTAGGGGCTGAGCAGTAATTTGATCTTCTAACTCTTCCATCCTTACTGGTATATAAACCCTGTGTCTTGAAAAGGTTGTGCTTGTATTTATCAGGCTGTGGATTGTATTTCATTACTGAAACTAAGCGGAAATTCCTTAAGATTCCAAGAGCAGGATACGTTATTTCTTACACTTATTTCACTGAACTGCACTTCTGAAACACTTATAATTGTGCTATACAGTTGATCTGCTACATTTTGCACTGCTATAAAGCTTTTTTATTGTTTCACTACATTTATGTACTGTTTATACTGTTTTAACTGTATTTTTCATTGCTAGATACTGTTTCATTACTCTAATCGCATGTTTACTGAATTAATTAACTGTAAACTGCTTTTTCATACTGAGAGTTGTATTTTCTGTTTGTGAGTGCTCTATCTGAGCTTTTCTGTGCATTTTTGATTTGTTGAGGTTTCTGTGTTCTACAGCTAGGAACTGTAATAGTGTGCATTACTATAATTGTCTGTTTACAGTTAAAAGCATTCTCTAGAGTAGATGTGTCCAACCTGAGGCCCCTCAGAGCTCTGCCATGCGGCCCCCTACCTCTAATTCCAACATTGATGTACGCATGCCCCAAAACACTTTTTTGTTGTGTTTTTCACGGCCGTGACCTGTAACTCTAACATCAGTGTGCGCATGCACCAAAGCATCCTTCTAGTTTTGATTTTTTTTGCGCCAAAGAAGGGTCTGTGTGTTCGCCATTATTAAAGAATCAATGTGTGTCTTCTTGCTGAAGAGGGACTCGTCTATGGATTTGCTGCCATTGCCTTTTAAGGAGACAGCACTTAACCTGTGTTAATAGGTAAGTATGGTGTGAGTGAGTGCATGCATTATAGCAGAATGTTTGTGTGCGTGAAAGTAGAAGTGTATGTGTGTGTGTGTGTGTGTGTGTGTGTGTGTGTGTGTGTGTGTGTGTGTGTGTGTGTGTGTGTATGTGTGTGTTTATGTGTGCATGGCAGAGAGACAGAGAGAGACACATGCACAAAGAGGCTAACATACAAAACAGTTAGCTCACAAATGCATCCTACATTAAAAGTACACTTTCATTAAATTGCAGCTTTTCTGACAGGGAGAGTGTTGTATTGAATATGAAATCATACCTCTCAACTGTATGGATTTTCGAAGAATGTCTGGATTTTTGCCTCATCTTCCAATCTGTGTCTTTTGCTTAGGAAATAAAAGTAGTCATCCAAGGTAATGCAGTCCCAGGGATTAAGACTGAGACAGCAACCTAGGGTTAATGGGTCAGTAATGGATTGACTAATGTGGGACTGTAGCATATAAAGTTTATTGTTTTTTTTTGACAAACAAAAAAATCACCCAGTACTGTCTTGTCATTGGTGGGTTCTAAGCAGTGGTAGATTGGACAACAGTAAGCATATCTTTGGAATCAGGTGGGCACAATGTCATTTTTAAATGTTGGGGGGTTTAGTGTGTATGTGTGTGTTTGTGTTGGGAGTACTGCAATAGTAGATGGTTATTAAAGACAGAGACTTACAAACTGTGGAGAATATGTTTCTTTGTTTCAAAACCTGATACTTGGGTACTAGGAATGCCAAAATAGATTTTTTAAGACATAGCTTCTTGCCATTTACAGTGGATGGATATTTACATTTAATGGACAATGTTAGCAGTATGAGTGTGGTCCTGTAGGGATCTGGAGGATGCTAAGTCTACCACTGCCAATGTCTTGTAAAGTGACCTGGAAATGGATATTGGGATGTTACTGAAAAAATACAGCAAGTGAGCTTTGAAATGTAGTTTAATTAAACAAAGTGCACTTGCAATTTACAGGCCATAATTTAATTTATTTCAGGTAGTCCAGATCCTGGTAGATTGTATACCATTAGACTTAATTAGGAAGCGGTGTCATTCTGTGGAAATAAGCAGACCTAGTTTCAATGAAAGCTCTGTGGTTGTTTGCAGGTAGGAAGTTGCAGGATGTGGAGCCAATATGTTTTATTATTTTTAATGGATTTGTCATTTCAAAGTATGGTTTTCTTTGTTGCAAAAGAAGGCAGGATTGATAAGCCATATAATGTTTAACTGACAATAATGGGATAGAAACATTATACATGATGTATAATATTTGCAGCTACACTTGTTTCAATGGTGTCTGTGATGCATAACGATTTTTGGGTCTGTGTCCCAATTTTATTTTTTGCTTTGTCCAGAATTCTTGCTCTAAGGTTGAGAGGTATGGTTCCATGCTAAATCAGAAGGTTGTATTTACCTTGGAAGACTTTTCAGCATAATTATGAGAAACAGAGCATTTTTAATATCTCCACTTATTTCCAATATAAACTGCCAGGTAACCTTGCAAATAACTTTCTTATTACGCTACTTTAATTCTTTTGGAATTGACAGGTATGCTTCATTCGTAAGAATAGTGTGCTGTGAATGATTTCTTGCAGCAGTCTGTGGCTTACTTATCACAGTAACCTTTCTGTGTTTCTGGGTGTGTGATCAATTTAACAGTTTTGTAGATGTTTTCCAAAATTAAATAAATACATAATAAATAAAAACAAGTAATCCTTTCTTCACTTTGAGCTATTGACAAAGTGTGGGAATTTTTTTTCAAAAGCGATGGTCAGCATTACAGCTTAGTAAACAGTCAGTCTGTGAATAACTTCTGCACAAATTAAAATGTCTGAATGTCAAATGGCTTTAGATTGGAGGGAAGTTATATGTTTACTCCAGTATGTAGTATGATCTTAGAGAGTTTATAGATTTCTTATTGATTTAATTTTTGCTGAGCAGTTGTTTGTTGATTTATTGATGGTCCTTTTGGTGGTGGGAAATTGCATGGATGAATCCATTTCTATTATGATTTTTTTTTTCAGATATTTTGACATCCAGACAATTTCAATCAGTGAGTGTGTCATGTGATTACTGAGGTTGCCTATTTTACAAGTAGGGGCTCCTTTTCTGTGTGTGTGTGTGTGTGTGTGTGTGTGTGTGTGTGTGTGTGTGTGTGTGTGTGTGTGTGTGTGTGTGCGTGTGCATGTGTGTATAAGAGAGAGAGATTTAATATGTATACTGAATATATTTTTGCAAATGGAATTCTTAGTTAAATAGGCCCCTCTTCTTAGACAAGTAGACTTGAGTAACCAATATTAGATCTTAGCCATCCAGCTGGGAAAGTTTAGTATGTGGATTTTCCTTCCGGTTTGATGAAGGCTATGCTACTTACTTAAGGAGTACAGTCATCCATTTGTAGTCTTGTTGAACTACATTGTTAGATAATGAGAGGAGCTTTTTACAGAAGTTGAAAGTTTTTGTGTCAAGAACCTGTCCATACAAAGTGGCTTGTTTATGTTGCAGTGAAGGCTGTGGTCTTTGTAGTGAGTGTTTTAAATATAACCAGTATTTCTCAGGTGGAGAAAGTCTCTTAAGGCAGGATCTTTCTTAGCCTGGAAAGCAAGCCAGTGATGAAATTTATAGTGGCCAGTGAGAGACAGAGGAAAGCAAGAAGCTTTTTAGTCTGTTTGGATAACTAAATGAACTCAGTCCTTTGACCTTTTTTGTCAAAAATGGTTGCAGTCTTCTTTTGGCATGGGGTTTTGCTGAGGCACATGCCAAAAGGGGTGTTGCGCTCAATAATTCCTCTTGTAAAGGAAGACTACAGGGATGTTATGACCTCCTTGTCCCTGGATGAGATACCCTTACTAATGAGGTGGGCCATGTAAAAAGCTTTCCGTACAATGGAGAAAACGTGGTGGTCAAAAGTCAGGTTTCTATCAACCTGGGTGCCCAAGCACCTCATGACTGATTGCGTGCTTACAACATTGTTATTAATGTGATAATTTATGGGGGCATCACTCTCCTCAAAGGGGATAATTGTGCATTTTTTGGCATTTAGCTTGAGGCCATGTTTCTGGCACCAGTCATTCGTTTGGGTGAGACCCTCTTGTAGCTTATTCAGAATTGTTTTATTAAGTCAGTAATGTGAATTCTTTACTTTATTGCAAATTTGTTGGCTTATTATTCTGGATTATAGTATTGTAGGACTGCTAATGTTGACATTGTATGTAGATGGACTGCTGGAGTGGTTTTCCCAGTGAGAAATGCTAGTGCTGTATTGAATATCGGTTTATTTCTAAAAATAAAATGTATATATTAACTAAGATGTTAGAGTTAACTGTTAGATTAGAAAATTAAAATCAGAATGAGAATCAGAATTTTAAGGCAAATATTAGGCATTTATTACATTTATTAATTGTTCGAATGCACCTACAGTACAGCCAGGAGGTCGACTTTGGTCTCCTGTCGCAGCGAAAGAGTTAAATATATGATATATTTTATATGCGGCCCCAAGACAATTCCTGTTCACTCAATGTGGCCCCGGCAAGCCAAAAGGTTGGACACCCCTGTCTGCTTGCTCCTTGATCTGTTTAAAACTTTCATTTAGTGGCCACAACTAGGAACTGTAATTTTTCCTACCCACCCTCCCTAGTGCTGTGGTGTTTTTATACTTGGTGGCTTTGCAGTTGCCCGCCCATACTGTATATTTGATCTGTGACACTCCTCCCAGTCCAGTGTCATTAGTTCATTCAATCTAATAGAGAACATTTGTGAAGGCCAACCCACTCAGTTTCTTAACTTTGAATTAACTTCTGTTCCAGCTTTCTCCATTTCCACTTTACTGAAAAAAAAAATTTTACTGAAAAAAAATTCTAAGCTTGCTTCCCTCCTTTCCTATGGCAGGTCTTGTCCAGATACGGATTTGGTGTGTCCAAGACTGTTTGTGAGCTCCTGAGCCCCCCCCCCCCCACTTAACTAGGGTTAAACTATTCCTAGCGCCATAAAGTCTGCTCTTCCAAGTTTCCCTTGCAACTAGCCAGCTTTTTAGTTTTAGAACTCAAATCTGTTTCTTTGAGCTCAGCACTTGTTCAGAACTCGTAAGCACTAAATAAGCTACAAGTTACTACAGCACTCAACTTTCCTCACTTGTCTAGAGGAAAACAGTTTTTAGTACTTAATAAATAAGCACCTATCCAGGCATGTCTACAGGTCAGCTCCCAGTGTTTTCTCCTGTCTACCTGATGAATCCGGGCATCTTGGGTCAATGCAGCAATTGCCTCATGTACACAGACAACCCTCTCCTTCTACCACCCAACACTATGACCTGTGAGAGATGCACTTATATAGCCAAACTGGAAGCAAAGCTCTCTTCATCAAAGACTGAACTAGACAGTCAAGAGGAGAAGATAAACACTTACACCGCATCACACTCATCACATAGTCCCTCAAAACCTACACCACCAAAACACACACAGAAGTGCAAAACATACATCTACATTCGTGGAGGCTCTCAGTAAAAATCTATCCAAACAACCGAGACCTCCAAAGCAGAAATGCAAGCAACCTCCACCCCCCAACATAACCCAAATGTCACACAGCCCACATACTCAGTGTGCCACTCAACTACAGCCCATAAGGCATAATGTACCCAACACTCTAGTCATAGGTGACTCTATAGTCAGGCACACTGATGTTCCACTCACCAGGGTAAACAAGGAGAAAGTTACTGTCAGATGCCTTTCGGGTGCCAAGATCTGCCACATAAAGCACTCACTCAGGTCACTCCACAACAAGTACAAATATCACTCTATCATTGTCCATGTTGGTGTGAATGAACTAAGACATACCTCTCTGGACTACATGAAAAGAGGCATGGAGGAGCTCTCCAATCTTGTAGACCAGGCAGATATGACCCTAGCCCTGAGTAGCATCCTGCCATCACCCAGAATGATACCACAGTACAAGGACAAAATTATTGACTTCAACAATTAACTAAGCTTCTAGTGTCATTCTAAGGGAATCCAGTATCTGTCTGCCTGGGATGACATGATCGACAGACCACGCTTCTTTGCCAGAGATGGCCTGCACCTGTCACCCTTGGAATTTCGGATACTGGCAAAGGCTTTGCCACACCTATAGTGCCTTTTTAGGCAAGGTTCAAATGACAAATTCACCAGCATAACAGGTACAAGCAAGCAAAATCTGAGGGTAATGCCACTCAATGCTAGAAGTCTAAACCTCAAAATGAACTCACTCGAGGCACTCCTTAAAATGGAGAACATCGACATCTGTGCAGTGACAGATACCTGGTTCAAAGCTCCAGAGAGCACCCCTGCATTACCAGGCTATAATTCATACCACACCTTTTGGCCAACAAACCCAGACTGAAACACTAAAGGTGGAGGTGTGTCCATATTCGTTAAGGATATCCACACCTCCAAGCTAGTTGCTCAGCATAATGCATCCGAGATTATCCAAGTTCAACTAACTCTGGGCAAAACCGCAGTCCAGATTGTAGCTTGCTACAGACCCCCCCACCATGCCCCAGGATTCCCACTCCTCTTTTCTTGATACACTGGAAAATATTAAGGTACAACCCAACACCCTAATAATGGGTGATTTCAACTACCCCACCATTAACTGGGAAAACTACTTGTGTACCAACTCTTTTGCTCAATGTTTTCTGGAAATCATCAATTCCAACACCTTGGATCAATTTATCCACACCTCCACCAGGGGCAGAAATATCCTAGACCTGGTCATCACCAACATGGGCGACCGGTGTTCCACACCAGAGGTCAGCTCTTCGTTGGTCAGATCCGACCACAAGCTAATCACCCTAGACATCCACATCCCACTCCCAACTCTCATTAGGAAAACAACTGTAAAAATTTCTCCAAAGCCAACTTCACACTTCTTAAGACAGAAGTGGCAAACTTCACGACACCCATGCAGATGGATAATAGAGGTATGACTGCTGAATCCTACACAACTGCACTTTAAAAGCACTTACACGAGTGCATGGATCATGCTATCCCTAACAGAGCCTAGATGCTATCCTCCAAAAAAAGGAAGCCAATCTGGTGGTCTTCTGCCATAAACAAACTCTACAACAGAAGTAAGAAACTGTTGCAAAAAAGAGTCAAATCCCATGATCGGAGGAACTCCCTGGTCAGCCTCAGTAAGAAGCTGAGATCCCTCATAAAATCCTCCAACGCTAGTTATGAAAACAAAATCGCCACTGATTCTAAAGACAGCCACAAAGCATTCTATAGCTATGTCAAGAATCTCAATGGCAACACTCAGATCTGCTTTGAGTTACAGCACAATGACACTAAATATACAGAACCAACTGATATTGCCAACATCCTGGCAGATAGGTTCAGTGCTAATTTTACCCCCCTCTTGCCCCCTAAAGGGCCCATCTTTATACCAGAAGAAAGCAAAGTTCCTGTAATCATGGCTGCACAGGTAAAAACCTCACTCTTCAAAGCCAAGAACACAGCATCCATGGGACCCGACAACATCCCAGGCTGCCTTCTACATGAACTACAGAATGAAATGGCACCCCACCTAAGTACCATGTTCAATCATAAAAAACATAAACTTATTTACAAAAATATACCTAGTCATGCTGGCATATATAACAGAGAGTAATTTACAATTATTTACAAGTATTTACAAAACTGCAGCCAGACATGCTAGCACAGATAAAATATCTGATATCCTCACATGCCCCATTAGCCCACTAATGGACTCAGTCTGCATCGGATCATAAATTCACTAATTTCTCATTTAGAGCTGTCTAAAAAAATCTTCCATTGAGATAGCCAGATTCATAATATCAATCCCTCCCCATCAACATCATCTCTATAATATTAAATAGTATAAAACACTGAACAATTAAAGAAAACTTACAAAACAATTATACTATGCTTGCATATAATAAAAATCAGATGCTGGCTGGACCTTCATCTTAGTCTAACATAATGACCAACCCTCTAAAATCATCAATTAACTTGGACAACACCATTAAACATTAATCCGTTTTTGTAAAATCCTCCTCAATGCAGTTAGAAGTTTAATATGAAGGTATAAATATTCTTGTTTGAAACACACAATACATCTAAAAAGACTTGATAAATTGTTTATTTAACAATATTTTAAAGTAAATAAAAATGACTTACTCTTACTAAGACATTAGTAAATAAATATTGAACAGGAAGTACCAGAGCAGTTTAAGGTCAGGGACGTACAGTATGCAAATTATTCCTAAGAAGCAATTACATGTTTGCCAAAGTAAGCCACTCACATGTCTTAGATTGCTTTTCCTTTCAAAGCAATTGATTCTCTTCCTACTACCTTTCACTTTGATCACAACACAGTGACTTACAGTTCACTGTCATGACCTTCAACCAAATAGTGCTTACCTACCACCCTCATTTTACTCTGCAGTTTGTATACCTTCCAGTCACTTCTTACACTCTCTTGTAAAGCAGGAATCAGTCCAGTGTCTTCAATCTCCTGCCCTTTTGAGGAATAAAATTGGATAACAATACACACCAAATGTAATTGGTGGAGATTTCTGAAATATTCAGCTCTCCTCTGCCTTAGCTCATCCACCTAAGTCCTTTCTTATGTCTGGACTTCTTCTGTTGCACTCAGTAATCATCTCTAGACTTCCTGCCCTCCACAGTTCTTTCTTTCACTTTCACTTGGCTTCTATATTTTTGTCCACAGCAATCTTACCTGTTATGATGCCAAATGACTCCTGTTTCAACTTCTGACTAGATTCAGATCCACCTGCTTAACAGCCACCCTGCTGTATCACATTTTGACTTCTTCATCCCCTACAACTTCAGCTTCACATGTCTGCCTCTACTTCTTCTCCTCATCAACATTGTCCTTCATTTCTTTTCCATGCTTCTACCCTGTAGTCCTCCTTAGCAGTAATAACCTCCAACTTTCAGTTTCCAACACTTTCGTAAGTGACAAAGTCTCCACTACCTGTCTACTCTTCCCATTAATCTGGAGCTCCATTAGTGGTAGGTCTATAGAGATTGATGGGAATTTCTGGCTTCATGACCTCCTTGTCCAGTAGTCCCTAAGTATTCAACAGGATGGCAGGGTGTACCTCCTACCCTTTCAGTATATTACTAAGAAAGGTGGATAAGCAAGCCCTATATACTTACTTAAAGCTCAGATGGACAACTTCTGCCCTTTTACAATGCTGAAGTAGATTTAACTTCCTTTGGCCTCTCTTCTAGTTTATTAATACAATCCTGCTGAAAACTCAGCATATCCCATTCATGTGTATCTTCAAGCATGTTATCATTCTAAGATTCTATCTCTGACAGTATTTTTCAATTTAACTGACTTTTTAATTCCAGTTTTATAATATTTCACCCTGCACTTGTGGTGTAGAGAGATTAGCCCTAAGTACAACGCAGGTGATCCAAATTCTGCAGGGGCTTAGGTGCATGACATTGCAAGGAGAGAGGATAGGCATGCCCATCATGGGAAGGGAGGGGTGGTGGTTCCTGCCTGGATCTGACAACTGCTCTGATTACAAGGGCCTCCACCAGGCAACAGAGTCCCATCAAGATGCAGAGAGTTGGTGACAAGACATCATGGGTATGACCTCACACACAGGTGATGAAGCCCCTGCTGCTGTATGTGAAGTTGAGAGCATGTGCAGACTAGAGAGCAAAGGCAGCCCTTGTGGTGATGCAAGTGCTGAAATCAATACCAAGGAACATGTTTAGGCTATAAAAGTTCTCATTATCAGGATGCCAGTGAAAAACAAAAGCACTCTGTTGGCTGCCTGGATGATGCTGCCCCCAGACAGGTATGTCTGTTTAATGGGAGGCTTGATGGTTAGTAGGCATAAATGCAAAAGTGATTTAAAAATATATCACAATATCTCTCCCAGCAAGGCAACATCTGTCTCCTGGCCCATCAACACAAAGGAATTACTGAAATTCATCTGGCTACTGCTCTACCATTGAATTTCTGGACATCACCGAGGTCCTGTTCTATATCCGTTATTTTCTTTATTAGGTGGATAAGCACATGAAGGTCTCCATTAGCTTTATCCTATAACTCCTTCCCTCTTTTGAGTTATGATTTATGTTGTCAACAACTTGTTCCACCAGCTGTTATGTTCACACTTTCCACAACAGAGGGTAACACTATTAACATCCCGATCAATCTGCTTTAGTAATTTGTGTCCCAGGATGGAAGGGCAAAATTACTCAGCAGCCGTCTTTGTTGGGACTCATTAACATGTATTTCATTAAAAGCTTAATGTTTCTGTTTTACCTCCATGTAGCCATAATATATAGTTTGTCCAACATTTTTTTATCTCTATGTTTCTTTTAACACCTCTGACACACCCAGTGAGTCATACTGTAAGTAGGGACTCTCATTTCTCAGCTTCAGTATTAAGATTTGGAACAGCCTACCCCCTCACTCTCAGAAATGAGTGAAACAAATTCCAAAATATTAAGGACAGCACTACAGTGACACTTCATGGTAGACTGGGCATGCACATGTCTGTGAATATTTCAGCTGCAGCCACAACTCCATGCAGTACAGGCAAATCTATATAAAAATGTTACCAGGCAACAGAAAATTGGTTGGATTCATTTATGTGTGGACATAAAATTACATTTCTTTAATTATATAATGTGAAATTGCCTCTGTGTCACTGATCCCAATGGAGTGCCTGTTAAATCTCTCTGTGATCATTTATTCTGCATTTCTGTACTGTTAGCTTCACGTTAGAGCTTTTATTATCAGGCACAGGTGCTGTCCAGGTCAAGTATCATAGCAGGCAAAATAAATGAATGTAATTAATGAGAATCAGAAAGAAAGAACCCCCTGTATCCAACACCACCTTAACCTTCACTGCTGCCTCGAATGGAGCAATCCATTTTTTTCTCTGTTTGATTCATATAGTACAACTCTAAGCACATCATGATAAAGTTCCTCTCGTTTGTCTGCCTCAGTTTAGTCTTATGCACCTTTATCTTGTGCTTTTTAAGAGAGTTAGCAGTCTGATATTAGAAAGACTCATGTCTGCATTCATTTCTAATGTATCTGCGGCTGATGTCAGCCTTGACATTTCTGTTTCTAGTACATAGATAATAGATGTTCTGAATAGATTAATTTCTTTTGTAGATTGTATACATGCCAAGTATAGACCTATATATGTCAGTACTTTCTTAAGAACTTCTACACACTTAAATGTTTTAGCTAATTCACAGATGTGTATTGCATCGCACAGAGAAAAAAATAGCTTGAGTATATGAGATGTTTAGACATAGATAACATGGCTTTGCATGGTGAAAAAAGCATGGTGTGCAGCACATGCAACCTGTGTAATGGCAAGTATATGGGAAGCCTCATGTGAATAATGTCAGAAAACATGGCAGAGTAATTCAGAAATACTTAGAATGGATGTGCTGTGCAGTGGTACATACTCATCCTGAACATCACAGTTCTGCATGTGAATGTAGCAATGCTACAAGTGGCATCAGCAGAACATCAGATATTAGTGGACACCATCGGAGCCAGTGCCCCCAACATCATATGCCAGAGTAATTCATGCACAGGAGGGGGTATAGACAGCACCGAACATGCCATACTCTCACAGATCTGCAAAAAATGTACCAGTTCCATGTGGACAGGCAAGATGTACTTGATGTACTCAAACTGTGTCAACCATAAGCAGAATCAAAGGGGATGCATAAACCACCCTTTCCAGTGGATAGAAATGACCTATGGGATTACACATTAAGGATCTCATGGGTGTCAGCCTTGCAAATCTTACATCTCTTGGCATCATGCTGCCCATGTATAGGGGCAACATGGTTCCCATGACAGTAAAGGAAAGAACCAATCCCATGGATATTCATTTCACTGGGGTCCTGGGAGATGTAGGCTGCATATATGCTACAATAATGTCCCCATCTGTTTCAAGGGACTGAAATAAATCAATAGGAAATGCTTGAATTCCCTGAACTGCCAAGTGGACTGTAATACCTATGACATTAGCTATAATATGACCATGTGCTAATTAGGGAGCTGAAGTAATTCACACATTTAGCACACATCTAATCTATATCAAAGGTTTGTGTGAGGGGACCACCCAAACAAGTCATCTAGTTGGGAACCTCCCACATGGTCATCTAGTTGATAGGTGCATACACATAGTTCCATATATACAGGTACCACACAAGAATGAAGACAGCCACATCTAATGGTTTGATTGTTGTGTGTTGCAGGTGCTGCCAGATTAGAACCCTGGATAATGATACAAATCTGTGACAAACTGAAATGCTGCCAGTCCAGCTAGCTGGAATTTTGTAAATAATTGTATGTCACTTCAAAATATTAACATGATTTGTATAGCAATGTAACACTGCCAGCCAAGTTATCTGGAATTTTGTAAATAATCATATGTCATTTGTGAATATTAATATGATCCATAAAAACATAAACTTATTTACAAAAATATACCTAGTCATGCTGACATATATAACACAGAGTAATTTACAATTATTTACAAGTATTTACAAAACTGCAGCCAGACATGCTAGCACAGATAAAATATCTGATATCCTCACATGCCCCATTAGCCCACTAATGGACTCAGTCTGCATCGGATCATAAATTCACTAATTTCTCATTTAGAGCTGTCTAAAAAAATCTTCCATTGAGATAGCCAGAGTCATAATATCAATCCCTCCCCATCAACATTATCTCTATAATATTAAATAGTATAAACCACTGAACAATTAAAGAAAACTTACAAAACAATTATACTATGCTTGCATATAATAAAAATCAGATGCTGGCTGGACCTTCATCTTAGTCTAACATAATGACCAACCCTCTAAAATCATCAATTAACTTGGACAACACCATTAAACATTAATCCGTTTTTGTAAAATCCTCCTCAATGCAGTTAGAAGTTTAATATGAAGGTATAAATATTCTTGTTTGAAACACACAATACATCTAAAAAGACTTGATAAATTGTTTATTTAACAATATTTTAAAGTAAATAAAAATGACTTACTCTTACTAAGACATTAGTAAATAAATATTGAACAGGAAGTACCAGAACAGTTTAAGGTCAGGGTCGTACAGTATGCAAATTATTCCTAAGAAGCAATTACATGTTTGCCAAAGTAAGCCACTCATGTCTTAGATTGCTTTTCCTTTCACAGCAATTGATTCTCTTCCTACTACCTTTCACTTTGATCACAACACAGTGACTTACAGTTCACTGACATGACCTTCAACCAAATAGTGCTTACCTACCACCCTCATCTTACTCTGCAGTTCGTATACCTTCCAGTCACTTCTTACACTCTCTTGTAAAGCAGGAATCAGTCCAGTGTCTTTAATCTCCTGCCCTTTTGAGGAATAAAATTGGATAACAATACACACCAAATGTAATTGGTGGAGATTTCTGAAATATTCAGCTCTCCTCTGCCTTAGCTCATCCACCTAAGTCCTTCCTTATGTCTGGACTTCTTCTATTACACTCAGTAATCATCTCTAGACTTCCTGCCCTCCACAGTTCTTTCTTTCACTTTCACTTGGCTTCTATATTTTTGTCCACAGCAATCTTACCTGTTATGATGCCAAGTGACTCCTGTTTCCACTTCTGACTAGATTCAGATCCACCTGCTTAACAGCCACCCTGCTGTATCACATTTTGACTTCTTCATCCCCTACAACTTCAGCTTCACATGTCTGCCTCTACTTCTTCTCCTCATCAACATTGTCCTTCATTTCTTTTCCATGCTTCTACCCTGTAGCCCTCCTTAGCAGTAATAACCTCCAACTTTCAGTTTCCAACACTTTCGTAAGTGACAAAGTCTCCACTACCTGTCTACTCTTCCCATTAATCTGGAGCTCCATTAGTGGTAGGTCTATAGAGATTGATGGGAATTTCTGGCTTCATGACCTCCTTGTCCAGTAGTCCCTAAGTATTCAACAGGATGGC
The DNA here is from genome assembly GCF_019279795.1 of Protopterus annectens. Classification (NCBI taxonomy): domain Eukaryota; kingdom Metazoa; phylum Chordata; order Ceratodontiformes; family Protopteridae; genus Protopterus; species Protopterus annectens. Next base: position 24,101,535 of record NC_056735.1, on the reverse strand, counting down.
AGGGTGTACCTCCTACCCTTTCGGTATATTACTAAGAAAGGTGAATAAGCAAGCCCTATATACTTACTTAAAGCTCAGATGGACAACTTCTGCCCTTTTACAATACTGAAGTAGATTTAACTTCCTTTGGCCTCTCTTCCAGTTTATTAATACAATCCTGCTGAAAACTCAGCATATCCCATTCATGTGTATCTTCAAGCATGTTATCATTCTAAGATTCTATCTCTGACAGTATTTTTCCATTTAACTGACTTTTTGATTCCAGTTTTATAATATTTCACCCTGCACTTGTGGTGTAGAGAGATTAGCCCTAAGTACAACGCAGGTGATCCAAATTCTGCAGGGGCTTAGGTGCATGACATTGCAAGGAGAGAGGATAGGCATGCCCATCATGGGAAGGGAGGGGTGGTGGTTCCTGCCTGGATCTGACAACTGCTCTGATTACAAGGGCCTCCACCAGGCAACAGAGTCCCATCAAGATGCAGAGAGTTGGTGACAGGACATCATGGGTATGACCTCACACACAGGTGATGAAGCCCCTGCTGCTGTATGTGAAGCTGAGAGCATGTGCAGACTAGAGAGCAAAGGCAGCCCTTGTGGTGATGCAAGTGCTGAAATCAATAACAAGGAACATGTTTAGGCTATAAAAGTTCTCATTATCAGGATGCCAGTGAAAAACAAAAGCACTCTGTTGGCTGCCTGGATGATGCTGCCCCTAGACAGGTATGTCTGTTTAATGGGAGGCTTGATGGTTAGTAGGCTTAAATGCAAAAGTGATTTAAAAATATATCACAATATCTCTCCCAGCAAAGCAACATCTGTCTCCTGGCCCATCAACACAAAGGAATTACTGAAATTCATCTGGCTACTGCTCTACCATTGAATTTCTGGACATCACCGAGGTCCTGTTCTATATCCGTTATTTTCTTTATTAGGTGCATAAGCACATGAAGGTCTCCATTAGCATTATCCTATAACTCCTTCCCTCTTTTGAGTTATGATTTATGTTGTCAACAACTTGTTCCACCAGCTGTTATGTTCACACTTTCCACAACAGAGGGTAACACTATTAACATCCTGATCAATCTGCTTTAGTAATTTGTGTCCCAGGATGGAAGGGCAAAATTACTCAGCAGCCGTCTTTGTTGGGACTCATTAACATGTATTTCATTAAAAGCTTAATGTTTCTGTTTTACCTCCATGTAGCCATAATATATAGTTTGTCCAACATTTTTATCTCTATGTTTCTTTTAACACCTCTGACACACCCAGTGAGTCATACTGTAAGTAGGGACTCTCATTTCTCAGCTTCAGTATTAAGATTTGGAACAGCCTACCCCCTCACTCTCAGAAATGAGTGAAACAAATTCCAAAATATTTAGGACAGCACTACAGTGACACTTCATGGTAGACTGGGCATGCACATGTCTGTGAATATTTCAGCTGCAGCCACAACTCCATGCAGTACAGGCAAATCTATATAAAAATGTTACCAGGCAAAAGAAAATTGGTTGGATTCATTTATGTCCGGACATAAAATTACATTTCTTTAATTATATAATGTGAAATTGCCTCTGTGTCACTGATCCCAATGGAGTGCCTGTTAAATCTCTCTGTGATCATTTATTCTGCATTTCTGTACTGTTAGCTTCACGTTAGAGCTTTTATTATCGGGCACAGGTGCTGCCCAGGTCAAGTATCATAGCAGGCAAAATAAATGAATGTAATTAATGAGAATCAGAAAGAAAGAACCCCCTGTATCCAACACCACCTTAACCTTCACTGCTGCCTCGAATGGAGTAATCCAATTTTGTCTCTGTTTGATTCATATAGTACAACTCTAAGTACATCATGATAAAGTTCCTCTCATTTGTCTGCCTCATTTTAGTCTTATGCACCTTTATCTTGTGCTTTTTAGGAGAGTTAGCAGTCTGACATTAGAAAGACTCATGTCTGCATTCATTTCTAATGTATCTGCGGCTGATGTCAGCCTTGACATTTCTGTTTCTAGTACATAGATAATAGATGTTCTGAATAGATTCATTTCTTTTGTAGATTGTATACATGCCAAGTATAGACCTATATATGTCAGTACTTTCTTAAGAACTTCTACACACTTGAATGTTTTAGCTAATTCACAGATGTGTATTGCATCGCACAGAGAAAAAAATAGCTTGAGTATATGAGATGTTTAGACATAGATAACATGGCTTTGCATGGTGAAAAAAGCATGGTGTGCAGCACATGCAACCTGTGTAATGGCAAGTATATGGGAAGCCTCATGTGAATAATGTCAGAAAACATGGCAGAGTAATTCAGAAATACTTAGAATGGATGTGCTGTGCAGTGGTACATACTCATCCTGAACATCACAGTTCTGTATGTGAATGTAGCAATGCTACAAGTGGCATCAGCAAAACAGCAGATATTAGTGGACACCATCGGAGCCAGTGCCCCCAACATCATATTCCAGAGTCATTCATGCACAGGAGGGGGTATAGACAGCACCGAACATGCCATACTCTCACAGATCTGCAAAAAATGTACCAGTTCCATGTGGACAGGCAAGATGTACTTGATGTACTCAAACTGTGTCAACCATAAGCAGAATCAAGGGGGATGCATAAACCACCCTTTCCAGTGGATAGAAATGACCTATGGGATTACACATTAAGGATCTCATGGGTGTCAGCCTGGCAAATCTTACATCTCTTGGCATCATGCTGCCCATGTATAAGGGCAACATGGTTCCCATGACAGTAAAGGAAAGAACCAATCCCATGGATATTCATTTCACTGGGGTCCTGGGAGATGTATGCTGCATATATGCTATAATAATGTCCCCATCTGTTTCAAGGGACTGAAATAATCAATAGGAAATGCTTGAATTCCCTGAACTGCCAAGTGGACTGTAATACCTATGACATTAGCTATAATATGACCATGTGCTAATTAGGGAGCTGAAGTAATTCACACATTTAGCACACATCTAATCTATACCAAAGGTTTGTGTGAGGGGACCACCCAAACAAGTTATCTAGTTGGGAACCTCCCACATGGTCATCTAGTTGATAGTGCATACACATAGTTCCATATATACAGGTACCACACAAGAATGAAGACAGCCACATCTAATGGTTTGATTGTTGTGTGTTGCAGGTGCTGCCAGATTAGAACCCTGGATAATGATACAAATCTGTGACAAACTGAAATGCTGCCAGTCCAGCTAGCTGGAATTTTGTAAATAATTGTATGTCACTTCAAAATATTAACATGATTTGTATAGCAATGTAACACTGCCAGCCCAGTTATCTGGAATTTTGTAAATAATCATATGTCATTTGTGAATATTAATATGATCCATAGGCTTGTATTACAAATGTAAGAGAACTATATGTTATGTGTGTATTAAACTACTGGTGCAGAAGTGTTTGTTAAACTGCATGTTTTATACTGAGCTTCTAGAATGTAACCACAGTGTACCCTACTGGAAAAGAACAGAGTTAACTTGCAAACTCTAAGAAAATAACTTAAAAGTGTTTTACGATGTGCTATAAAAGTTAGTTTCAAGGCAGCAAGGATTCAGGATGTCTAGCGCTAGGAGTTTCTTTCTATTGTCTTGAAACAGAAATAATTACTAGGTTTAAAATGTAAAAGGGTTTAACTGTTTTACGACTTCCAGTTCTAGGTAAACTTCTGAGAGATATGTACTTCTCACACAGAGATACTAAAAATTCTGTTAGTATCTCTTAGTCTGGGAACTGAAGGCAGATGAAAAATAGTGATGTCATCCAGCTTAGTCAGCAGTAATGTTTTGCTATTAATTTTGGAGCTATCTGAGACTGTGCATTTTGTATCTTGTTTTGGACCTAGAAACATCCACTCATCAGCACTTCTGCCTGTGTATTGTCTGTAAGTAAGACTTAGGTAAAAGTGATTTCTCTTAGATATAGATAGGAATATAGTAAAGATTAGTTTAGACGTTTTCTGTATTTATTTGAGAATGTCCTGCAATGTTGTTTTAAAATATTTCCTGTGATTCTGAACTCTGTGGTCACTGTGTTGAGTCATTGAGTATTGTCTTATTCTTTTATTATGTAGTATTAAATATATGTAAACCTTTTAATTGTGGCTGGTTTGTTTAGAGATATTTAAGCTCTTAGAGTACTTGAATATGTATTTGGTGACACTGTATAGGCCACTCTAATAGCCTTGAAAGTCCTGGTCACACTTACCATTTGGATAATAGCAACATTACACAGTAGAATTGGTCACCCTTTGTAAGGGCCTTATAATAGCTGATAAAGAGCTGGTTGGTGACAGTGATAACTACTTTTTAGTCTGGGCAGAAGGGGGCATAGCTAGTAAAACTCAAAAAGAGGCCAGCACCAAAGGATGAGATAAATGTAATATATTAACGTAATAAAGCAAAAACCATGAATCAGACCAGTTTCAGCCCCAAGGCCTTCATCAGTGATACACACATAACATTCAAAGAATACTTAAATAGTATTCTAAATACAATAATTAAGCAGATCAATCAGCATTTAAAGGCATAGCGTAATAAATAGAATCATACTCAATCATTATACAAACCACAACTCAAAGATGGTCATTCAGGCCAGGAGAAAATAACCCCCCTAATTTAATAATCCAAGCCCTCTCCTTATTATTTAATATACTATGCCATCCCATTTTCCTGGATCTGTCCCCCAAATTTTATCAATAATAGTGAAATGAAATTTGGCTGTTTGGTGGTTTAAAACATGTTTGTAAAGGGCATTAGTCAAACCCTGGTTTCTCATGTCACTAAGATGTTCCGACATTCTGATCCTGAGTGGGCTGGATGTGTGTCCCACATAAAACGCGGAACAGGAACATGTGGCCAAATAAACCACCCAATCCATATCACAATTGCCAAAACATTTTATCTGATATACCCTACTATTATTTCTACTAGAAAATTCTTTGGTTTTAAGAACATGTGTACAGAATGAGCAGTGCCCACAGGGAAAAGACCCAATCAGTTTATCCCCAGTTAATGTTGTTTGTTGACCAAAACCAATTTTCCTAAATCCAGTTTTAAAATGATTAAAATATGAGCCCAAATTCCGGCCCTTATGATACGAGAATAAACACTCTGGAGGTAGTATCTTGTCTAGCTCCTGGTTAGCCAAAAGGATGTTCCAATTATTCTTAATAACATTCCTACTGGCATTGATGTTCCTTCCATAAGTTGTCACAAACCTATTCACCCCCTGTTCTGTACCTGATCTCACCTGATATTCAAATAATTTGGCTCAAACTTGTTCCTGAGCCCAATTGCTGGCTGTCCTAACATACCCTGACTTATATCCACGGTTGTGGAACCTTTTTATGAGGTCCTGTTAATGATATTCATAGGTACCTTGATCACTCTCAAAAACTGTGATTTGGGTATATTTCTGATAATATGATAGGGATATAAACTAGTAACCTCCAATAAACTATTATATTGGGAGTATTTTCAAAACACTTGAGTAGATAACACATGATCAAAAATGCGTGTTATTCAGACATCCAAAAAATGGATCTCCTGATCTTGCATATTAAGTGTAAACTCCATCCTTCATTTGTTCTCATTTAGATATTGGACAAACTCTAGTAAATATGTAACATCACCTCACCAAATCAGCCAACAATCGTCAAGGTACTTACGCCAAATATACATCTCCCCTAAATAGATATGTGATGGGTCATAGATAAGAAATTCTTCTAGGTACCCTGTAAAAAGGTCCACATAAATGGGGGCAAAGGAAGCCCCCATCGTAGTTCCTTGTGTTTGCCAAAAGCGGTCTGCTTGAAAATAAAACACATTCTTAGTTAGTATATGTTCAGCCATACAAATTAACAAAGTGTTGAAGCCGGGTGGATAGATGTCCGCTTTATCAAGCCAATATTTTAAGGCCTCCAGTCCAGCCCAGTGGGGGATATTTGTATAGAGAGCGGTAACATCTAACATGCACATCATCCAACCAGCTCCAACTGTGAGTCAGACAAAATCTGGAGAAATTGGGTGGCGTCTTTAAGTCTGGCATGGACCATCTTTAATAGAGGCTGTAAGTACTGTGTAAGAAATACTGAAAGGGGTTCAGTCAATGAACCCCTACCAGATACTATAGGTCTTCCTGGTGGTTTCTCCAAACATTTGTGAATTTTAGGTAGCAGATAAAAGATCTGACTCTGAGGGTCATCCACCACCAGTTGTTGTTTTGTTCCCTCATCAATAATGCCCTCCTCCACAGCTAGTTCTAAAAAGGAATCTATTTCACATTTGAACTGCATGGTAGGATCAAATGGCATTGACATATAGTATCTGGAATCATGTAACTGTCTATAAGCCTCATTCAAATAATAATGCATGTCCATGACCACCACCGCTCCTACTTTGTCCACAGATGTAATAACAATATTAGAATTATTTTTCAAATTTTTAATGCCTGTTGTTCCTGCTCAGATAAATTATGGCCTAACATATGAGACAACCTTAATTTAAAATGCAAATCTTTGAGACAAGATTCCTGAAAGACAGAAACAAATTTATCCATTGGAGGGTGACATTTGAATTTAAGAAACCGAAAATCCATACTCATCTGACTTTTATCTTGTCCACCAAAAAATAGTTTTAAATTTAGCAGACGGCAAAATGCCAATACATCATTAACTACAGCATCTTCATTCACAAAGAAGCCAGGAACATATGATAGTCCTTTATTCAATAATTTTGATTCCACATCAGTCAGGTTAACAGAGGAGATATTGTGCACATTAAAAACTTCCATTATTGAAGTATAAGACCTGTAACAATGTTTCCACATGTTTCACTCTTTCTATGTTTTCTACCACCCCTGTGTTGTTTAATCCTAAAGGATCATCCAAACCTCTAGATTTGTTATGTACTGGGGACCCCTGAGTGAGTACTTGTTCAATTTCAGTAGCAGACGAATCCTCCCTTGACGTACTACTATAATCGGTCTTGAATCGCTTTAAGATCGATCTAGGTCTCTCCTTCTTAAGCTTCCCTACACCAGGCTGCCCATCAAAAAATTTGACCATTTTTCTAGGTCTGAATGGTTTACCCTTATCATAATCTAACAAATCCCTTTGAAACTTCTGTAGTTTTTTGTTTTTTAAAGTTTTTTTCCAAGGATAACAAATCCTGGAAAAGTTTGGTCAAACATAACTTATACTAGGGTTGTCCATCAAAGGTTTTCACTTCCTCACAAATTTGTTTGATCTCATTAGTGTTGGTCACTATAACATGTTCATAGTAGGAAGACAAGACATTAATAAAGGACATTGTAGCTTGTTGCTGCACAGATGCCCATTCTTCCAACAATACATAATCCGGCACACTGACAAAGGGTTGTGTACAAATTCTTAATCCCCTCGGTGTAGTATTTTTGGCTTGATATGCCCGAAATAATTTTAAGTGCCAGACATTAGTCCTGATTGAGGACATGCTTTTGGTAAGCTTCCCAAATAAATCCCTACAAATATTGTCCGGGTCCCTTATGTTGCTATTCATGCTTTCGTTATGATCCATAAGCCCAAAAACATGCAAGTCATCCTCATCGGATGACAATCCCTATGAAATGGACACCAAATCTATAATCATATAGATACAACAACTGTTATGAGCAAAAAGTAGGCAAATAGTACTTAATACCCCCTTACCACTGCAAGATGATATATGCAAAAACAAAGTTATTAATAAATCATATTCACATCACAGTGTAAATAGTTCCAATGCAACTTGAGATATAACCACAGACAACATAACAAGACAATTGCCCTATAATAAATCAGTGCCAAATATACAATATTAAATTTGCAATAACTAAAGTCGTACCAATATTATTGTACAAAACTGTTAGGTGTAATACAGCATAAACAGATATATCAAGAACTGTATCTAGTCTGAAAAATCAAAAAGTGCCAAAACACAATTTAAATCAAAACATCATATTCAGGTTCCCCCCTTTTTGGATATTAAACATGTTCATAAATAACACTTAGTATTGTTGCATAATCTGTATCAAAGTCCCATACATGCACAAAATTTAGAAAATTATTCTGACCACAATAATGGAAAGAAAAAATGTGGCAAAAACCAAAATCTATAATGCTAATACACTAGTCCCAAACTTCTGAACTAGGTAATAAACACTCCCATATAATTCGTATAGGTCATTTGAATCGGCTTCAACAAAAAAACACAAATCGACCTGCCCAATTAGTTCAAAATGGAGACTGCAAGTAATTTGGTCAAGGGAATATTCATATGATTAAATGCAACAGCCCATAAATCAGGGATTCACCTACAAATAGTTTAAACAAAGAATAGATATATACAAGGTGCAAACGCACCTGATGTAATACAAATATATGCACCCAGTCCAAAATTAGATTAGCAAACTGAAATCACATATCAAGGGATAAACCCAAATACAAAGAATATTCATAAAGTTCTTCAAATAGAAAAAAAAATTTTAACCAACCCAAAAAGCCGTTTAAAATACTCTTCACTGTTTGAAATCAATATGCATAGCTAGTAAACCTGTGCCAGCCTTTCCCAGAAATGTGTGTGTTTGTATATAAATTATCTCAATATGTGTGGGTCAGCTACTTGGTCACGGACATGAAGCACTGGTTGGACTGAGAGGCTGATGGAGATTTTGGCTTGACCATTTGGCTGAGATCTTAACCCTATAGCTGTGCCAGTGGCGAGTCTTATTGGGGATCTGGAGAAAGAGGGAGAAACCAGGCCTAAACTGACTGTGATCTCTGTGTGCTCTTTAAGGGAAATTGTACTTTACTGTGTGTGTACTTGTCATCCTCCCAAATTGCATGTCCCTCACTGGTGCTCGTGATGAGGACTGAGGCTCCTTTATTACTGGGCCAGTGCAGGGGTGTCATACCATCCACAGTGTTTAGATCATGTATGAGATGGTTTATAACACTGTCCATGTGAAATGCAGGAAACAGTGGAGCACATGTTTAGATAACTAGAGGGACAAGGGACATTTCTCCTCTCTACTGATATCATGAGTGCTATTGAAATACAGCCAAGTCATCTGCAGGAAGATATTTGTTGTGTGTATAATGCTGTACAACATGGAATTGCACAAATAGGTGGACCAAAAAGGGAACTTCCCAGCAGTTCTCCCATACCATTCGTAACAGCAGCAAAACAGCAGGACAGAAATTAATGGAAGGAACAGGTAAAGGTTTAGTTAGCTATTGTGGCATCTAGTGCCCGATGCTGTCTCCCTATCTGGTGACCACCAAGTCTAATTTGAGGAGCAAAAAAAGTCCTCTGTCCTAGTAAAGAACTACTAGAGTCCACAGACCAGTAAAATGCTTCAGTTATGAAGTCCTGGAAAAACAAATAACTGGTATCCCCTTTTAAACTGTAGCAACTACTTGTTGCTAAAGTCCACATGCAGAGTATTAAAGAGCTTCAATTCTGAAGTCCTGGGTCTGGACTTTCTAAAAAAAAAAAAAAAAAAAAAAAAAACTCTTGCTTCCTTTCAAACTGTCTCACACTACAGCAAGCAGCTCTTATGGTTTATGCGACACATGGACTTCTGAAGTGCTTCAGTTCAGAACACAAATATAATACCAGCATTTTAATGCTGGTAATGCACTGAAGACCAATAAACATTTGCCAATTGCACTGCCTAACACTATCTGTACAGATACAGGTACAAGTGGTTGCCCCTTTGTCCAATTCAAATGTCTGACTATTATATAAAAAATGGACACTGTAAAGTATTGCAATTTGCTTTACAAACATGCACCCTAGTTCTGCAAAACTGGATTAATGACTGTTCAATCCGATTATCACAGCAGGATCAGCCATCCTCATCAGTAGACATCCAGTGTACTTAGCAGTTGTAGCCCTACAACTGAATATGTGCACCTTAAATATTGAATATTCCCATCATTGTCAACTGAGGATGTCATGCTGACATTAAGCATATGATTTCCTGTTGTGCTTGGCCCTATATATATATATGGTCTACACACTTGATTATACATCCATTAAGTATGGAACCTATGCATCTGTCCTTTTATTCAGATTGTTGTACAAAAAATTTGGTCTATATGGCTAAGTATAATGTATGTGATTCATATTACATAGGAAAGACAAATCATATGTTTAAGGACAGGATTCTGCAGCATCAGAGTGATATATGAAATAATAAATTAACAAATGCATTAGCAAAACATGTATCTGAAGCTGGTATGAGTCACAGCTTTAAGTTCTTGGTAATACAGAAATTAAATGAAAGTTTAAGGGAAGGAGATTTGAGTAATGAGACTGAATTTGCTGAGTTAAAATGGATTGTCAACTTTAAAGCATATGTGCCACCTGGTTTGAATAGTGCTGTTGCTTTAAAGCCTCTCCTAAAGAAGAGAGGCTTGGTTCACTGGTAAGTGTTAACACCCAACAGTTTTAATTGGTTTTAATTAACTGGAAGTTTTTTTGTATTTAAAGGCCTGTTTTTTCATACTACTTGTTAAGGTCTGAAGAAGCGAGCAATCGTGAAAGCACTTACCATTTTTTTATTTGTTTTTATCTTTTTTATTTGGAATTAAAAGTGTTCTTACTCTCAGCATTGGGCAACTTTCTGTTTGCCGGACTTTGTTTTTGGATATCCTAGATTCCACTATGTTCTTTTGCTGCAGTTATTGTTTTTTGTTCGCCGGTGGAATCATGGCTGAGAGTATTGATTTGGATTTGAGATGTGCATCTGGACTGAATAAGTCGATGTATAAGGAGAAAACAGTGGATGTCGATACTAAAGGTACTGTAGGGATAGCTGTCCATGCTAATCCCCTGATTGGTGTGTCTTTTAATGATGAGGATGTTACACCTAATAATGTTGACTATAATGAAGTACAAGCTTTTAAAAAGGCTTTGAGAGTACTAGAGGATAAGCTGTTTAAGCATAAGCTGCCTGCTTAGCTAGTTTCCTGTGTGGCCCTATATATATATATCTTATTTTTTTTAAGGTTTTTTTCCAAGGATAACAAATCCTGAGAAAGTTTGGTCAAACATAACTTATACCGGGGTTGTCCATCAAAGGTTTTCACTTCCTCACAAATTTGTTTGATCTCATTAGTGTTGGTCACTATAACATGTTCATAGTAGGAAGACAAGACATTAATAAAGGACATCTTATCTTGTTGCTGCACAGATGCCCATTCTTCCAACAATACATAATCCGGCACACTGACAAAGGGTTGTGTACAAATTCTTAATCCCCTCGGTGTAGTATTTTTGGCTTGATATGCCCGAAATAATTTTAAGTGCCAGACATTAGTCCTGATTGAGGACATGCTTTTGGTAAGCTTCCCAAACAAATCCCTACAAATATTGTCCGGGTCCCTTATGTTGCTATTCATGCTTTCGTTATGATCCATAAGCCCAAAAACATGCAAGTCATCCTCATCGGATAACAATCCCTATAAAATGGACACCAAATCCATAATCATATAGATACAACAACTGTTATGAGCAAAAAGTAGGCAAATAGTACTTAATACCCCCTTACTACTGCAAGATGATATATGCAAAAGCAAAGTTATTAATAAAACATATTCACATCACAGTGTAAATAGTTCCAATGCAACTTGAGATATAATCACAGACAACATAACAAGACAATTGCCCTATAATAAATCAGTGCCAAATATACAATATTACATTTGCAATAACTAAAGTCGTACCAATATTATTGTACAAAACTGTTAGGTGTAATACAGCATAAACAAATATATCAAGAACTGTATCTAGTCTAAAAAATCAAAAAGTGCCAAAACACAATTTAAATCAAAACATCATATTCAGGTTCCCCCCTTTTTGGATATTAAACATGTTCATAAATAACACTTAGTATTGTTGCATAATCTGTATCAAAGTCCCATACATGCACAAAATTTAGAAAATGATTCTGACCACAATAATGGAAAGAAGAAATGTGGCAAAAAACAAAATCTATAATGCTAATACACTAGTCCCAAACTTCTGAACTAGATAATAAACACTCCCATATAATCCGTATAGGTCATTTGAATCGGCTTCAACAAAAAAACACAAATCGACCTGCCCAATTAGTTCAAAATGGAGACTGCAAGTAATTCGGTCAAGGGAATATTCATATGATTAAATGCAACAGCCCATAAATCAGGGATTCACCTACAAATAGTTTAAACAAAGAATAGATATATACAAGGTGCAAACGCACCTGATGTAATACAAATATATGCTCCCAGTCCAAAATTTGTTTAGTAAACTGAAATCACATATCAAGGGATAAACCCAAATGCAAAGAATATTCATAAGGTTCTTCAAATAGAAAAAAAAATTTTAACCAACCCAAAAAGCCGTTTAAAATACTCTTCACTGTTTGAAATCAATACGCATAGCTAGTAAACCTGTGCCAGCCTTTCCCAGAAATGTGTGTGTGTTTGTATATAAATTATCTCAATATGTGTGGGTCAGCTACTTGGTCACGGACATGAAGCACTGGTTGGACTGAGAGGCTGATGGAGATTTTGGCTTGACCATTTGGCTGAGATCTTAACCCTATAGCTGTGCCAGTGGCGAGTCTTATTGGGGATCTGGAGAAAGAGGGAGAAACCAGGCCTAAACTGACAGTGATCTCTGTGTGCTCTTTAAGGGAAATTGTACTTTACTGTGTGTGTACTTGTCATCCTCCCAAATTGCATGTCCCTCACTGGTGCTCGTGATGAGGACTGAGGCTCCTTCATTACTGGGCCAGTGCAGGGGTGTCATACCATCCACAGTGTTTAGATCATGTATGAGATGGTTTATAACACTGTCCATGTGAAATGCAGGAAACAGCAGAGCACATGTTTAGATAACTAAAGGGACAAGGAACATTTCTCCTCTCTACTGATATCATGAGTGCTATTGAAATACAGCCAAGTCATCTGCAGGAAGATATTTGTTGTGTGTATATGGAATTGCACAAATAGGTGGACCAAAAAGGGAACTTCCCAGCAGTTCTCCCATACCATTCATAACAGCAGCAAAACAGCAGGATAGAAATTAATGGAAGGAACAGGTAAAGGTTTAGTTAGCTATTGTGGCATCTAGTGCCCGATGCTGTCTCCCTATCTGGTGACCACCAAGTCTAATTTGAGGAGCAAAAAAAAAGTCCTCTGTCCTAGTAAAGAACTACTAGAGTCCACAGACCAGTAAAATGCTTCAGTTATGAAGTCCTGGAAAAACAAATAACTGTTATCTTCTTTTAAAATGTAGCAACTGCTTGTTGCTAAAGTCCACATGCAGAGTATTAAAGAGCTTCAATTCTGAAGTCCTGGGTCTGGACTTTCTAAAAAAAAAAAAAAAAAACTCTTGCTTCCTTTCAAACTGTCTCACACTACAGCAAGCAGCTCTTATGGTTTATGCGACACATGGACTGCTGAAGTGCTTCAGTTCAGAACACAAATATAATACCAGCATTTTAATGCTGGTAATGCACTGAAGACCAATAAACATTTGCCAGTTGCACTGCCTAACACTATCTGTACAGATACAGGTACAAGTGGTTGCCCCTTTGTCCAATTCAAATGTCTGACTATGATATAAAAAATGGACACTGTAAAGCATTGCAATTTGCTTTACAAACATGCAACCTAGTTCTGCAAAGCTGGATTAATGACTGTTCAATCCGATTATCACAGCAGGAGCAGCCATCCTCATCAGCAGACATCCAGTGTACTTAGCAGTTGTAGCCCTACAACTGAGTATGTGCACCTTAAATGTCCAAGTGTGGTTAAATAAATAAATAATTAAATAACTATGCATACATTAATATTTCAAGTTTGTTTCACATGAACAGACAGTAGCAAAATCAAACTGGCGAATCTCTTGCTGCGAGGCAACAATGTTACCTGCTGTACCACCAGCAGCACTGAAAGTTCATAATACACACCATCCATCCTTCTGTTTCGAGCACAGCTGATAGTCAGCAATGCAGGCATGTACTTGTGTTGGCTTAACTCTATTCTGTATTACAAAAAAATCTATAAAGTTAGCAACTTCTGTGTTCTGCACATAACCTAACCAAAATGAATGACTTTATGTGTTAAATGCAGCAACGTTGTTTTAAATAGGCAGAGGCTTTGTTTCACTACTGCAAATGCCACCTCCACCAAAGTCATGGGCCCTGGGTGGCTGTCCTAATTCACCCCTATTTATTGATTAAAGACAGTCACAGATCACATACTCCCATGGTGGGGATGAGATGAGCTGCCATATCACAATTAATGATGGTCTCGGTATTGGCTTTTGGTGTAGGACTTAATGCCATCTTTGGTAGGGAAGCAGTAGAACTACAGAAGCATGCATAAACAACCTGGTTATGCATCCTCTGTCCTGAACCAAATGAACATCATCGATCATCACATGGATGACTCCCACAAACATGGGAAGCAAGTTTTATGCTAAATAGGGATAGTGAGGGACTTGAACTACAAGACCATGCATGAGTAGCCTGGTGAGATATCCCATGTATTGTAAAAAAAAAGAAGCACTGGCAACACACAACCATGAGGAAGATGATAGGCAGAAATAAAAAGCTGCATAGCCCTGACCAACACTGATGTTGTTTCAGTAATGGTCTGCGAAGTAAAAGTAGAAACAGTCCATGCCAGCCTCACTGCATCTGGACCCTCCAGTGACAATGGACTGTAGAAGTAGACAATAAGGTGTTTACCATTTGTCTCATGGAGATTCCCATGGAAGCAACATATGCCACCAGTGACCTCAGCAGCACCAATTGTTCTCTTCCCCTATACTCAGTGCCACTGTACAGTTGGTGCACATCACCTGCAAGCCACAGAGCACACTAACCACTTGCATAATGCTATGGGTAGAAGACATCTATACTGGGATCACTGACCTGCACATCTCTTGATATATGCTGTCATACCTAAGTCAGGGATATACTTGAAGTCATCTTAGCATTGTGATCACCTGATGTTTATCCCCTATGAGAGGCATGCCCACAACAGAGGCAGTGAGCATGTCAGAGTATGAGGCTCACAAGTACCTAATGTCCAACATGCACTGGTGAGGTTCTCTGGTCAGCCTGTACCTTCACAATGAAGTCTTATGTACTGAATGTAGGTGAACTTTCCTCCAGTAATGTTGCAGACAGTGCCACTGTGTCACTAGTCTGTCCCACTTGAATATTCCCATCATTGTCAACTGAGGATGTCATGCTGACATTAAGCATATGATTTCCTGTTGTGCTTGGCCCTATATATATATATGGTCTACACACTTGATTATATATCCATTAAGTATGGAACCTATGCATCTGTCCTTTTATGCAAATTGTTGTACAAAAATTTGGCTATATGCTATCAGTATAATGTATGTGATTCATATTACATAGGAAAGACAAATCGTATGTTTAAGGACAGGATTCTGCAGCATCAGAGTGATATACGAAATAATAAATTAACAAATGCATTAGCGAAACATGTATCTGAGGTTGGTATGAGTCACAGCTTTAAGTTCTTGGTACTACAAAAATTAAATGAAAGGGAAGGAGATCTGAGTAATGAAACTGAATTTGCTGAGTTAAAATGGATTGTCTACTTTAAAGCATTGTGCCCCTGGTTTGAATAGTGCTGTTGCTATAAAGCCTCTCCTAAAGAAGAGAGGCTTAGTTCACTGATAAGTGTTAACACCCAACAGTTTTAATTGGTTTTAGTTAACTGGAAGTTTTTTATATTTAAAGGCCTGTTTTTCAAACTGTGTTAAGGTCTGTAAGGAGCAATTGAAAGCGCTTACCTGTTTTTATTTGTTTTTATCTGTTTTTTTGGAATTAAAAGTGTTCTTACTCTCAGCATTGGGCATCTTTTTGTTTGCTGGTTTGTTTTTGGATATCCTAGATTCCACTATGTTCTTTTGCTGCAGTTATTGACAGATGAGTGGAAAATACCTAGGTCAGCTGTCACATCTAAGCTATTCCAGATATTAGTGGCCACTCCCTATTTCTCTAGTGAAGAGCAAGAGAAACTCCTGAAACTCTGTGAGCTGCTTCTCTGTTGGAGGTCTACCCCTGTGGCAGACATGTCCTTTGCAGTTTCTTGTGTCTTGTTATTTGCATGGAGTATCATATCAGTGACACTTTGTCTTACCTTTTTTAGGGAGCATTATGGCCATCCAAAGCATTCACTTTCTGTACCACATCCTGACAAAGCTCATCCATGAGGAGATGGCTCATGCCACATGTTGAGAGTCTATATTATTTCATCAAAATCTACTTACTTCAAACTGCTATTCATCGAACCATCATCGAAGAAATCTTCATTGAACAGTCAAATCAGCAAACATTTTTCCCAGGTAAGGAAACTAGTTGGCCAGTACACCAACCAACACACAAATACATTAAATTAAACCCAACAAATTGGGGTGCACCACTGTACTTATATATACCAACACAAAGATTACACTACAGTGGAGAAAAGGACACATTTCCTTATGTTGGCCAACTAGTTTACTTACCTGGAAAACTTTAAATTTGAGCGTTTGATGAGAGATCAATGATGTCGGTTTGATGAACAGCAGTTCGATGTAAGTAGATTTTAACAAACTGATATAGACCCATTGCTTTCTTGGTGACCATGCCAGTACCCATACACCTGTAGGATATGGATTCATGTTGATAACTGAGTGCCAATCCCTGTAAAAAGACATCCAAAACAAAATTTCAGCAAACCTCAAAGTTAAGTTATTTTTGTAGGGGCAGGTCCCCATGCATCTCCCATGTGGGTGACGCTCCCATATTTACATATACCTACTTAAGGTCACACAACAGTAGAGAAAGTAAAAAAAAACTTCACTGTCTGTGAAAGTTGTTTTGTCCATTTTAGTTAAATGGATCAACATCACTTAAATAGCTGTTTATTGACATTTCCATAGGATACACAGGTGTGTCAATGGGTATGTATGGTAAGCTGTGTAGCTCACATACCTAAGGCTATAGCCCTCCTTTCCCGGATTTATTGAAATTAGTCTTTTAGTGTGACTGACCCCTCATTTAACCAGTCCTGACCAGAGCTTCTGCACACCTGTAATGTTGCACCAACATAGTGCAGCACAGAAATGACTAAATGTGCATCAGTGTTTACATTTGGCAGACAATTTTTTCTCAACAGTTTGCGTGACAGAACATGGTCATTTCATGCAGTGGGAGAGAAGGGTTCCAGCCCTTGTCAAAGAGAGCAGACTGTTCCTGTTCTTCCTCCACAGTCACTTTAGGGAGCCCTGGTGGGACAGTCAGTTGTCCCACTATGTAAAGTGAATGTATAACGTGCTTCCTGGGATGGTGCATAATACCATTGGAATCACCCATTGCATTACAGCTTCTGGCATAGATACCCACTAATCTGATGTGACACCATTCTAATCCACTTCACCAGTGGGAGGAAAAGATGCCCTTTTTATTCATCTGTCCATTGTCTTGTTCTAGTCCCCCTTACTCCATAGTTTCAGGAAGGGGATGGCTCACTGTCGATAAACAACTGAGAGGTGTATTGGGCAAAGTTGATACAGTTTTGAGAGATAGTAAACAGTTTCTAGAGCATTTATACAACTGGGCTAGGGGCAGATCTAGTAATGACATCAAAAAAATGTTGTTTGTTACTCTAGATGTGAAATCACTGTTTACTGTGATACCCAATGAGGATGGGATTGAGCGGGTTAGGCGATTCTTGATTAAAGAAGGTGGCTTCTCTAACACTAAGGTTAGCATGATCTGTGCCCTGCTAGAGCTGACATTAGATAATAATTTGTATCTCTTTGAGTCAGTATATTTTCTACAAGTTGTAGGGGTAGCAATGGGCACAGCGTGTGCCAACACGTATGCGAACTTGGTTTTAGCCAATTGGGAGCTAGAATGTGTCTTCAGCAAAGATCTATATAAAACACGTCATGTTTTATAAGCGATTTGTGGATGACATCTTTTTTGTTTGGGATGGTACTATGGATGAGGTTCAAGCCTTTGTGGACATGTTAGAGACTTCAACTAATTATTTGTCTTTTTCTCTGCATTACTCTGTTGACATCATTGATTTTTTAGAGATTACTGTGAGAAAAAATATGTTAGGTAACATGTCCGCTAAAATGTATAGCAAACCATGCAGGAAAAATAACATCTTACATCGTTCTAGTATGCATCCATCCCACGTTATTAGGAACGTGGTTAAAAATCAGGTTCTTAGGTGCATGAGATTGCATACTAATGCTGACTCTTTAGAGCAAGTTTTACCAGTGCTAAAGGCAGATCTATTGAAGAGGGGCTATAAGGGCAGTGAGATAGATAAGGAAATTAGAGAACTGAATACATCGGTTGGTGTCAGAGTAAAACCTTATTCTCTGACAGCCCCTCAAGTATAGTGAGGGACACAGAGGCTAACAGAAACAAGGGTATAATAGGATCTGTTTGACCTATTCAGCAGAGGTTAAAGTGTGTGAAATCATAAAGAAAAATTGGTCTATCCTGTTGACTGATCACTCTGTCAGTGAATATATAGAACAATTCCCTAAGTTTTGTTTTAAAAATACCAAGAACTTCAAACAGCGACTCTGTTATACACACACTGAACCATATAGGCACCTCACCTCCCAGTGTAAGGGCACTCATGCATGCCGGTCTTGCAAGGCATGCAGTTATATATGGTCTACACACTTGATTATGCATCCATTAAGTATGGAACCTATGCATCTGTCCTTTTATGCAGATTGTTGTACAAAAAATTTGGTCTATATGGCTAAGTATAATGTATGTGATTCATATTACATAGGAAAGACAAATCGTATGTTTAAGGACAGGATTCTGCAGCATCAGAGTGATATACGAAATAATAAATTAACAAATGCATTAGCAAAACATGTATCTGAAGCTGGTATGAGTCACAGCTTTAAGTTCTTGGTAATACAGAAATTAAATGAAAGTTTAAGGGAAGGAGATTTGAGTAATGAGACTGAATTTGCTGAGCTAAAATGGATTGTCTACTTTAAAGCATATGTGCCACCTGGTTTGAATAGTGCTGTTGCTTTAAAGCCTCTCCTAAAGAAGAGAGGCTTAGTTCACTGGTAAGTGTTAACACCCAACAGTTTTAATTGGTTTTAATTAACTGGAAGTTTTTTTGTATTTAAAGGCCTGTTTTTTCATACTGCTTGTTAAGGTCTGAAGAAGAGAGCAATCGTGAAAGCACTTACCTGTTTTTATTTGTTTTTATCTTTTTTTTTGGAATTAAAAGTGTTCTTACTCTCAGCATTGGGCAACTTTCTGTTTGCCGGACTTTGTTTTTGGATATCCTAGATTCCACTATGTTCTTTTGCTGCAGTTACTGACAGATGAGTGGAAAATACCTAGGTCAGCTGTCACATCTAAGCTATTCCAGATATGAGTGGCCACTCCCTATTTCTCTAGTGAAGAGCAAGAGGAACTCCTGAAACTCTGTGAGCTGCTTCTCTGTTGGAGGTCTACCCCTGTGGCACACATGTCCTTTGCAGTTTCTTGTGTCTTGTTATTTGCATGGAGTATCATATCAGTGACACTTTGTCTTACCTTTTTTAGGGAGCATTATGGCCATCCAAAGCATTCACTTTCTGTACCACATCCTGACAAAGCTCATCCATGGCAGCTTTGCCCAAGAGGCTCATGCCACATGTGTAGAGGGGGGTCTATATTATTTCATCAAAATCTACTTACTTCAAACTGCTATTCATCGAACCATCATCGAAGAAATCTTCATTGAACAGTCAAATCAGCAAACATTTTTCCCAGGTAAGGAAACTAGTTGGCCAGTACACCAACCAACACACAAATACATTAAATTAAACCCAACAAATTGGGGTGCACCCCCCACTGTACTTATATATACCAACTCAAAGATTACACTACAGTGGAGAAAAGGACACATTTCCTTATGTTGGCCAACTAGTTTACTTACCTGGAAAAACGTTTGCTAATTTGAACGTTTGATGAGGAGAAGATCAATGATGTCGGTTTGATGAACAGCAGTTCGATGTAAGTAGATTTTAACAAACTGATATAGACCCATTGCTTTCTTGGTGACCATGCCAGTACCCATACACCTGTAGGATATGGATTCATGTTGATAACTGAGTGCCAATCCATTGAAAAAAAAAAGCATCCAAAACAAAATTTCAGCAAACCTCAAAGTTAAGTTATTTTTGTAGGGGCAGGTCCCCATGCATCTCCCATGTGGGTGACGCTCCCATATTTACATATACCTACTTAAGGTCACATAACAGTAGAGAAAGTAAAAAAAACTTCACTGTCTGTGAAAGTTGTTTAGTCCATTTTAGTTAAATGGATCAACAGCACTTAAATAGCTGTTGATTTATTGACATTTCCATAGGATACACAGGTGTGTCAATGGGTATGTATGGTAAGCTGTGTAGCTCACATACCTAAGGCTATAGCCCTCCTTTCCCCACTTATGTACTTGATTATTAGTCTCAGTTAGTGCTGCACATAGCCCCCCCCCTCCATTTACATACCGCAGTCCTGACCAGAGCTTCTGCACACCTGTAATGTTGCACCAACATAGTGCAGCACAGAAAGTGACGCCCAAATGTGCATCAGTGTTTACATTTGGCAGACATTTGTTTCTCAAGCACGTTTGCGTGACAGAACATGGTCATTTCATGCAGTGGGGAGAGAAGGGTTCCAGCCCTTGTCAAAGAGAGCAGACTGTTCCTGTTCTTCCTCCACAGTCACTTTAGGGAGCCCTGGTGGGACAGTCAGTTGTCCCACTATGTAAAGTGAATGTATAACGTGCTTCCTGGGATGGTGCATAACACCATTGGCATCACCCATTGCATACAGCTAGGCTGGCATAGATACCCACTAATCTGATGTGACACCATTCTAATCCACTTCACCAGTGGGAGGAAAAGATGCCCCTTTTTTCACATTCTGTCCATTGTCTTGTTCTATTGCACCTCTTGTACATGTATGTTCAACAGGTCATAATTTGTTTTCCAGTGGTAGGAAAATGATAGCTAAACATGGCTAGGTGTCACATTGGTTAAGACCACATCTTTCAGAAGCGGAACGTATATTTCACATGTTCCAGTTCACTGTACCATTACACTTATAGCTGTAAAATATATCTGCAATAATTTTACCATTTTTTCCTTTTACGTGCCCAGTTGTGGAAGGGAAGGAGATGAAGTTGACATCACTTCAGGCTGTGCCTGTTGCTGCCTCTGGTTCTACAACACCAGCAATTGCCATGTGTGTCTCTCAGCAGGTGGATGATGGTCACTTTGCTGTGGGTGACCATTTGTGGCCACTTATCAGGACAAGTAGAAAGATGTCTTTTTGACAGCAGACTGGGGGGATCTCCCTCATCTCCTATCATGAGGTTTAGAAGCTGGTGCCTGAGGAAGTACACTTTCATCTGGACAACTGTGAGCCATCTTAATAAAATTCTGTGTCTTATAAAAATCATTCTATCAAATGTAATTCAGTGAAATCATGATATGAAACTACAAACTACAAAATCTGCAGAGCATTATCTTTTCTAGCAAGGATTTTAGAATTGTGTGCCCATAAATTCCCAACTTTCAGCCCACATTAGGGAGAGACTAACCCATAACATCAGTAGCAAAGGGGGTTGATGGCTAGGTTTGAATCCATAACATCAGTAACAAAGAGGTTGACGGCTAGGTTTGAACCCATAACATCAGTAACAAAGGGGGTTGATGGCTAGGTTTGAATCCATAACATCAGTAACAAAAGGGGTTGACGGCTAGGTTTGAACCCATAACATCAGTAACAAAGGAGGTTGATGGCTAGGTTTGAACCTATAACATCAGTAACAAAGGGGGTTGATGGCTAGGTTTGAACCCATAACATCAGTAACAAAGGGGGTTGATCGCTAGGTTTGTTGCCAGGGGTAGGGGAAATAGCAAGGAAGGGGTTTTGGAGATATGAGTAGAAAGCAGAGAGGAGGTGAGGAATATGTGAGCAGTATGCACATTTGATAGCTGATATAGCGATAAAGAAAGAAAGTTGCAGTGAAATTGAAGTAAATGTAGAAGTAAAAGCTGGAATTTTGCTGGAGGGAAAACATCATCAGGCATGTTGAGCAGTGATACTAAAGGGCACTTGTGGTATCAGACGGTATGAGATTTATATTGAGAATTGGCTTTGTTGAGGCATTATATGTATGTGCCCCATTTGATTTGTTAAATGTAACCTAATACATTATGCATTTATTAAAAGTTTCATATTTAAATACTGCAAAATGCCTTCCACTTCTAAGAATGATTCTTCAGATGATTTTATTTTTGAAACCACATTATAAGCTTTCAAGTTTTACTACCTTGTTTCATCTAGCACCACTCTAACTTGTTATCAGTGTCCTTTGCTATAAATAACTGTACTCTTTTTGTTGCTCAGGTTTCCTTGGTTATCCCAAACTGCTTAGTCATTTTAAAATTACATTCATACTAAACCATTTTACTGTTAAGATTTCCTGACAAACAGAGCCATTGAGGCACTTCTTTATACACCAACAAAAATAACTAGTTTTCACAACTTTTATAACATTTGTTCACCATTTAATACACTGATCACTATTTTTGTTAATTTCTGTAATCACATTAAACCACTCTGTAATAACTGAACCTATGTATAATCGGATCTATGTCACATAATCCAAAGTTCACTTATGTGAAATTCCCTTAATCGAGATGAAAACGCTGAATGTTCAATTAAGCGAACATTCACATGAAAGGATTTTTGCACAGTGAATAAAAGCAGTTGGCCAGCATTCAACCTTCAAACACATCGCAGTATGTAAAACCCACCAGGTGGGGGTTTGTGCCCCCACACCCCCCTAACTATAAATACCAACTCAGAGATTGCACTACAGTGGTGAAAAGAGCAAATGTCCCCATGTTGGCCAACTGCCTCCATTCCCTCTGTAAAACTTTACTGATTTTCCCATTCGCTTAATTGAAGACTCTGTGTTTTCGTTCAACAAAATGAATTTTGCGTAAGTGAACTTTCGATTTTCTGAAGTAGACCCATATAATCACATTCAACTCTAGTACCCATCCTAAAATACTAAAAGAAACCATAAACTGAGTACCACTGTACAATGATAAAAAGCAAACTATCTACCTATAATTTCTGCACACTCCAGTACTGCCTCCCATGTCCATCAAATCCGCCACCCCTCTATTTCAGAAACAACATTAAGAAAAACACATCAGTGCTGTGACATAAAGGGATAAAGCAATTTCTACTTCCCAGATGACTTATGTTTCATTAGAGGCTCAGTGCGATTCAGGCTTCTTAACAGGCTAGCAAAGTAAAGGATGGACATACCCACTGCAGTAGGGAGGCTGGGCACTCATAAGCACCCTGCAGTCGACCCCTAGTTGGGGCAGGGGATGCAAACAACCATTATCCTTAATGCAGCAAGGGCCTTGGCTGAGTTGCTATAGAAATACAAAGATGCCAACACATAGCGTTGCACATCTGGCCATAGACATTATGACTGCATCCAAGGGGAAGAGAAGTTAAGGCACTGAAAAATACTCCTCAGTATTAATATGATGCTGTCCCAGGTGCTTTAATCTCCTCACTGGCCCCAGTGTGCCTGGGGCACCAAGGACAGTGCAATACTATTACCCTACAAAGTACACAGTCCAGAAAGGGGTAGGAAAAAAAAACTTTGTTAAGTTAATCCCTGTAATCATCTACTGCGGGAAATTAGAAAAGAAGCAAAATCTGCTCAATGCTCAGCAAAAAGGAACTTCATGCATACCTAAAATAATCTTATACTTGTAAAATAATGGATGAAGTTCCCATTTCCATCTCTCTCTCCCAAACCATCTTCATCCAGCTTCTAGCTCAAGACGTCTCAAGCACCAGTCTGTGACCATGCTTTCAGTTATTATTGTAATTATATAATTGTGCAAGTATGTATATATTGTCAGAACTATTAAATGATTTATATAATCATTGCACATATGTATATATTCAAATTTTTACCTTGTGTAGTCATATTGTTATTAACACCTGTGGTCATCATCATCTTCTTTCGGCTGTTCCCGTTAGGGGTCGCCGCAGCGGATCATCTGTTTCCATTTCTTCCTGTGCTCTGCATCTTGCTTTGTCACACCAGCCACCTGCATGTCTTCTCTCACCACATCCATAAACCTTATCTCAGGCCTTCCTCTTTTCCTGTTACCTGGTAACTTCATCCTTAGCATCTTTTTTCCAATATGCTCAGCAGCCCTCCTCAGCACATGTCCAAACCAATGTAATCTTGCCTCTTTGGCTTTGTCTCCAAACCTTCCAACCTGGGCTGACCCTCTAATATACTTATTCCTAATCCTGTCCATCCTCGTCACACCCAGTGCAAATCTTAACATCTTTAACTCTGCCACATCCAGCTCAAACTCCTGCCTTTTTGTCAATGCCACTGACTCCAACCCATATAACATAGCTGGTCTCACTACCCTCTTGTAGACATTCCCTTTCACTCTTACTGGTACTCCTCTGTCACAAATCACTCCTGACACTCTTCTCCACCCACTCCATCTTGCCTGTACTCTCTTCTTCACCTCTCTTCCACACTCACCATTACTCTGATCTATTGATCCCAAGTATTTAAACTCATCCACCTTCACCACCTCTACTCCTTGCAGCCTCACCATTCCTCTATCCTCCCTCTCATTCACACACATATATTCTGTCTTAGTCCTGCTGACCTTCATTCCTCTTTTCTCTAGAGCATATCTCCATCTCTCCATGATCTACTCCACCTGTTCTCTACTCTCACTACAGATCACAATGTCATCTGCAAACATCATAGTCCACGGGGACTCCTGTCTGATTTCGTCTGTCAACCTGTCCATCACCACTGCAAATAAGAAAGGGCTCAGAGCTGATCCTTGATGTAATCCCACCTCCACCTTAAATGCATCCATCACTCCCACCACAGACCTCACCGCTGTCACACTACCCGCGTACATATCCTGTACCACTCTTACATACTTCTCTGACACTCCAGACTTCCTCATACAATACCACAACTCCTCTCTGGGCACCCTGTCATATGCTTTCTCTAAATCCACAAAGACACAATGCAACTCCTTCTGACCTTCTCTGTACTTCTCCATCAACACTCTCTGAGCAAACATCGCATCTGTAGTGCACTTTCCTGGCATGAAACTATACTGCTGATCACTAATCATCACATCCCTTCTTAACCTAGCTTCCACTACTCTTTCCCATAACTTCATGCTGTGACTGATCAGTTTTATCCCTCTGTAGTTACTACAGCTCTGCACAGCACTCTTATTCTTAAAAATCAGTACCAAAACACTTTTTCTTCATTCCTCAGGCATCGTCTCAGTTTTCAAGATTTCATTAAACAATCTGGTTAGAAACTCCACTGCCATTTCACCTAAACACCTCCATGCTTCCACAGGTATGTCATCTGGGCCAACAGCCTTTCTATTCTTCATCCTCTTCATAGATATCCATACTTCCTCCTTGCTAATCCACTACACTTCATGATTCACTATCCCCACATCATCCAACCTTCTCTCTCTCATTCTCCATTCATCAGCCTGTCAGAGTACTCTTTTCATCTGCTCAACACACTCTCCTCACTTGTGAGTATGTTTCCCTCATTATCCTTTATCACCCTTACCTGATGCACATCTTTACTAACTCGGTCCCTCTGTCTAGCCAATCAGTACAGGTCCTTTTCTCCCTCCTTAGTGTCCAACCTTTCATACAACTCTTCATATGCCTTATCCTTAGCCTTCGCCACCTCTCTCTTTGCCATGCAGCTCATCTCCTTATACTCTTGTCTACTTTCTTCATTCCTCTGACAATCCCACTTCTTCTTTGCCAAACTCTTTCTCTGTATACTCTCCTGTACTTCCTCATTCCACCACCAGGTCTCCTTGTCATCCTTCCTCTGTCCAGATGTCAAACCAAGCACCTTTCTAGCAGTCTCCTTTACTAGTTCTGCTGTAGTTACCCAACTATTCGGTAACTCTTCACTGCCACCCAGTGCCTGTCTTAACTCTTCCCTGAACTCCACCTCACAATTACCCTTTTTCAATTTCCACCATTTGATCCTTGGTGCTGCCCTTACACTCCTCTTCCTCTTCTTGATCATCAACGTCATCCTACAAACCACCATCCTATGCTGCCTAACTACACTTTCCCCTGCCACCACTTTACAGTCTCCAATCCCCTTCAAACTGGCCCTCCTACATAAGATATAATCCACCTGTGTGCCTCTTCCTCCACTCTTGTATGTCACCCTATGTTCCTCCCTCTTGTTAAAATACGTATTCACCACAGCCATGTCCATCCTTTTCGCAAAATCCACTAACATCTGACCTTCTGCATTCCTTTGCTTAACACCATACTTACCCATCACTTCCTCATCCCCTCTGTTCCCTTCACCAACATGCCCATTGAAATCTGCTCTAATCACCACTCTCTCACCCTTGGGTACAGTCATCACCACTTCATCCAACTCACTCCAAAATTTTTCTTTCTCAGCCATCGCACACCCAACTTGTGGAGCATATGCACTAACAACATTCATCATTACACCATCAATTTCCAGCTTCATAAACATCACTCTATCTGACACTCTTTTCACCTCCAAAATACTCTTAACAAACTGTTCCTTCAGGATAAATCCTATGTCATTTCTCCTCCCATCCACACCATGATAAAACAATTTGAACCCACCTCTGATACACCTAGCCTTACTCCCCTTCCATCTGGTCTCTTGCACACACAATATACCAACCTTCCTTCTGTCCATCATATCAGCTAGCTCTCTCCCTATACCAGTCATACTGCCAACATTCAAAGTTCTGACCCTCACTACCACAGTCCTAGCCTTTCTCCTGTCTTCCTGCCTTCGACTATGCCTTCCCCGTCTTCTCCTCCTTTGGCCAACAGTAGCCCAATTTCCACCAGCACCCTGTTGGCTAACAGTACTGGTGGCGGTCATTGTTAACTCTAGCCTCGACCAATCTGGTAGGTAAATATTTATTGCTGTCCACATGAATGATTCGGTGAAGTTTTATGCCGGATGCCCTTCCTGATGCAACCCTCCCCATTTATCTGGGCTTGGGACCAGCACAAAGAAATGTACTGGCTTGTGCTTCCCCCTTGGCTGGGTTTATTAACACCTGTGATAAAAAGGTAAACTGTACCTCAGTGTTTGTCTTACACTGTAACTCAAACTATTTCAGTTGCATTGCTTGCCCACATACAAGTATTAATTATTGGATGTATTATCGAATAAAGTGTTTTAGACAGACCAGTGACTTGTGGCTTCGTTTGGGTGCTGTTTTTTTGGTTCTAAGTATTAAGAACATCATAAGGACGATCTCAAATCTATCTTTAGTCTTCAGAAAACTGAAGAATCTAGTTCAGGAGCTGACAAATCCTTCATGCTTGGACTCAGTTGTATCATCTAAGGAATTTGAAACTCACCAAGATCTACCCAGTAACTGCATAACCTCATTTAAACTGTTCTCTGCTGGATTTGCCAAAGGAACTGTATGTTGCCACAAAATGTTCATTTATTACTACTAATACTACTTTAATAATTAATATTTCTTTTCCATTATTATTTTAGTATGTTTAAAATTATTGTTGTGTCGAAAATGACGGCAATGGTACTGACAGTATTTATGTAATAACTGACCAGGTCATGGCAGAAAATGGCCGAATGGGTAACTCATCTACCCAGTGAACAACTATAAAATAAAAATAAATACATTAATAAAATATAACACTTTACACAACTGTGCATTTCCAAATATGGAAAAATGTATATGTTTTCTTTTTACAGCACTGATAAAGTTAATTGTACTACGTAACACAAGTACTTTTCGTTGTTTAAACAGCTACAATTAACTTCAAACATTTCTACATAATTTTATATTTAACCAATGGGGAGGATTCAATAAAGCCTATATGATCATTTTTGACCATGTGCATATCGCAGCACGATACGCACATGACTGTGAACAGTTTTAGATTCAGCAAACTCCGCGCAGAGGCACTCACTCATGCGTAAACACAGAAACTTCCATGGCATGCAAATTACAGCATAAGTAGCTGAATTGTTTGCTAAGGAAGCAAATCAACACAATGGAGCGACTCAACAAGCTGTAAAGCAACCATGTAGACTCAGTGTTTGTGCTGGCCATGTATTCAAAAGTTTTACAAATACAGCCACAGAAAGAGTCTACACAGAAACAAGACCAAGTAAAAGTACATAGATTTGTACAGAACACATTGTAACATGTAATCCCACACACAATGACATTATCAGACATGGATTCTAAAAAATTAGGTTAACAATATCAACAGTTCCTTTTTAAGTGCCATGACATAAATGGAGCTTTGCACCCCCATCCCCAAATCAAGAATGTACTCATAACTAATGTAGACAGCTTAAAGTGTAAACCCCATGAAACACAGTATTCAAAACCTGCATTCCTCTCTGCAAATATATGTCTCAGTAATACCCTCCCTTGAGTGTACAACACTGGGCTCCCCTTCAGTTTCCCTGTCAACACAGTTACCAACCATGTAGATTCAGGGCTTGCAGCACTGAGAAAATGCAAATGAGGTCAAAACCCATTAGAATTGCTGAATCCCAAAAACTTGTAACCATGTAGGGATGTTCACTTCATGTAGCCACTTCCACAGTGTTAGTGTTGAATGCATAGCAGCAGGGGATGATGACATCAAGGGGGTATCAGGTTACACTTACAACCCTGTTGTACATGGACTGTAGGTCTATGAAGCATAAAAGTGCATGTAGGCAGTGCACAATTCACAGGTTCAGATTCATCCTCTTTATTCTGAAACCACACAAAAGACCAGTGAAAACAGCTCTACTTTCCAAAATAAGAATTTAATAAAAACCTTTTAGTTGTCTCTCCTCTCCTAGCTAGGAGTCTTTAGTGTGGTTTCAGAATAATTTGCTTTTGGATAGTGGTTATTTCATCCTCTTTATTGTTTGTTAAAATGTATCATCACTCTCTGCTTTGAGTTAAAATTTCTTTTTTATTTTTTGTTCTTGTTTGCACGATGTGGCTCTTAGTGCAACCATGGGAAACAGAGGAATGAATGGCAGGTTTCTTGATACATGTCGCATAACTATTCCTGCGGCAGCATGTGTATGTGTAGTGCTAGCATATAGAAAGCCATGGGTTCTAAGACAAGGTATGCAACCTTTTCTCCAAGCTTTGAGCTTCTTGTTTGTGCAATATCTCAGGCACAGAGAAAAGTAATAACAGCATCAGCTGTGGTTAAATTATTTCAGCATTGGTGGATGCAGAGGCATGTAGGTATGCATCACACATTAATGAGGACCCGTGAAGTTGATATATTCAGTAAAGCAGCAGATTTTTTCATAGGTGTTAATTACAGCATAATCAGGTGATTTTCAGTATGGTGGAGCAATTCAACAAGCTATAAATCATCCATGTAGCCTACATTCTGTTTTTTCCTGCATACTTTAAGACCATGGTAGTAGAAAAAAAACAAATTCTAGGCCTGAAATAAAATTGTGTCAACTGCTGCATTTGCAATGTAAGTCCTGAACCTAGAGTGCATTCTTGAATAATATTATGGCATATCTTTGTATATCTTAACTTGGTGCAGTAATAGGTTCATAGGTAATTTCATAGGTTCGTAGGTAGTTACTAGGCTAGGGCCTATATAAGCCTAGCCAAAAAGGTACCCTAGCTTTTGCCACCCAAGAAATTTATTTTCCTGTGCCCCTGTCGAGCAGAGCCCAAGAGGTGATCCCCACGGTGAATTTCCTATTTCCCATCCAATCATCAAGATAATGAAGTTAATACTGGTGGATTTGTAAAGAAAGTACCTTAACATGTGACAGCAGACACTTATTTTACTTACATGTGTCCATTACTAAGCTTTTCTTTCTTATTACTCTCATTTTTAATTGTACTTTTTGGGTGATGTGCTGCATAACGCAAACAGTGGAAGCTGGTAATGGCTGTATTTATCTGGTTTGGACAAAGTGTTGGGGATCACCTAGAAGGCAGATGGCCAAAAAGAGTGACTGGGTGCATTCAATTCATGTCCTTGGCCATCATGAAAGCCCAGCCTGGAGTACAGATGGTATTGGATTCTAGTACAGAGTGTGCAACCTTTCTTTTACTGCTGTGATATTGCAGTTTATAGCAATGAATACAACATAGACAACTGTTTCCTCAACATTTCTTGTGGTAACAGGTGTATGCTCAAGACTCCCATACACATAGTCCTGGTTTCGAATACACTACTTTTCATATAATATTATTTTTACTGACAGAGTAATCTATGTATTATTACATTTATGATCAAATGTATGACTGTGGGTATACCATGTACTATAGCCCTGTAAATATGCTCCTGCTATCTTGACCTGCATGACTTTTGCATAAAACATATACACAACTGCCTATACATGAAATTGCTTACCACTGTTGCATTCTGCTTGGCCGACATTAGCAATGCAACTTGTGCTTGCACACCACTTACCTACTTACAAACAGGTGTAACTCGCATGCATGTACACTTTGTTAACCATCACCCAAATCCACTGCTCACTACACTATGGAACTGTATACTTGATGGTTTCTTATTAGTGTTTATTGTCCATTTCCTTTCTATAACATAAAACTACATGTAGAAATATTGTAAATTCAGGGCACATTATAAGTCATATATTCACAATACATTCTAGTGGATGGCGCAGTGGTAGCATTGTTGCCTCACATCAAGAGGTTCTCAGGTTCAATTCTCGGCAGGGGTGCCTTCTGTGCAGAGTCTGCATGTCCTCCTTGCATTTGTGTGGGTTTCCTCCCATGCTACAAATATATGCATCTGGAGCATTTCTCCCCGGGCCTCAGCTGAAAATTGGCTTTGTTCCAAGTCAGACTTTCCCAGTTAAATGTTAAATAAATAAAATAAATATGTTGTCCCCCTCCAAGCAGTTCATCCCTGGGGTATCAGTAATTTTTACACACATATATCAAACACAATACAAAGTGTAATATATATTGTTGTGTGCTCCCTCATGGACAGGGCCACTTGGTGCTGACAACCTTGCTGTGCTAAACTCAAGCATCCAAATATGCTCAATAAGGGTACTTGTGTTTTTAGACAGCTAGGCTTCTACACCCTAGTGCTATTAGGCTACTGGCCTAATATGAACCTACATGGCTTACTGATGTCATCTACTATAAGTTCACCTGCAGCCATGTAAAAGTCAGACTTGTGCTGTGACACTTACATAAAGTACTGAATTCTGTAGTCTGTTTACTTAGGTAGAGGTTCTGTTCTCACTGCAGTCAAGTGTGTGTGTGCGTGTGTGTGTGTGTGTGTGTGTGTGTGTGTGTGTGTGTGTGTGTGTGTGTGTGTTTGTGTATGTGTGTGTCTAGCAAGAAGAGAAAGCATGTATCCTGCAGTTACCACTCCAATCCAATAAATTGACAGTGTTTTGATACTTGCACCTGCCTACACATTCATTCTAGGCAGACCTCCTACCTTCTTCTGTCCAACATGTATTGCTAATGTCATCCACTATAAATTGACCTGCAGCAATGTAAAAGTCAGACTTGTGCCATGGTACTTGTGTAGAGTACTTTGTTTTCTAGTCTGTATATCTATATAGGTAGAGGTTCTGTTCTCACTGCCTCTTAATTTGTGGTTAGCCAACTGGGCATTTCCTTTATCTATAGCTCTATAGGAGTGTGATGTATAAGCATTTAATGATAGGGACATCTTGTCACCTTGGAAGTTGTTGTTTAACATTACAGTATATGCATTACTAAACATCATTAATTTTATACCAGGGCACGTACTCCATATATTATAGATGTTTATGATGGAATAGATAAGTATAGTACTTAGTTATTCAGGTCATATATACAGGTTTTATATTTTAAATTTTTATTTCATTGCTTATTATATTTTATAGTAAGGGCATGTCTTAATATGATAGAATGGCGTTTTGAGATTAGCCCTTGGTTTGTTATATATACATATGTAGCAAGGGTATGTTTTAGTTGGATAGAATGGTGTTTTGAGTAACCCTTCATCCTATATATCTATATTTGTCTTGGTATATAACCCTGCATGTTCATTTGGGGTGACACTCCTCCACCATGAGATGTAGGATTAGAACTGCCTTGAGTTCAGCTACACTGATGTACAGGAATGGTTTTGATGTCCAAAGGAAGCATTATGGAGATGTCGTTTGAATAAATATCTTGCCATTGTTGTCCCATAAGGGTATATAGTTACACATACATTTTTATACCATAGATACATTTTATATCTGTTGCTTTGTGATTATGTGGTTATGTTTGTTTTATGATTTATATGCATGTGTATAGTATATTCCCTAAACATGATGTGTAGTATACTACTATGTAAATTTAGTGATAAATACAGCACTTTCTTATAGGTTCTTGTTAATTTTTTAGACACACAACACGTTCTATGTTTCATGTAAAATAAGTATCAATAGGATAGTAATGCTGAATTAATTGTGTATTTTGCAACATGGTTTATCCTAGTACATATGAAATAGTTTGTAGTTCGTGTAAATATACAGATATTGCTTTTACTTCATCACTAGAGAATTAATATATGTGTTTATAGCGGTTTTGGTTTTACACTGATATATATATATTCCCTCATATATATTTTATATATTTTTTATGTTTATTTACTGAAGTTTATATGTGGGACATAAAATTTTAGTAATAGAAAATATACATCTTTATAGGTCTTACGCATGGTGGGTAGGATCAGTATGAAGAATGTATTTAAATGCTGGACCTATATTAAATTTTCTTAGTTCGGTCTCTATGGTCTTGCTTTGGGACCGTGGGGACAACTTTTAGGTCAGGAGGAACTCCCTACTGAGAATCAGACATGTGACCTTAATAGCGAATAGGATGATGTTTAATTTGCAATGGCAAACAGTTTGTTGATGCTTCTTCAGTGCAGCTTTTTTACCGATGGTGGAACTGTCTTAAATAACTTGCATTGTATAGATTTTCTTACAATTAAGGTAAGGGATTCTAGCTATGTTTATATGAGTTAAGAGACAAGGAACACCATGATAGTATTTTGATGAAAGAACTCTCAGTCTGTGAGGGATGTGTTCTCATTTCTGAATGCCATTTGCCAAGTTGTAATGCTTTTGTTCAAAATATGCACTTTTGAATTATGAGCTTGTAAATGCATTTTTATGTCTGAAGTCTGCAGCGTTTTGTTTAGTCAGAGGGTTTTGGTAATGCTTTGAAATATTTTTGTGATGAGTGTGAGTGCTGCACTTTAGAAAATGAATTGGATTGAATTTAAACTGCATTTGAATGTAATGATGGCTTTAAATTGATAAAAGGCAATTAAGCTTCATTTTAAATTAATGAGCCCAAAAGTTGTTTAGTATAAGTATTTTGGAATCATTTTATGACATTGTATCTGATGAAGCATAGTTTAACTATGCGAAAGCGCTTATTCTCTGTTTCCAATAAATGAATTTTTTACATATTTCCATCGTGGATATTTTCAGTGTGTCAGGAGCTTGAGTTGGGACTACTCTATAGAAGGATTTACTCGTGGTGACTGTTCTCACTTTTTGGACTTCATTACTACCCCTTCTTGTTTTTGGTGAGAACGTCTTCGGTATTGAGTTGTGTTTTCTACTTTTAATGCTCAATAAGGGTACTTGTGTTTTTAGACAGCTAGGCTTCTACACCCTAGTGCTATTAGGCTACTGGCCTAATATGAACCTACATGGCTTACTGATGTCATCTACTATAAGTTCACCTGCAGCCATGTAAAAGTCAGACTTGTGCTGTGACACTTACATAAAGTACTGAATTCTGTAGTCTGTTTACTTAGGTAGAGGTTCTGTTCTCACTGCAGTCAAGTGTGTGTGTGTGTGTGTGTGTGTGTGTGTGTGTGTGTGTGTGTGTGTGTGTGTGTGTGTGTGTGTGTGTGTGTGTGTGTGTGTGTTTGTGTATGTGTGTGTCTAGCAAGAAGAGAAAGCATGTATCCTGCAGTTACCACTCCAATCCAATAAATTGACAGTGTTTTGATACTTGCACCTGCCTACACATTCATTCTAGGCAGACCTCCTACCTTCTTCTGTCCAACATGTATTGCTAATGTCATCCACTATAAATTGACCTGCAGCAATGTAAAAGTCAGACTTGTGCCATGGTACTTGTGTAGAGTACTTTGTTTTCTAGTCTGTATATCTATATAGGTAGAGGTTCTGTTCTCACTGCCTTCAACTGTGTGTGTGTGTGTGTGTGTGTGTGTGTGTGTGTGTGTGTGTGTGTGTGTGTGTGTGTGTGTGTGTGTGTGTGTGTGTATACGTGTCTTTACTTAGCAGACTACATGTGCTATCCTACAGTTACTTCTCCAATGGCATGGCTTGCCAGTGTTTTTATACCTGCACCTGCCTGCACATCCATTTCCAGGAGGCTTTCCACCTTCTTCTCTCCAACATGCACTGCTGATGTCATCCACTATAAGTTGACCTGCAGCAATGTAAAAGTCAGACTTGTGTTGTGGTATATCAGATAGGCTATATCAGATAATTGCATATGCAGTCATCACACCATGGCAGGATCAGACACTGGCCTGGGGACCAGGCAGAGGTCACCTTCAGTTCATAGGTTCATAGGAGGGTACTAGGCTAATGGCCCTATGGCCTTTATAAGCCTAGCCATGTTATACCCTTGCTTCCTTATTGACCAAGTTGTGTGGCCTATATTTGCATTGTGAGTCTATGATCAGCACCGACTGCCCTTATCCAAGAGGGAGATAGTTGACACCCCTGAGGTAAATTTACAGTCAACTACCCAGTTGTCTAAGTTATGCTTAGACAGGGTCATTGAGGAGCTCTGTTTTACATGAAGTGGAAGTTTGTTCCAGAGGAGTGGCAGTCTCTGGGAGACATATCTGTCTCTCCAGAATGTCATGTTAATGTTGCAAGCTAGGTTAAGATCCCTAGAGTGAATGAATCTTGCCCCATGTGACTAGTGGATGTGCAGCATTTGCATTATGGCAGGGTCCGAGACTTCTCTGTAGGCCAGCCACAATTTGCCTCTCAGCAGCCTATAAGATACAGATTGCAGTGAAAGGGCCTTCAGTCTATCCATGTAGGTCATGTGTTGCAGGCCCTGAATTGTCCTGGTGAGAAACCTCTGAGGTCTCTCCAGCTGCTGCAGGTGTCTGGTGAGGTACATACAGAAAGAAGCATTGTACCCTATTAGTGGTTTGGTGAGGGATGAGTACAGGGTAGTTATAACATCCTTAGCTCTGGATGTGATGCCCTTACTTATGAGATGTGCAACATAGAAGGCCTTTCTCACCACTGTGGACACATGGTGATTGAAGTCAAGGTTGCTTTCAACCTGTGTTTCCAAATTTCTTGCCACATGTTTTTATAGCTAAGGGGTGTACTGTTAATATTGTAATTTGCAGGGACTTCCCCTTTGCCAAAAGGGATGATAGTGTATTATTTTGTATTTAAAGTGCATAGCTTTGGCACCAATCACTTGTCTGTGTAAGCCCTTTTTGTAGTATGTTAGCATCTTTGGGGGACTCGGTATTTGCACCCAGTTTGCAGTCATCGGTGAACATGGTAAGCCACAGGCCATCAATTTTCCCCTGGACTTCTGAGAAATAGATTCCAAACAGTAGGGGACCAAACACAGATCTTTCTGGTACACCAGTGGAAAGTGGTTTGCTGGTAGAGGTGGAATCCCCAACTTTGACTGCATGCATTTTGCTGGTGAGACAGTTGGTTACCCATCTAGTGACATGTGTGTTAATTCCCAGCTGTGTGACTTTCTCAGTGATGCCTGAGTGGGAGATTGTGTCAAAAGCCTTGGCTAAGTCAAGATAGGCAGTATGTACTGTTTTGCTCTCATCAATGGCTTTGGTGACATTTTCAAAGACATCCACCAGGTTTAATAAGCATGATCTACCCTTAGCAAAGCCAAACTGGGTCAGGTCAAGAGTTTGAAGGTCACCTATGTCTTTGATGATAAGGCTGATGATGACTCTTTCCATGGCCTTGCAGATAAGGCTGGTTAGACATATGGTTCTATATATCTCAGGGTGGGTTGACAGACCCCTTTTGTACAAGGGACTTACTATTGCTGTTCTCCACTCTGCTGGGACAAAGCCAGTACTGAGACTGTGGTTGAAGAGAGTGCCAATTCGTTCTGCTAGGTCCTGTTTTAGACCATTTACTAGGCAGCCTGGGATGTTATCTGGTCCCATAGAGGCTGTGCTTTTGGCAATAAAGAGTGTGGTTGTGACCTGCTTTTTGGAGATACTAGGTAGAGGACTGATGACAGGTATGCTTCGGGATATGTCTGGGGAGGAGAGGGGGGTGAGGTTTGCTCTAAATCTGTCTGCTAGTAGGTTGGTGACGTCCTCAAGGTCAGTATGAGTGGTACCATCCACTGCTAGTTTGGCACAAAGCTGGGTCTTCCCTTTCAGATTTCTGACATAGCTAAAGAATGTCTCCTGATTACTTTAGCTAGGGACGCTAGTTTAGCTTCATAATTGGCTTTAGAGGACTTTACAAGATACCTAATTTGCTTGTTCAAGCTGTGGGGGTGTCCTTCTTCTTTTGAGTCAGTTCTCTCGTGTTCTTACACATTAGTGTCTGCCACTTGCTGTATAACCTATTTATGCCTGATGCCTACCAGGTTGCCTTGCTTTTTTGTGAGGACCTTGTTTTGATCCATTCAGGTACAGCCGAATCTATACATTTGTATAGGTCTTTATACAAGGCATTTCTGTACACCTCTGTATAGCAGTCATTGCTGACAGTGGTAGCAGGGAGTTTGCAGCTATTTATAGCATCACTTAGGAGGCTGTAGTTTGCTTTGGAGAAATTTTTCATCTTTTTTGCTGTTGAGTGGGGGTCAGGTATGATTGTTAATTCGAACATGACGGAATTCTGATCAGACCTTACCAGGGAGGGCAACACACGAGGGTAGTACAGACACCCCCTATGCTGTTGAGTACTAAGTCTAGGACATTTGAGTCCCTTGTGGGGGAACAGACTATCTGTTCTAAAGCATTTGTATTAACAAAGTCCAGGAAGCTTAGGGTGAGCATGTTTGTGCTCACATATGACTCACAATCAATGGAAGGATAGTTGAAATCACAAATCACCAAGGTGTTTGGCTGTATAGTGAGTGACTCAAGTAGGTCCAAGTAGGCAGAGTGGTTCTCATGGCTCATGGTGGGGACCTAAAACTAAAAATGATATAGAAGGGGGTTTTACCTACAGTTAGTTGGACTTGGTGTAGCTCTATGGACTCATACTGTATGACCAGTCTTGAGGTGCATTTGCCTGCAATGAAGACATATACCCTTCTACGTTTGGTTCTTTCATGCTCGTTTTGAGATCTGAACACGTGGAAGGCATTGCAGCCTTGCATGGCTGGGGGGGCTATCTGTTGCCTTGAACCATGTCTCTGTGACTGCACAGACGTGGACATTTTCCAAGGTAAAGAGTGCTTCCAGTGAGTGCAGTTTCTAATTTAGACTCCTTGCATTAAGCAGCATGACCCTGAGTTTGTCTATAGCGGATTTTTTTTATGTAAGGAATTTAGTTGTTTTGAGATTGCCTGAAAAAACCCAGTATGGGGAGGTAAGTACCTTTACCAGTAAACAAAAGCCAAGACGCGACAGATGAAGACCATTACTGGAAAAGCAGCATGGTCTGTCGACCATAACTTCATAGGATGACAGATACTGGATCCCCCGAGACTGACACCATAAGCTAAGCCAATTTTTGAAGTCAATCATTTTTTTGTTTATATTGAGCCATCATCCTCGGTGAAGGC
Source organism: Protopterus annectens (assembly GCF_019279795.1). Taxonomy (NCBI): domain Eukaryota; kingdom Metazoa; phylum Chordata; order Ceratodontiformes; family Protopteridae; genus Protopterus; species Protopterus annectens. The sequence goes on along the minus strand of NC_056735.1, from coordinate 24,063,479 downwards.
AGAACTTTGCTTAGGGCTAGGGACATACCTGCCTAGGACACATAATCTGAGAGCTCAGTCATGTCTCTCTTCATATAGTTCAGTGAGGTATGTCTCAAGTCATTCACTCCATCATGGACTATGAGAGAATCATAATGGTACTTTTAGAGACTTTGTGTATGTGATCTGACCTATCCTGGGACCTTACAGGCAGCTGACTGTGACTTTCTCCTTGTCCAACCTGTTGAGGGGGACATCTGTGTGTCTCACTATGGAGCCGCCTATGACCAAGACATTTTGTTTTGAAGTGTTTTGCCTTAGTGTCTTATTAGGTGAGACAATGTTGTATGTATTACTATGTGTAGTGGATCCTGTTGGGTCTGCAGTGTGTGCAGTAGGTTTGTGCTTGGAAAGTCTGTGATCTTTAGGTTTTCTTCTAGCAAGTATCTCCGCATATGTGGGTTTTTGTGTTGTGAGCTTGTTATGTGCAAGAGGTGAAGTGTGTGTGCTGATCTATTTGATATCTGGTTTGTTGTTATGTGAGAGAAATGATTCCAAATTCATAGTATAGATGCAGCTCTCACATGTTGTATTTTTTTGTTTTAGAAGTAACTGGTTGTCAGTATACATGAGACAATTGCTACATTGCCTCAGGATGCGCATATCAATCAGGCTGGCTGGAGAAATGATGGGAAACTGTATGTCCATTATGGCAGGTATATACAGTAGTAACTAGTGGGGAGTGGGAGAAATGGATCAGGTTTTGTTGTAAGACTTAAAAAAGCAGCTGTTTTATGGAGGGCTATGGGTAGAAAATTGTGTCAATACACAAATGAGTTGCTCACAGGAAAGCAGTGCAATCTCTGAGCAGCTCCTGTAAACTGAGTGCAAACCTGTCCAAACATGATGAAGAAATACAAGCAAAGTTAAACCACTTTAAAAAAATAAACAAAGGGAAAGCCCAAGACTGAGCCTTATTCCAGTAATCCACAACTCGGATGGGTCCTTGGCTGCACACTTCTGCCACAAGGGTGCAGGTGGGCCTTCTTATGTAAGATGGCTGGTTTTAATATTCAAATGATAACAGTCTCAATTCAGCTAGCCTTTCTGTAGCCTATGCTATAAAATGCAGAAGTATTAGAAATTCAAAGTGCAGAAAATCAGAGTCACAACATAAAAAAACAGTTTAAATAATCCAGCAATTCAGCAGCAGAACACTCCCACATGAGTGTAGACAACAAACTGTCTTAGTGTGAAATAACTGGTCTGGAACCCATGTGCTTAAATCAGAACAAAGATACTTAAAATGACAGGCACAGTAAGCCTTGACTAGCAATTCCCAGCTTGAAGGGTTTAGCCCAGCCTCTCCTGCCACAAGAGTATATACCACAAAGCTTCCTAACTGATTTGAAGCTGAAGTGTTTAAAGCAGAACAAAGACACTTAGACCAACAGGCACAATAAGCCTTCAACCAGTAATTACCAGCTCAGAAGGGCAGTGGCTACCATCTACTCCCACAAGAGTATAAACTACAAACCTTCTTAATGTTAAACAACTGACCTATATCCCAAGTACTTAAAGCAAAACCAAGAGGCTTAGAATAACAGTTACAATGTAATGCAATAACAGACAGATGACAGTGACATGTCTTTTAATCTAATCACATACATCATTTCATGGTTAGTAGGGCCTGTGTTATCTTGATGAGATAGCCCTGTGGTGTGTCCAACTGCTGCATGTGTCCAGTGAGGTTCATGCAAAAGAGAGCATTATACTGTAATACTGTTCTGATGAGTTTGACTACAGTGCTGTCATACAATCCTGTGTTGTGAATGTGATGGCATGTATTATGATGTATACCTTACGTATATACTGGAAAACATTAAAGAGCATAATGACACACATTGCAGTTCCTGACTTCACAGCCCTTACAGGAGAATATACTAGAAAGTACTGACATGATGATGCTAGCCACTGTATAATTTGGCAAGGCAAATATAAGTAACAGGTGCAATTATCAGATCAACAATGCAAATGCAGATATACTAGGCACTAACGTAGCTATGCACCCTGTGCATCTGACACAAAGCTTTTGTTTCCCCTGAATCCAAAAGAAAGGAAGCAGGGATATGGCACAGTTATCATCACCTGCATAGGGTGGTGTGTATGGTGGTAGGAGGCTTGGGCTGACACAAAAGGTCAGTGAGTGTGTGTGAGTAAGAAAGGGAAGCAGGCAGGCTGAACCATGTAACTGTTGTGTGTGTGTCTGTAGGGGTACTCCATGTGAAAGTGGTGTGTGACAGTCTACATGAACACAGCAAAGCTCATTGCTAGCTCTACATCTAGGTGTGTCGGACAGGTGTGACCCATGCATGGTAGACTTGATAGTGCATCGCTGTCACCCCCAACCACGAGAACTGGCTCTGCCAGGAGTTGCACTGGCACCTCCACACCCAAGGTCAGATGCAGTGCTGCTACCTGAGTGTGACTGACATCTGTTAGACATGATCCCTTCACTGGAATGCCCAAAACTACAACCCCATGCTCTGCCACATCTGGGTGAGGATGGCACATTCACCAATGGACCACCAAAAGTGCTGTCACTACTAGAGAGTGATCGGTTATGGCCATTTTGACTATCAACAGATGCTGTGTCTGACCTATGCCCACAAGGATGCTGCTCCCCTCCCAGCAAACAATCCATCACAGACATCACCCATTCCATGACAGGCACACCTCAGTCTTTCACAGACACCCCTCATTCCAAAGTGTCATTCATCTAATCTAGTGAATTGGCAACATGGAGGAGGCAGTCATACATGTCATCCTGTGCTACATCCACAACCCTGAACATTTGTCTGAAGTGCTTTTCTGAACATGCCCAGACCTCTATAACAGCCCTTACCATATGTTAAGTGACATAGGAAGAGACACCCGCACCAGGTGGAGGAGGGTCAGCAGGCCCCTCAGAGCACCCCTATCAACCCTCCTGAATGGGACCTTGCCAACACTTTGGCTATTGCCAGACTCAACAGGCACTGATGCTGCAGTATCCACACTTCCTTGCTCAATGCCCTCACTGTCCACCTGTCGAATATCTGTTGGCTCAGTGGACTGGGTAGAGGTACTCCTACTGGCTATGTCTGGAGAAAATGAAGGGGGTGGCTGGATGGCAACTTCTGTGTCAGATTCAACAACTTCACCCCCTGACTGTGCATCAGATTCATCACCATCATCATCAGTGTCTGATGAGACACTGACATCAGGTGGCATGGGACCCACACTCCCAATGTCATGGTCACCTGTGATAAAAGGGAAGAAACACAGGTATACATTAATACCTGCACTACTATGGTACAATACATGCTAAACAACTATCAGCAATGCCACTATTACAGACAGTACAGCAATACACACAACAGGTTTAAAATGACACATTATGATGTTGTTGTGTCTTTCGGCTTTTCCCGGTTAGGGGTCGCCACAGCGGAACTCCGGTCTGCTAATGATTGGCAGTAGATTTTTACGTACCGAGTTGCCAGCTCTGATGCATAACCTTCAACGAAGGTACGCCCATTCATGTATGTCTCCACACAGAAGACGCTCTAGCTGAGAATCAAACAGGACAACGTCTTACTGTGAGGCGACAATGCTACCGCAGCACCACCACACATTATGATATTTCTTTAAATTGATCTGCAGTGCTGAAATAAATTTATTTGGCTTATCATCTGCAGGAGGTAGACGTTGCTGAATTCCTGACAGTCCTGAAATAAGTTAAGCAAGAGGTAAAGGCAACATCATCATATTTAGCAGTATGATGGGGGTACTATATGTACTCCTCTATATCTGCATTAAATGTACGTTCAACAAGAAAGTAGCTGACAACTCCAAACTGAACTTATCACAGCATCACTATATCACTGTACCAATTTTCAATCCTCCACTCAAAAAAAAGACAAGTGACACAAAAGTAACTTTTATTTCAATTGTTTTGCTGCACAACAGTATTCAACTGGTGAATAAAGCTTATTTGGAAGCTCCTCATGGGACTCAGAAGAAGGGGCATCCATGTCATTGACATGCTGTGGTCCACTCTGCTGTGAGCTGTCCTGTTGGAGAATATTTGCCAGGAATTCTTCATTGGGGGTGAGAAGTGGTTCTGTAGCAGCCCCCCCCCATTTACCCTCTGGTCTCAGACAACAGCAACTGCACACCTCTTTGCAGAGGTAATCATGTCAGTGGCCCTGTGACACACTTGATCATAGGTCCGGCTGTAGCCACCCACAGAATTGAGGTTGGCAACAATCTGCTGCCATAGACATAGCCTTTCTTGCATATTGGGATGACCCATTCCGAGCAGAAATGCTTCATGTTGACAGAGACCATCAACAATGATATTATTCTCCACTTCACTGAAGGGGGTGGTCCCTGCCTCATTGACATTTTGTGTCATACAAAACAACAGAATGTTAATACACATAAGTATCACATAACTATAAAGTAACTGTTACCAGCTGGAACAGTAAAGGTGGGCAGTCAGTAGTACCCACTAGAAAAACATAAACCAGTCTAGAGATGTGAAATACTAATGACAGGCAGAAAGTAAAACAAGGAGAGTAACAAGAGCAACATATCCTTGTGCCATAGCAGTAATTCGGGTCTCTATTAGAACATCAAAAGTCCCCCTGCACCCCCCACACCCCTGCTACTTAAATATACCAACTCTGAGACCGCACTACATTGAAGCAAATTGAAATATCCCCTTACAGAGATTTCTCTTTACCCATTCGATGTTCTGCGCTTTCACTATTCTCATGTAGACAATGTCAGATTCAACATTGTCGGCTTTCGAGAATCTAATATAGACCCAGTATTTCAACTTGGTTCCCTTCCAAAGGAACAGTTCATTCCATTCTGTGACAGAATAGTAACTTCTCTTTGCTCCCCTCACAAAAGAATTAGCACATGAACCACAATGCTTTGCCAGAGATGGTCTGCACCTGTCGCCCCTGAGATTCAGGTTACTGGCTAAGGCTCTTGCCACCCCTATAGTGCCTTTTTTAGGCAAGGCTCAAAGGACAAAACCACCACTGTAACAGGTACAAGTATGCAAAATCTGAAGGTAATGCTACTCAATGCTAGAAGTCTAAACCTCAAAATGCACTCTCTCGAGGCACTCATAAAAATGAAGAACATCGATATCTGTGCAATAACTGAGACCTGGTTCAAGGCTCCAGAGAGCACCCCTGCAATACCAGGCTACAGCTCTTAGCACACTTTTCAGCCACCATACCAGGACCAAAGCACTAAAGGTGGAGGAGTGTCCATATTCACCAAGGATATTCACACCACCAGCCTAGTTGCCCAACACTATGCATCCGAAATTCTCCAGGTGCAACTAACACTAGGTAAGACTGCAATCCAAATTGTAGCTTGCTACAGATCCCCCACCATGCCCCAAGATTCTCACTACACCTTTCTAAACATACTGGAAAATATTAAGATACAACCAAACACCCTAATACTGGGTGATTTCAGCTACCCTGCCATTAACTGGGAAAGCTACTCATGTACCAACACCTTTGCTCAACAGTTCTTGGAATTCATAAATTCCAATGCCATGGATCAACTAATCCATAGTCCCACCAGGGGCTCCAATATCCTGGACCTGGTGATTGATGCTCCACACCAGTGGTCACCCCCTCATTGTTTAGGCCTGACCATAAGCTAATCACCTTTGACATCCACATCCCACCCCCACCCCCCAGTAAGGAAACATCCATAAAAAAACTTCTCCAAGGCTAACTTCATGCTACTCAAGTCAGAAGTGACAAACTTCATGACACCCATCCAGATGGGAACTGAAAGTTCGACTGCTGAATCCTACACTAAAGTACTGTACGAGCACATCCACTTGTGCATGAATCATGCCATCCCAAATAGAACCAAGATGCTCTCCTCAAAAAAAAGAAAGCTAATCTGGTGGTCCCCGTCATAAACAACCTATACAACAGAAAGAAGAAACTGTTGCAGAAAAGAGGAAAATCTCAGGATGCAAAAAACTCCCTTACCATCCGCAGTAAGAAGCTGAGATCCCTCATAAAATCCTCCAAAGCTAGTTACGAAAATAAACTTGACAAAGATTCTGAAGACAAGCACAAAGCATTCTATAGCTATGTCAAGACTCTAAATGGCAATGATCAGATCTGCTCTGAGCTACAACAGAATGGCATTAAATATACTGATCCCAAGGACATGGTCAATATCCTGGCAGATCGATTCAGTGCCAACTCCACCCCCTAAAAGGCCCATCTCAATACAGAAAGATTGCCAAATTCTGGTAATTAGAGCCACACAGGTAAAAAATGCACTCTCCAAAGCTAAGAATACAATATCCATGGGACCAGATGACATCCCAGGCTGCGTACTACATGAACTACAAAATGAACTAGCACCTCACCTAAGTGTCATGTTTAATCATGGCCTCACCTCAGGCTTCATGCCCACTGAGTGGTGCACAGCTACAGTTATCCCACTCCACAAGGGGGGATCCACCTTGAATCCTGGGAACTACCGTCCCATCAGTCTAATGAGCCTGATCTGCAAGGCTAGGGAATGTATTATCATGGAACTTATAAACAAAGACACTGGGAACCTTCAAACACTGGACCCCACCCAGTTTGTGTTTGTGAAGGGCCAAGTGTGGCTCCTGAACCTGATTGACTTCTTCAAATCAGTCTCCAGTGCTGTGGATGAGGGTAAGGCAGTCTGCACAGCCTATCTGGACCTCACCAAGGCCTTCAACACCATCGTCCACTCTGGAATCATAGATAAACTTACTAAGCTGAGCATAAATCCCTACATCACTCGATGGGTTGCCAACTTTCTTACTGACAGAACCCACACTGTAAAAGTAGCTGATTCCAAATCCAGCTCCAGACAAGTGACAAGTGGAGTACCTCAGGGTTCAGTCCTAGGACCGCTCTTGTTTGGCATCTACTTCTCTGAAGTACAGGCCAATGCTGAGGGACTTTGGCTAACAAAGTTCACAGATGACTGCAAACTGGGAGCCATTATTAAATCCCCAAATGATTTGGATATTCTACAAAAGGGCCTTACAGCAACAGATGCTTGGTGCCAGAGCCATGGGCTCAGGCTCAATGCCAAGAAGTGTATAGTTATCCCCTTTGGGAAAAAACATGTACCCATGAATTACCACATAGGTGGCAGTACACTAAACACTAAAGGTGTGATAAGAGACTTAGGAACACAGGTGGACAGTGGTCTCACCTTCAATAACCACATCGCCACAACAGTCAAGAAAACCTTCTATGTGGCACACCTCATCACTAAGGGCTTTTCATCCAGAAAAAAGGAGGTCATTGTTCTACTGTACTCATCCCTCATTAGAACCATCATAGAGTACAATGCCCCGTTTGTTATGTACCTCACAAGACTTCTGCAACAACTGGAAAGGCCACAGAAACACCTCACTAAAAAAATCACAGGCCTAAAGCAGATGCCCTACTCTGACTGTCTACTCAGAGGTGATCCCTGCTTAATATACAAGGCCATGTCAGTCCCAAAGCTGTTGGACATGCTACACTTAAAGAAATCCCACTCCATCAGAGCCACATGCTCCAGGGACCTAAACCTTCCCATCACAATGAACAAAACATGCTGGAGGGATAGGTTGCTGACCCAGAGACTCCTCATACTCTGGAATAGACTGCCCATACATGTCAAGCAGAGCACCTCCTTGGCCCTCTTCAAAAGGAACCTAGAAGACTGGATGGGAGATAGGAAATTTACCCCGGGGATCATGTCAGTCATCCTGCTAGACAGGGGTCCAAGGAAGTAAATATTATGGGAAGAAATGGCCAGGGAATTGTTATGACTAGGCTTGTATAGGCCCTGGGGGCCGATAGTCTAGTACCAGCCTATGAACCTATGAACCATTCTGCTAATAAGACATTCCTTAAATGCTAAACATGCTTTCAAAGGACCTGTCCCTGAACCATTTGTACATATGTATCACGCGGCTTTCCATTTTCATGCATTGTCAGTCATTTCTACCTTTGAAATGGCTTGACAAACATGGCCATGCCATCAGTACACTTCTAACTAATGCATACATATAACAGTGTAAAAGCCTTTCCTTCACATTATTCAGTAATATATTCCAGCATATGCATTACATATGAAACAAAATGGGAGCATACCTCCTGGAGTTCAATATTCTTCTGTAAAGATATATTTGTAAATATTTTGCTTTTGTGAAGTCTTGCAAACATGTAGCAAGTGTCCTCACCATCAGTTTGGCTAGCTGAACATTTGCCTTTTTATAATGAAGGAGATTAATGATGGATTTCATTTGTCTTAGCTTGTGTTTCAGAGATGCTTATTGCAGCATAAACAGCTGAATTGCATGTTAATCAACCAATCTGGTAGAGCAATTCAACAAGTTGTAAAGCAACCATGCAGACTCCATGCTGTTTTTTCCTGTGGATTTTAGTGGAGTACAGACACAGAAAGCCTACACAGACAGAATGTTAGGAGCTCCTGCTGCTTAAGTACATTTGTATGTGCATCTGGCTGCAGGCAATACTGCTGCTACCAATAGGCCTAGGCCAAGACAGAGAAGAGTTTTCACGCCAGATTTAACTTATCACAACATACATGACATGGATATTGTGGGCTGTTACGGGGTGAACAGGTACACAGTTCAGGAACTCAGCAACCTCAGCCAGCCTCAACTCAGAGCCAGAGCCCTTACCTCCCCATTATTTTGGCTGTGTACTGCTTGCATCACAGTCAGCCCTGAACTAACATTGTGGCAACTGTCACATTTACAAGGCAAGTTCTGAACATGCACTGTATTGTATAATAAGATTATGGCATGTCCTTGTATTTCTTCACTTAGTAAAGTAAGCAACTAAAGGTGGGAGATTTGTACAGAAATTAATATAACATTTGACATCAGAGAGTTATTGGACTTGTATGTGTCCATTAGCAAGTAGTAAGACTAAGACCTCAAAGATTCAGACATTCATACCTCCCCAAAGTGCTGATGATCATTGCATGCCCTCAGGTTACCACCATACATTTGTAATGGGAAATCATAACAGAGAAGTTAGAAAGTAATGAGACACATTGCAGTTTCTGACTTCACAGTCCTAACAAGATCAAACAGGCAGGATGCAAAACAAGGAGACTATCAAGAGCAAAACATCCTTGTTTGTGCCATAACAGTAGCTCAGCCTGGGTACACCCCCCTTGAAAGAACAGTGCACCCTTGTGTGTGCCATTACAAGAAATCACTTTTGCTCCCCTGCCCAAAACAGCGGTCTATGCTTGTTTGTGCCATCCAAACTGCACTTCATTTGATGACAATTGTATATCATAGTATTCCCAGTTACTATCCTTATAAATTTTAAGGTAAATGTTATAGACTGGCTTACAAACTGCATGTCTCTGAGTTCTGGTCAGATAACTAATGAATGACCAAGAAACGCAGAAAGGTTTTCCACAACTGTATATTTGCAAGGAATAATCATAGCAAATTGTGTGATCAGTAAGTGCATTACATTAAAATATATTACAAAGAATACATTTACAAATAACAGGTCATGACTTGATATCAGTGTACATCCAGTTGCACTTGGTTGTGTGAGGAATTACTTCATTTATTTGCTGTAAAGCTGTTTGTGTGGTAAAAATGGATAAGTCCTCCTCTTGTTTTCTGATGGTGCATTCAAGTGAGAGTTGGGATCCAGACCCATGTAGTCATATCTCATGCTCATAGGTTCATAGATAGGTACTAGGCTATTGGCCCAAGGGCCTACATAAGCCTAGTCAACAAGGTTCCCTGGCTTATGCCATCCAAGAAAGTTAATTTCCTGTGCCCCTGTTGAGCAGAGCCACAGAAGTGATCCCTGGGGTGTATTTCCTATTTCTTGAAGAGTGTTAATGAGGAACTTTGCTTGACATAGATGGGTAGATTGTTCCAGAGTATAGGAAGACTCTGGGACAGAAATCTATCCCTCCAGCATGTCCTGTTTATTGTGGTGACAAGGTTTAGGTCCCTAGACCGTGTAGCTCAGAGGGACTGGGATTTCTTAGGTGTAGCATGTCCAACAGCTCTGGGTTTAACATAGCTTTATATGTTAGGCAGACGTCTTCTCAGAGTAGGCAATATGCTACAGAGTAAATCTGAAGTTTTTTGAGACCATCAGTGTAGGGCATCTGTTTGAGGCCAGTAATCCGCTTTGAGAGGTACTTATGTGGCCTTTCCAGCTGCTGCAGATGTCTTGTGAGGCACATTCCAAAAGGGGCATTGTACTATATAATGGGTCTAATGAGTGCCAAGTAGTGGGGAACAATGACCTATTTTTTCCTGGATAAGAACCTTTCTGTGATGAGGTGTGCCACATAGAAGGATTTCCTGACTACTGTGGAGATGTGGTTATCAAAGGAGAGACTACTGTCCACCTGGGTCCCAAGGTCTCTTATCACCCATTCAGTATTATGTAGACTGCTGTTTATGTGGTAGTTCATGGGTACAGAGTTTTTACCAAAGAGGATGACAATGCAATTTTTTGGCATTGAGCTTGAGGCCATGCCTCTGACACCAGGCATCTGTTTTAGTGAGGCCCTTCTGTAGGATGTCCACATCATTTGTGGACTCGACTATGGCTCCTAGTTTGTAGTCATCTGTGATTTCATTAGCCAAAGGCCTTTTGTGTCAGCCTGTACTTCAAAGAAGTAGATACCAAACAGGAGATGTCCCAGGACTGAACCCTGTGGTACTCCACTTGTCACTGGTTTGAAGTCAGATTTGGAGTCAGTAACTTTTACAGTGTGGGTTCTGTCAGTGAGTTAGTTGGCAACCCATCTTGTGACATAGGGATTTATACATAGTTTAGTGAGTTTAGCTATAATTTCAGAATGGGGGAAGGTATTGAAAGCCTTGGCGAGGTCAAGATAGGCTGTCTGAACCACCTTACCCTCTTCTACAGCTTTGGTGACTGTCTCAAAGAAGTTGATCAGGTTCAAAAGGCATGATCTGCCTTTCAAAAATCTAAACTGGGTGGGGTCCAGAGTTTGGAGATTACCACTGTCTTTGTTTATGAGTTCTGTGATGATACATTCCATGGCCTTGCAAACCAGGCTTGTCAGGCTAATAGAGCGATAGTTCCCAGGATCAGTGGTGGCTCCTCATTTGAGGAGTGGCATAACTGTTGCTGTGCACCATTCAGTGGGCACAAAGCTGGACGTGTGACTATGATTGAACATGGTGCTTAGGTGGGGAGCCAGTTCATTCTGAAGTTTGTGTAAAACGCAGCCTGGGATGTTGCCCGGTCCCATGGATGCTGTGTTTTTGGTTTTAGAGCGTGCAGATTTTACCTGCATTGATGTGATTACAGGAACACTGCATTCTTCATGTATAGATATGGGCCTTTTAGGGGGTGAAAGGGGGGTAAAGTTAGCACTGAATCTATCTGCCAGTATGTTGGCAATATCAGTTAGTTCGGTAATTTTCATGCCGTTGTGCTGTAACTCAGAGCAGATCTGGGTGTTGCCATTGAGATTCTTGACATAGCTATAGAATGCTTTGTGGTTGCTCTTAGAATCAGTGGTGATTTTGTTTTCATAGCTAGCTTTGCAGGATCTTAGAAGGGATCTCACTTTCTTACTGAGGCTGACCAGGAAGCTTCTCCACTCATGGGATTTTACTCTCTTTTGCAACAGTTTCTTTCTTCTGCTGTAAAATTTGTTTATGGCAGGGGACCACCAGATCGGCTTCCTTTTTTTGGAGGATAGCATCTTGGTTCTGTTTGGGATAGCACGATCCATGCACTCGTGTAAGTGCTTACAGAGTGCATTTGTGTAGGATTCAGCAGTTGTAACTGTATTGTCTATCTGCATGGGTGTCATGAAGTTCACCACCTCTGTCTTAAGAAGCATGAAATTGCATTTGGAGAAATTTTTTTCTGTGAGTTCCTTAATGGTGGGTGGGGGCAGGATGCGGATATCTAGGGTGATTAGCTTATGGTCGGATCTGACCAACAAGGAGTTGATTGCAGGTGTAGAGCACTGGTCACTCATGTTGATAATGACTAGGTCTAGGATATTGTTGCCCCTGGGGGTGTGTGGATAAGTTGATCCAGGGCATTGGAATTTATGAATTCCAGAAAGCGTTGCAGGAAGGAGTTGGTACATGAGTAGTTTTCCCAGTTAATTGCGGGGTATTTGAAATCACCCATTATTAGGGTGTTTGATTGAACCCTAATATTTTCCAGTATATCAAGAAAAGAGGAGTGGGAATCCTGGGGCATGGTGAAGGAACTGTAGCAAGCTACAATTTGGATTGCAATTTTTCCCAGAGTTAGTTGCACTTGGATAACCTCGGATGCATTATGCTGCGCAACTAGCCTGGAGTTGTGGATATCCTTAATGAATATGGACACACCTCCACCTTTGGTGTTCTGGTCCAGGTTAGATGGCCGAAAAGTGTGGTATGAGCTATAGCCTGGTAATGCAGGGGTGCTCTCTAGAGCACTGAACCAGGTTTCAGTCACAGCACATATATTGATGTTCTCCATTTTAAGGAGTGCTTCAAGTTAGTGCATTTTGAGATTTAGACTTCTAGCATTGAGTAGCATTACCCTCAGTTTTAGCTTGCCTGTTCCTGTTCCAGTGGGAAATTTTTAATTTAAACCTTGCTTAAAAAAGGCACTATAGGGGAGGCAAGACCATTAGCCAGTATCCAGAATCCCAGGGGTTACAGATGCAGGCCATCTCTGGCAAAGCATCATGGTCTGTCGACCATGTCGTCCCAGGCATACAGATATTGGATACCCTTAGAATGATACCAGAAGCTTAGCCAATTGTTGAAGTCAATCATTTTGTCCTTGTACTGCGGTATCATTCTGGGTGACAGCAGGATGCTACTCAGGGCTAGGGTCATACCTGCCTGGGCTACAAGATTGGAGAGCTCTTCCATGTCTCTTTTCATGTAGTCCAGGGAGGTACATCTCAGGTCATTCACACCAGCATGGACAATGACAGAGTCATATTTGTACTTGTTGTGGAGTGACCTGAATGTGTGGGTTATGTAGCAGATCCTAGCACCTGACAGGCAGCTGACAGTAACCTTCTCCTTGTTTAGCCTGGTGAGTGGGACACCAGTTTTCCTGACTATAGAGTCACCTATGACTAGTGTGTTGGGTACATTGTTTTGTCTTATGGGCTGTGGTTTATTGGCACACTGAGTCTGTGGGCTATGTGTCATTTGGGTTGTGTTTGGGGAGTGGAGGTTGCTTGCGTTTCTGCTTTGGAGGTCTCTCTTGCTTGAGCAGATTATTATTGAGAGCCTCTGCAAATGTTTTTGTGTTTCTATGTGTGGATTGTGGTAGTGTAAGTTTAGTGGGACTATGTGATGAGTGTGGTGTGGTGCAAGTGGTTACCTTCTCCTCTTGACTGTCAAGTTCAGTCTTGGTTGGAGAGAGCTTTACCTCCAGTTTGGCTAGATAAGTGCATCTCTCACAGGTTGTGGTGTTGGGTGGTAGGAGGAGAGGGTTGTCTGTGTACAAGAGGCAATTGCTACATTGCCCCAAGATGCCCAGATTCATCAGATAGACAGGAGAGAACACTGGGAGCTGACCCTTTGACATGCCTGAATAAAAACTGCTTTCCTCTAGGCAAGTGAGGAAAGTAAGTATAAGAGCTGTTTTCCTCTAGGTAAAGAGAAAGGTTGGGTGCTGTAGTAATTTGTAGCTTATTTAGTGCTAACAACAAGTTCTGAATAAGTGCTGAGCACGAATATGTAAATTCAAGTGCTAAAACTAAGAATCTGTACCTGGATCTTGTGGTAGATAGGCTACCTAGTGCTTACCACTCCCACTGATAAGCTAGAAGGCTTCCCTCCAACACAGAAAGGCATGGTGGGCTCAGAAGCTTACAAACAGCCCTTGATACAGCAAATCTGTATCTGGACTAGAGTAATTAAGCAAAAGGTGGGAAACAAGCGCAAACGTGGGCTTTTAAACCAGTAAATTGAAAGAGATGGAAAAACTGCCAAATGGCCAATAAACTACAATTTCTGGGCCAGAAACCACTCTTGTGGTAGATAGGCTACCTAGTGCTTACCACTCCCACTGATAAGGTAGAAGGCTTCCCTTCAACACAGAAAGGCTTGGGGGGGGGCTCAGAAGCTTACAAACAGTCCTGGACACAGAAAATCTGTATCTGGACTAGACTAGTAACACGAAAGACAGGGAACAAGCTTAGAATTTTTTTTTGTAAAGTGGAAAGGGAGAAAGGAGAAACAGAAGATAATTCAAAATTAAGAACCTAAGTGGCTTGCCCTTCACAGATGTTCTCTCTGTATTAGGTAGAATGAGACAGTGACACAAGACTGGAATAGAGCTGGGATAGAGCTGAACAGATGGGACTGGTAGGAGTGTCTGAAGTCAAAATATGATCTCACTGTACTCGGTTGAGTGAGCAGACGAGATAGACCTAGGAGGACTGCTCAAACACAAATTTTGTGTACTAACATTTTCTACTGTGTATGTTATAGATTTATTTTCCTAATTTCAGCTATTTCTCCATTTATTTATATATTATTTTCTTTTGGGGGCAACTGTTTGCTTGATGTGCAATTTAGCAGAAATGGCTTTGACTATGTGCATCTTGTTTTTGTGAAGAGCAGCAGTGCACAAACTGGACGAATGGACTACTCAGGTAGCAGACAGGACCCAGACATTCACAAACATATACCAGATACATTAAATTAATAATATTGGCCATCAAACACTTTTTGCTGCTGTGCACACCCTCATGTACCATGTTTGCGCAATGGTAAGCAATGCACAACACTTTCAAATGTTGCAAATCCAGAAAGTGCACACTTCCAGTAAGCGCAATATCTGCAATTAGTGAGAAAACATCATTCTTTATTGATCTTGATCTATGATAGGCATGGCAGCCATTTGTGGAGAGGTTTAAGATTTCATGCTCAAAGATGGCGTGTCCAGGAGTCCAAAGTGTTTGTTGGACTCCTAATGAATGAACATGGACCGATGCTTTTGCAGAGGGACTATCATGACTCAGCTTACAAGGCAGAGGCATGGAGTACTCTGTCCCAGGCTCTGACCTGTGCTACCAGTATCCTCCGGACTGGGGAATCACTACAGAGACCTCAGGATGAGGAACAGGAATACCCCCGACCATTGAATTGAGGAATGTAGGACTAGGGACACCCCACAGATGTGTAAGTGTCACTTACAGAAACTAATTATAAGAGTTAAAAGCTGGATATAGTCAGGATTGGTATTCTTAATGGTATTCTGTTCCATTCTGCTTTTTTCCACAGCCATCACAGACCGAGAACTGAATGGGAGAACCCATGTGGCTAGATTGGCATGGATGCAAGAAGCATGTGGTATGTATGCATCTGACAGCACTATTATTTTAGCATTAAAAGTAAAGACTCCTTTATTGGTTTAATATACAGTTATACCAAACTGAGCAGTCACCTCTCAACTATAATAGGAAAATATGCATGCATTAGTTTTGAGGTCAAAACAAAAGTTCACTATTACAGAGTAGTCAGATTTTGTGGCTTCAAAAAACACATTTACCAAATATACAATACTGTTAAGCTTTCAATGATATTGCAATGTAACATTAGACCTCTAAAGCAGTGGCACCAATAGCTTGCTGTAAACTGTAATCAGTATGACTGAAACACTTATGTGGAATATTTGCACACATCAATGATTGCTTGCTGCAGTCTGTAGTATATTGTGCATCTTTTAGGAGCTGGATAGTCTTAACAGTAAAAAAGATATTTGTTGGGAGTTGGTAGTCTTAAAAACAGAGCATAGGCTTTATTACAAATGTAACAGAATGGAGTCAGATAACTGTATCAATGCTTTGTACGACACATATGAAGTTACTAATCTTCTCCCTTTTTCCCCTCACCCCAACCCTTATCTTCTCTCTCTCTTTTTTTTTTTTTTTAACTTCTTTTTTAGTTTTTTTCTTTCAGCACAGTGGGGTAGGCCTGCCCCATGGGATTGTCCTGCTCCCACTCCACCAGCTACAGCACCACTACCCAGCACATCTGGTGAGCAACCTAGTAGCACCCCCTCCATTGCCGCTGCACTACCTGTTCCCTCAGGCAGTTCTGCCCTGCATGATAGGCCAGTAACTCCCTCTGGGAGCAGTGGCAGAGTTGGTGAGTTTATTACCCCAGATTAACTGCCAGGGATGGTGCATAGGATTGTGGACCACACAGTTGGTGCATGCCTATGCTGATGGAGACACTGCTTTCCATCATTGTATTGAATAACACAAGGATAATCAGACATTGGACACTGCAGCCATGAGCACAGTGAGATGACAGTGATGACAGTCCAGTGGGTGATGAGTTGATTTTCACTGTCACCCAGCTTGATGTCCATGGGTTCATGATGTCCCCACCCTCTCCCCAACCATGGTGTTCACCATCCCTATCCCTTGTCTTGTTTGTCTTATCTGTCTGCAGTTGCTTCCTCATCAACTTACCTCACCAACACATTCCTACATCTCTTTTCCAACAATCCTCTCTCAAAAAAAAAAAAAATGGGTACCTGGCCCATAAAAAAATTGTCACATACATAGCTCTCCATTTACACGTGTTTCATGACACACTTGATTCAGTCCAATTGGCTATACAACATGACTGTGTTGTGGTCACCCCTCTTTCTGGAGGTGACAATCCAAATTTTTTTTTTTTTGTAGGACAGGTGCCTATGTTTTTGAAAGAGGAATGTTGGGGAAGGGATGTAGGAATGTCTAGGTGAGGTAAGTTGGGAAGAAGAGGAAGAAATTGCAGACAGACAAACTGAGGGGCTGGGTAGTGCAGGGTTAGCAGAGGGGGTGCTACCAGGATGTGAACCAGATGTGCTGGGCAGCAGTGCTTTAGCGGGTAGAGTGGGGGCAGAAGGATCCCATGGGACAGGCCTACCCCACTGTTCTGTGGGAAAAAAATAAAAAATTTAAAAAATAAAAAGAACAAAAAGGTTGATGTATGAACAAAAAGGGAGAACATTAGTAAATTCATATGTGGCATGCAACGCATTGATACAATTATTTGGCTCTATTCTGTTACCTTTACTTTTAACACTACAAACTCTTTAACAAATTTCTTTATTACTTCTAAGACTACCCAGTTCATAACAGAAGTACACTATAGTAACCTTGCTTACATGCGCTGCACATTATTAATATGCATGGCGCAATGTAGTGCAATGCAACACAATCAGCAGTATTGCATATGGGAAAACACTCCATGAAGGCTCTGTGTGGAACATACATGGAGTTTATTAAATCCAGAGCAAGATGTTTTTTCAAACAATTTCAAAAAAATAAATAGCATCTCTAAATCTGATTCATATCTTATGTCTCCAATTGGATGAACTGAATGAAAAATTGGGCAAGGCTAAGTTTATGTCCACTTTGGCCCACTTCAAAGGCAATTGGCAAAGTCTACTAACAGTAGAAGCCAAGACAAAATATATAATTTTCCTCACTACGTGGAAATTTTCACTACAGAGAAAATTTGGTCTGCACTGAATACATGTAAGGTTTCAGAGGTTGATTGACAGAATTTATAGACACCAAACCAGATATGCAGATGCCTGTCTGGATGATGTTGTAATTCTTTTCTGAGGACTTGGAAAACCATTTCCCTAAAGTCAACTTGGCTTACATTCCCAGCATCAAGTTTGAGTAACTCCTAACCCATTTAAGTGCATGTTAGGCATAACAGAAACCTGCTATTTGGATAATGAAATAGGCCAAGGCTGAGAAAACTGAAACAGTACAAAACTGGCATGTACCAGCCACTGGAAACATGTTAAAGATTTCTTAGGCCACATCATAGGCTCATAGATGTTTACTAGGCTAATGACCACAATGGCCTTTTTAAGCATAACCATGGATCCTAAATCTCTGACAAGTTCTGGTATCCTTGATAAGTGTAATCAGGAGCTTGGGAGATGAAACAATTGCAAGCAGGGGCCTGGGAGATGAACCATTTACAGGTTGTCTATTAGAGACATAGGTCTCAAACTAGGGATGAATTTCATGTTCCACATCCAATTGTCCAAGTTATACTTGAACTGGGTTAGGGAGGAACTCTGCTTCACATGGATGGGGAGCCTATTCCAGAGACGGGATAGTCTCTGGGATACAGACCTGTCTCTGCAGCAGGTTCTATTTATGTCACAGGCAAGGTTTAAGTTTTTAGAACAGGTAATTCTGGTGCTGTTTGTTTTGTGGATATGGAGGAGGTCCATCAGAGTGGGGTCTGACACTGCCTTGTATGCCAGGCATAGATCTCCCCTCAACAGCCTGTATCATATATTTATTCCTAATTTTTCTGCCAGCACTTACTGTTTCACTGACCTCACCAAAGATAATGTTCCCTTGGAAGTAAGGTAGGGTTGAAAAAGAGTAAGCCTTTAGACTTACACAGATGCTGCTTATGTAGACTTAGGCTTAGCCTTATCTCAAACAATAGAAAGTGATCAGTGCCCCATTATAATGTCAATGACTGTTGTTTTTTTGGAAAATGCCTGTAAGAAGGAATACTACAGCTGTGCCACGAATTATGAGTAGCATTCTGGAAAGACTGCTGTGAGTGGACTGCATTTTATTTTTGTTTTCAGCATATTGTGCTGCAAGAAAGATCGTTTTTGTTATCCCTGTAAATGAATCTTGTCTAAAACACTGAGAAAAGCTGTTTTATAGATTCACTTCATTCCTGCAAGCCTTACTAAATGCTGTACTAAATCAGTAGATAGCTGGTTAAATAACCAGACAGAAAGGCATAGACAGACAAAGAGATACTCTTCAGTCATTTAGCCAAGTTCAACTCATTGTGACCTCAGTGACTTTAGTAAAACAGGCCTGTCTGTCCACCACTGACTTTTAAGTGTTCTAGTGAATTCATATTCATTACTCCAGTCTGTCTATCCAGTTTAGCCTCTTCTGCCCCTTTTCTTTTGCCTTTGATCTTTTCCATAATGACTACCTTTTCCAGTGAATCCTAATCTTCACATTATGTGGGCAGAATAATTGATTTTCAGTTTCTATGTAATAGACTGAGTTAAGTTCCTTAAGTATTGGCTGATTTAACCTGGCTCCATGATATAGAGCCCTGGCTAAGCCACAGAGCTGTAGCCAGCTATTTTTGCATCTGGCGTCATCTATGGCAACCTCCAAAAAAAATCCTCTTAGGACATGAACAGCAAAAAAAGTTGTTTTCTTCCTTTGAACTGTAGCAACTACTTGCTACATTTGTAGTAAGCAGTTGTTACAGTTTATACCATCTATGGTTCATGAAAAGAAAAGAAAAAAATCACTTTTCTTCTTTAAACTGGAGCAACTGGTTGCTACTTTGGAATGCTGTAGAACATCAGTACTGACTACAAATGCTACACTGTCATTTATTTTTGAATGCCAGTGTGCACTGAGGAGCAACAATGACCAATCATGCCCCTGAGCCAGTGCCACACCCTAAATACAGTACTAATACAACCCAGGTGACTGAGGTCCAGTAAGTGACCCTGGCACCAGAGCAGCCACAGGCAGGTTGAAAGAGGAGTGAAAAGACTTGACCTTTTTGCATTTTCTGGTAGTGGGAAAGGAGATATGTACTTGTGAGCACACTGGGTAGGGCTGATATCCCTGTTGGAGACCTGGAAAACTACCAGCCATAAGTCAGAGTTTGTGAGTGGGTTGCACTGCGGACAACATATTGCACATTTCTTTCCCTTTTACAGTCAAGTGTGTGTGCATGAGTGTTGCTGTTGTATAATCATTAAGTGAAGTTCAGCTTTCTGTGACCTCAAGGGCCTTAGCATGCTTGGCCTGTCTGCCAAGACCTGCTTCTTTAAATTCTTGCAAATTAATATTCATTACCTCAGCAATACTATTAATTCAACTTATTCTCTGCTGCCCACTTCTTCTTTTACCTTTGGTCTTTCCCAACATCAGTATCTTCTCTTGCCAAAATTATCTTCATATTATTTGGCCAAAGGATCTCAGTTTTAGGATGGCAAAAATGATGACCCACTCAACAAACTCTCACAGTCAATGTTGAGGGAATGAATAAGTCAGCTGTCTAACAAGGGGCAATTAATCATTAAGCAGTGAGGAGAAATGAGCGAACAATTTTGACTGATTTGATCTCCTTGTATTTCATGACATTTTTCAAAACTTTTCTCCAACACTGGGTTAAAGACCATCAGCCTGAGCCCTACTTATAGCCCAGATCTCATAACCATCTTATTAACAGGAAAACAATGACATTGATTATATGGATATTTTGTTGCTAATGTGATGTATTTGTAATATATATTATCCATATTTGCCATTGCTTACTTCCTAAGAAGCAAACATACTTTAATTTTCTAGTTGCAGGCACAATTTATAGGGATTTTTGCTTCAAGAGAAATAGAATCTCTGACTGCCTCCACTTCAACCCCATCTATTTTCAAAATTTCACAGGTCTAAATTATATAATCTTAGCTTTTTTCTTTATGCTGTGTAACAAACCAGTTTTAAGCTTTCTACTTTCACCTTCAACAGCTTTTTCTGTTTCCACTGCCCTTAAAGTGTTATTATCTGCATTTTTGATTCTAGCATCTGGGCCATCCTAACCAGCAATTCCCTAATTAAAATGTAAATGAAATAAGTAGTATTATACAACAACCCCCCATTAATATTCCAAAACATGCACTCTGATTGGTCAACGTGTACATTGTAAATCAGACTTATAATAATGGAAAAAGGTCCAGTCACCCAGACTTTTTCCATTAGTATAAGTCTTTTTTTTACACACTGTCTCACTATGTTAAAAAAGTTTAACATAGTGAGACAGCTTTAAAAAAAACAACGGAGAATCTCCGTTGCTTTTTTTATAGCTGTCTCGCTATGTTAAACTCCTTTAACATAGCGAGACAGTTTGTAAAAAGCAACGGAAATCTTCCTTTCTCCATTACTTTTTTAAAGCTGTCTCCCTGTGTTAAACCCCTTTAACATAGCGAGACATTTTGTAAAAAGCAACAGAGATCTTGCCTTCTCCGTTGCTTTTTTCAAAACTTTCTTGCTATGTTAAATGGGTTTGACAAAGCGAGACAGCTTTAAAAAAAGCAACGGAGATTCTCCGTTGCTTTTTTTAAAGCTGTCTCGCTATGTTAAACTCCTTTAACATAGCGAGACAGTTCGTAAAAAGCAAAGGAGATCTTGCTTTCTCCGTTGCTTCTGCCCACAGCTCTGATGTACTGCATAAGCATACGCATGCACAGTAAATCAGAACTGCCGCAGAATACCAGACAGCTGCTGAAGGGCAGCAATGAGGCATTATACAATGCCATTATTTAAGAAAAGTAATTATTTTTTTTCTTAAATAATGTCATTGTATAATAGCAATAACCCACTTCTGGGTGTGGGTAATGCTGGATTTACCCACGGTTGCCTTTGTTTGGCCACTCGGGCTTCACCCTCATGACCAAACCACACCAACCATGGGTAAATCCAGCATTACCCACACCAAGGCATGGGTTATTGCTATATGACAATACACAGCTTGGCCCCACCCCATTTTCAGTACTGAACCAATCATGTATTCTATATTTGGTTCTGATGGTTATTCCTTGGTCTGCATACAGATTCCTCTGGAAGCAAGTAAGGTGATTCAGTGTCCCTATTTCTCTAAAATCTTGCTGCAGTTTTCTTTTTAATAATTAGCATAGTCAAAAGACTTTAGAATAATAAGTAAAACAGAAAAATGTTTTAGAACTCCTTTAATTTCTCAATTATCCAGTTAATTATCTATGGTGCCTCTATCTCTTTTAAAACCGTCATATACAATACTGGAGTCTAGCTCTGAGCATTACCTTAACTAGCATGTCAAATAGAGTACAACGTTAGTATAATGGTTAAAATGCTTATCTCACAATTACAAGGTACAGAAGTTGATTTTCACCCTAGAAAAAGAAATTGACAAAGCTTATAATAGCCTACAAGGTAGCTAGCTTAGTACTTACTGAGTGTTGTCATTTTTTGAGATTATAATATAAATTGGCCTTTTCCAATCTGATGGACACTGTCTTGTTTTCCAGATTTGTTGACAAATTTAGAGCAATTTTGTAACACCATTTTACAGGATTCTAAACAATTCAATAGGAATTGCATCAATTCAATCCGATTATTTATTCAAAGTGTTATTTAGGGCCTGTTTCACTTCAGTCTTGAGGATTTCATACTCTAAATCAGGGACTATACCATCATAGATGACAGTGAGGTTAGGATATTTTTGTATCATGCTTCTTGTACATTCCTGTTATCAATGTTTCGACATTTGCCCCTGCTTTGTGCCCTCCATCTTTATGATTTGTCATAAACATTTTACATGGTCATTTCCTGAAATGTTTCCACTATTTTTAAGTGCTAGTCTCTGGAACACTGGATTAAATGTTTACTTTCTCCGCTGCCTTTTTGTTCACCTTCTTTCTTTAGGCACACTAAAAGCTTCCACGTCGGACATTTTGCCATCCGAATCTTCTTTCTAGATGAGGAAATTTTTGTTGCCATATCTTGGACAATATCCTGAACTGTTATAAGAAGTTCTGTAGCCACTCTGCCCAAAGGGCTAATCTCTTAAATCTGTTCTTAACAGCAACTGCATATCCATATGCAATATTGCTGAGCATGTATCTAGATGGCTTGGTGGTCCTGTTTTCTTTCATTGGATTCTAAACTTCACAATGAAAAGCTGATGGTCCAAGCCATGTTCAGCTTGACACTTTGATAGAGGTCTTCCATATCTAACTACAAAGTGGGTAGACAATCTGATTTTAATATTGCCCAACTGGTAATATACATGCAAATAAGCCTTGTTGTAGGACTGTTAAAAGTGAGTGTTTGCTATGACCAATGAATAGTATTGCAATAACCCATGCCTGGGTGTTGTTAATGCTGGATTTACCCATGGTTGGTGTGGTTTGGTCATGATGGTGAAGCCCGAATGGCCAAAAAAAGACAACCGTGGGTAAATCCAGCATTACCCACACCCAGAAGTGGGTTATTGCTATTATACAATGACATTATTTAAGAAAAAAAATTATTACTTTTCTTAAATAATGGCATTGTATAATCCCTCCTTGCTGCCCTTCCACAGCTGTCTGGTATTCTGCGGCAGTTCTGATGTACTGCGCATGCGTATACTTACGCAGTACATCAGAGCTGTGGGCAAAAGCAATGGAGAAAGCAAGATCTCCGTTGCTTTTTACAAATTGTTTCACTATTTTAAATGAGTTTAACATAGCAAGACAGCTTTAAAAAATGCAATGGAGAATCTCTGTTGCTTTTTTAAAGCTGTCTCGCTATGTTAAATCCATTTAACATAGTGAGACAGTTTTGAAAAAAGCAACGGAGAAAGCAAGATCTCCGTTGCTTTTTAAAGTGTCTTGCTATGTTAAACGAGTTTAACATAGCGAGACACATTGTAAAAAGCAACGGAGATCTTGCGTTCTCTGCTGCTGTAAAAAAAAAAAAAAAAAAAAAAAGAGTTATACTAATGGAAAAAGTCCAGGCGAACCGGACCTTTTTCATTACTATAACTCTGATTTACAACATGCACACTGACCAATCAGCGTGCACATTTTGGAATATTAATGGGGGGTCGTTGTATAATCTTGCTGTGACTATGTCCCACTTTAGTTCATACTTTATTTCATATACCTATGCCAACCATGTCCATTACTGCAGATATGTTCATAGGTTCATAGGTTTATACTAGGCTATCTGCCCTAGGGCATTTACAAAGCCTAGCCCATATGTGGCTTTCACCACCCCTTAAGTTTGAAAGGTACTATGCCCATTAGTTTACCGTGCCTCTGTCCAGCAGTGACACTGATGATCGATCCCAAACTGGCGATCTCCCATCCACTGATCAGATTTCTCTGAACCAGGGCCAGCGTGATGCTGCCTCTCTGTGTGTGCGTGATTTTGTTTGTTCCACAGGGGAGTTTCTGGGTGATGAATCTGTCCCCTCCAGCACGTCCTATTTATAACTGTGTTAAGGTTTAGTCTTTCTCTTTTGTATTTCTTTATTTTTTAGATTTTTGAGGTGGATTCATGTCCGAGCATTCGGGTTAGACATGGCCTTTGTCTTAGGGCAGGCACTCTGAGCAGGCGGAGCTGAGCGGTAGAGCTGGAAGGAGAGCTCGGAGCATATTAGAGCGATTTTTTGGACCCTTTTTCTTTTTGACCTTTTGGTTTTTTTCCCTTTCTTTTGGTGTGGTGGGTTTAAGATTCGTACAATGATACATTGTACTCAATCATTGGTCTGATGAGGAGATGAGTATGAGGAACAATGACCTCCCTTGATCTAGATGTGAATCCTTCATGATCAGGTGGTCAGGTCAAGGTTTTTTTTAACTGAGATGATCTTTAACTGCCATTTTCTCATTATAATTCTCATTATAATCACCTATAATGAATGTAATCTCTCTCTCTGTCTCTGTCTCTCTCGCACACTCTTTTTTTATATTGTTGCAGTATTAATTGCTGGAGCCTTTATGCCACTACAGAGTTTCAGCAGTCTATGAACTTCCCATAATCTGCTGAGTAATGTTTGTCTTTTGGCTTTTTCCCGGTAAGGGATCGCCACAGTGGAACTCCGGTCCGCTAATGATTGGCGGTAGATTTTTTACAAAACGCCGAGGTGCCAGCTCAACGCCCAACCTTCAAAGAAGGCACGCCCATTTACGCACGCATGTCTTTTGAATGCTACCCAACCATGGGGAGGACATGCAGACTCCACACAGAAGGCACTCCCAAGCCAAGCCGAAAATCGAACGGGAGAACCTCTTGCTGTGAGGTAACAATGCTACCGCCGTACCACCACGGCATTATTACCACCGTGGCATTACATAATCTGCTGAGTAATAATTCCTGAAATATGATAACTTGTTACATTATGCATTTATGAATATCCTCATGGTGTATAATAAATGCATATCTAATACTGCACTGTAGTTATGCAGAATAGGAAATTGTCATTTTCCTTTGACTGTGATGTTTAGCCTAAGAGTAAGCAGTTATTTTAATGAGAGCATGACATTTTTGAGGCAAACAAATTTCTCCTTATCCTCCAGGCTACATTCTCCATGAGTTTCTATATATTTAGAGATGCAAGGGTGTAGGGTTATAAGTGCACTTGTGCCATGCAAAAGCATTTTTTGTAACTCTATTTATTAAGAGCTTTTCATCCAGCACAGTGGCTGGACTTCATCAGATAAAAGAATCAACTTCACAGACACTCTTAAATGTTTCAACAATCCAGTCATGTGACCAATGTCTCAATTAAACCTCTTAACAATGTTCAATTAACACATCACTTGATAAAAGTTATACCATAGTTAAAAATACAGAGTTAAAATCCCTGACTAAAGAACAATATAATACATTCTCCCCCTAAACAAAAAACCTTCATCCTTCACTGTTCAATCAACAGTAAATGTATTTATACCTGGTGTACTAAAAATAAAAAATATAAAGCATGTTAAAATAAAACCATGGTTAATATATAACCATTGTAAATAAATAAATAAATGCATTAGTGTGGGACCAACCCTTAAACTCATCACTTAATTTAGGTAAATATCTCCACATACTTTTTAATTTTAAGTATGGGAGAATAGTGCATGTTTCATTTATTCCTGGGAACCGATTAGCATTTAATCGAAGTTGCCATAACAACTCAAGGTGTTCTAAAAGTAGTGACGCTGGTCCTGCATGTACATTTTCACTAATCTGGTCTATAACCTTAAACTTGAATTTATAGTTAGGTGAATTTTCTGTGCACCTAGCTAGTGCATTCTCTGTTGTATGTATGTAATAGTCACATCAGTCCAGAGATCATCCTAGTAATATGGCAGAAAGCCACAAATTTGATAAGAAAAACATCTGAACATCCTAGGACGATCTGGACAGTTGAGAGGTATTAATGTGACGTATATAGTCTAAACACAGTAAAGGCCAGTATATCTACAGTGCAGAGCATTGTGATATCCCATTCCTGTCATTCTGTACTGAAGCTGTGTTAATGATCAGGAACAGGACATGGACACGCACGTAAAATCATCACTCAGGCGATGTGTGTGTACTGAATAGATAAATTGTAGGAATGAACACAGGGAAGGAAAACAGGTGAAACTCCCTCATGTACAGCAGAGGACAGCATGTTAATGGAAGACGGCTGTAGCAGCAACACCAAGCACATATCAATATGGTACAGTACGGACTGTACAGTGAAATTGTGCTGTCTGTGACTGTCGCACAAGGTGACATTACAGTGAGGAGGATATCTGTGTGAGATAAGCATCCTTACATGAATAATGCAGAAGACATCTACCAGAGAGCTGATATGTAATTGGAGTAGGGTGCATATTGTGAATCTTTGCAAACTGATATGCCTGAATATGAGTGTACTCTCAGCAGAGGTCTCCAGTGAGGTGGCCACAGGCAAAGGATCATGGAAAACATTACAAGAACCAACCACAATCATGGACAATATCAGAATAATACCACCACTAATCACATGCCTCTGACATAACATATGTGATATGGCGTGATAAGAGATAAACCTGCACATACACATTTGAACAACTATTATGATACATCCACACTCTATGAGGGCAACCACGCACACTGTCCTGGCACTGTAATATCTGCAGGAGGTATTAGGAGGGACACTGCTATAAATGGATGTGACAGTATGAGCAATACAGGCTAGTTGCCTTGTGTGAATGTGTGTGTATGTATATATATATATATATATATATATATATATATATATATATATATATATATATATATATATATATATATATATCAGTTAACTGTAATTACTGGTTGCTTGAGAGTTACTATTAAAAATAGACCTGACAAATACCGTACCCTATACTATACCATACCATGCCATAAACACTGTACTGATTTGATTTTAATATTGAAATACAGTAATTAAAAGCCTGGCTGGAATAATAATATTTTAAACATATATATCCGCTAGAAAGCGTGGCATACAGAATGGTTTTCAGTGGCACCCTGAGTGAATTGGAACTGAATGAATTGAACAGAGAGAGAGAGAGAGAGAGAGAGAGAGAGAGTGAATGCATGTATGAAAGCAGAAGCGAAAGTTTGGGAGAGACCTCAGAGATATATGAAAGCTGAAGAGAGTGTATGTGAGCGATTGCAGAGAGAAAGAGTGAGTGAATGCATGAAAGCAGAAAGACTGTGTGTGTGTGTATGTGTGTGTGTGTGTGTGTGTGTGTGTGTGTGTGTGTGTGTGTGTGTGTGTGTGTGTGTGTGTGTGTGTGTGTGTGTGTGTGTGTGTGTGTGTGTGTGTGTGTGTGTGTGTGTGTGTGTGTGTGTGTGTGTGTGTGAGATTCTGAGATTGGAGAGAGAACGTGCAATCTGATGCAAACTGACTTAGTGAGTATGGAGTGAGTGTTGGCATTTTAGTGATTTGACTTGTTTGGTTTGACTTGTTCATATGTTGGGGAGAGGGAATTTATTTGTATCTTCATTTTTAAAATTCTAAAACTCTAAAAATGTAAAGTATGTTTCTGCAGGGGGAATAGAAAGTGCAACACATGTAAAACTGAATTGTTCATACGGTACTGTATTTCTTGTTTTTTTTTTTTCTGTTGCTTGAGAATTCTGGTTGCTTGAGTTACAGTTAACTGAGAGTTTACTGTATATCGATATAGATATAGATATATATGGCATAATCCACACTGTCACAGATGATATACATGCCATTAATGTTGTCAGGCACCTATGTATGTAATGTGTGCATAAGTAGAACTGGTAGCACACATACATCTGGTGTCAAAACTTGATTGGTGTGCACCATCAGTCATGTATATTCCACAAAAAGCATACCTAAGTATGGCCAATAAGTTGTGTGACAGCACACTGTGACAAAGGCAGTATACTTCCATTACACATCATTGAAAGATGTGTTGGGAGGTACATGAAGAAGGGTGCACTGTACACAGTTATTGGTATGATGAAAGCTGGGAACAATGAAGGTATTACGGTCTCTCATGTGCATGTCCTTCATATACCCAGTACTTGTATTAAATTCAAGGAAGTAATCAGCACTGTGACCACATCCTGGTGGATGTACCACTTACCATTTACCCCAGGACATGGGTCACATACCTACTGGTATGATTATAGGATGTGATGTCCATATTATACTTGGGTGGTGTGTTTGTTTCCTGATTCAACAAATCTCTCCATTTTTCTTGTCAATGCAGGTGCTGTCATGGTTGTGGAAGTAGTTTTTGGTATGTGTTGATACTGTGTATTATACTAACATCACAGTTGGAGTTACTGATTTCTCACAGTTTGCAGTCCTTCAGGCAGCTGTTTGGACACAGCATGTGTATGTCATCTGTGATGTCCATCACTTAACTAATGGGCAAGAAAGGGCCTAGCAGACACCTCTGATGTACCAGCCTAATCACTGGACCTGACATATACTCCACTTCATGCATTTCAACATAGTGAGATGCCATGTATGTCATATACTGGTCTACCCATTTGGTGATATAGCTGTTTATGGACACACATGACAGGGTTGATTGAATACCTTAGTGTGGATTTGTGTCAAATGCCTTGACCTGGTCAAGCTCCACAAGATGATACTGCTGTCATCATGCATGTCCTCAATGACCTCTCTGAGGACATATATCAGATGTAACCAACTTGTTATAGCATTAACAACTCACACAGGTCTGTTACACACACCTGCAATATTACTACTGTACATGTAGAAGAGGTCCATGATGACATGGTGGTCTACCTTATGGTTGAGAAAAATCAGCATGTCTCTATACACGCATGCATCAGGTGCTGTTCCTCTAACGCATGTGGATGCATGTTGATCTACACCCTTGTATGGGAACATAGGCCATGTGGAGAGAGTGTTGAACTGTGTATTCAACCATATTAGGATGGTGTATGTGCTGAGTCGTGCCATAGGTGATCTGTATGTTGTCACAGCCAATTGATATCATGTGATAAGCCTAGATGAAGGTAAGATAGTGCATATTGCCTATTGTGATCTGGGCTAGGATTTTGACACAATCTCCCACACAAGTATCATTGAGAAAACCTCCAAGCTGGGAATTAACCCTTACATCAGTTGATAAATAACCAGTTGGCTCACTGACAGAACACATCATCTGAAAGTTGGTGACTCAACCTGTACCAGTAGAGCTGTCGCCATTGACAAACCCTGGGGATCTGTGTTTGGACCTTCATGGTTTGAACTCTATTTCTTAACAGTTCAAGCTAAAGTATATGGTCTTTGGCTGTACCCTTATTGAGTACAGATGGATGGTCGTTATTTGCATTGCAATTTTGTAAGAAGCATCAAATGGCCCTGTGCATGAGGGACATACAACTTCAGAGATGACTTTACAATCATCCAACCAGTAGTCAAGTTTGAACTTGAACAGGATTATTAAGGAGCACTGATTCACACACAGTGGGAGCATATTATAGAAGAGTGTGAGTCATTGGGGGGATATATCTGTCTCTGCAGCATGTTCTGTTTATGTCACAAGCTAGGTTGAGAACCCTTGGCCAAGTTATTCTTCTCCCATTTGATTTGCTGATGTCCAGCTTTTCCAGTAGGGTAGGGTCTGAGACTGCTATGTAGGGCATGCATAAGTCACCTCTCAGCAGCCTGCATGATACTGAGTACACTGACAGGTCTTTCAGTATTTCCATGTACGTCATGTTTGGAGGCCCTGGAGTCTCCCAGCACAACCCTCCAATTGCTGAAGGTGTCTGGTGAAATGCAAACAGAAGGGAGCATTGTACTCAATTAGTAGTCTGATAAGGGTAGAGTACAGCAGAGATATGACCACCCTGGTCTTGAATGTGATGTCTATATGTATGATGTGCGCAATACAGAATGTGTGTGTCGCCACTATGGACACATGTTGATGAAAGTGTCAGTTGCTATCAACATGTGGTTCCAAGTCTCACAACACTGTGTTTGAGCTTAGGGGGGTGCTATGTATATTATAATTAACAAGGGTACCTCATTGCCAAAGGGGACAATGAACAATTGTATGCTTTAAGGTTCAGTCCATGAATTTGGCTTCAATCATTTATGCGTGGCAGCCCTTTCCATAATATGTTACCATCATTGGGGGACTCTATATTAGTGCATCCAGTTCCCAGTCATCTGCAAACTTTGAAAACCACAGGCCATCTACCATAGCCTGGCTTCAGGGAAGTGGTTTCCAAACAGTTGAGGGCCCAGCACAGATCCTTGTGGTATTCTAATGGTAATTAGCTACAGGTGGAGGTGCAGTCTACAACTTTGAGAGTGTGCATTATATCATTGAGCCAGTTGGATATCCCTGTACTACTGTATGGCTTAATTCTCACATGGGAGAGCTTCACTATGACACATGTATGGGGGATCATATTAAAGGCGTTGGATAAGTCAACATAAGCAATAATTCCTATTATCCCTTATCCAGGTCAGGATCCAAGAAGTCCACAAGGTTCAATAAGCAAGAGCTACCCTTGACAAAAACAAAATGGGTAGGGTCAAATGTGCTGAAGGTTACCTATGTCTCTGTGGATATGGTCCATGATGGTTCCTTCCCTAGTCTTGGAGATAAATGTTTTTAGCCATATGGGTCAATAGCTGTAGTTCTGCATGATAGCAAATTGATGTGCATTGCATAGCACACAACATTTGATATTGCATTTGCACTGTGGTTGATATATGTGTGGAAAAAGTAGTGAGACATCAGAGTTGCAGTGGTTGGGGGTGGCAACAAATGCATGTATTGTTAATATGTGACATATTGTTAGATAGGACCCTCACTTTGTAATGTTTACACATGTAATTTCATGCCATACAGAGGAAATTGACAGCAAACAGCAGTAATACAGTATAATATGTACATTCCCATAGTGCAACAAGCAGTGGGTTTGTGTGATAGTTACCAAAGTGCATACACATGTGGGAAACACGTTTGCATGCAGATAAGCAGTGTACAAATGTGAGTTGCACTGCTAAAAGTCTGTCAATTAGTACTGAGTCTATGAAATACACCTGATTCTTAACTGACTCTCTGGAAGTGTGTGTTAATGCATTGATGCATTCCTTGTTGGGGCCAGATCTAATGGGCTTGAATACATGTGTATCTAATACTTTTAAATACACTGCTGCTTTATCTAATAATGTTTAATACATGTAAATACATTGCCACCGTTCTCCATTGCTGCTCGGTGCACAATGCGCACCTTTACATGAAAATGGCTTAAAGGGGTGAAATAGGTAGATAGTACAGTGGTAAAATGGGAAGCAAGCAAGGGGAAGAACAAAGGGAAAGCAAGGTGGGAATGTGCGGGAGGGCGAACCATAGTTATCCATTTCTTTAACAATGTAAAGTGAACATATGTTGAAAACGTTAACTGAATTTGGACTGTCATCTCCAAAGAGAGGGGTGACCACACCTCAATCATGTTGTATAGCCATTTGGACTGAATCAAGTGTGTCAAAAAGATGTGTGCAAAATGAAGAGCAATGTATGGGATGATTTTATTTTTCTTTTTGTGGAGAGGTGGCCATTTTTTTTTTTTTTTTTTTTTTTGGAGAGAGACAGGGCAGGAATGTTGCAGAAGAGATGTATGAATATCTGGATCAAGTAAGTTGGGTAGGTGAGGAAGCAATTGCAGACAGATAAGACAACCAAGACAAGTGACAGGGATGGAGATGGGCACAAAAGGTTGGTGGACACCATGATTGGAGTGATGATGGGGACATCCCAAACCCATGGTCCTCAAGCTGGGTTACAATGAGAATGGAGTCCTCACCCACTGGACTGTCATCACTGTCACCTCATTCTGCCACTGACTGGAGTGCTTGACATCTCCTTCTACTTCTCCTGGTATAATGTAAAATGAGGGAGAGCAGCCCCTCCGGCCAGCATAGGTGTGCACCAAGAGTACAGTGCAAAACCTTATGCACCATCCCTGTCAACTCAGTGTGGGTGACAAAATCACAACCTCTGCCACTGCTTCTGGAAGGAACCACTGGCCCAGCCTCCAGGATGAAACTACCTGAGAGGGTAGGTAGCGCAGGTGCAGCAGAGACAGTGCTGCCAGGTTGGCTCCCAGATGTACTGGGCAACAGTGCTGAAGTTGCTAGATGCGGGGTAGATCCTGTGGGGCAGGCCTACTCTGCTGTGCTGTGGAGCATTTAGTGATGTGGTACACATGTATGACATGGACACATTTTGACAACACATAATAAAATTAAAAAAAAAAAATAAAATACATATAAAATAAAAAAGAGAGATAAGGGCTGGAATGAGAGAAAAAAGAGATAAGATTAGTACCTTCATATGTGATATACAATGTAGTAATACAATTATTTCACTTTTACTTTTAAGACTACCACCACCTAACAGATCATTTTTACTTTTAAGAGTACCAGCTCTAACAGATGCACACTATACTACAGACTGCAGCAAGTACACCTTGACATGTGCTTATATTGCACATATGTGTGTTTCAGTTATACAGATTACAGTTTACAGCAGGGTATTTGTGACACCAGTATAGAAGTTTTAATTTAATTTAAATATAATTGAAGAATTGACAGTACTGTATAGTTGGGAAGTGTGGTATTTGAACCCATCAGCTCTGAGTAAAATCTAATATTGTTCTCTTAGTTTGAGCTACAGACTAATGCATGCATACTTGCTTTTACAGTTGAGATATGCATGCTCAGTTTGATACAACTGTATAAAATGTCAAAAAAGCTATCTTTAACTTTTAATGCTACAATAACACTACTCTTCTGCTGCATACTTACCATGTGCTTCCCTCATCCTTGCTGCTCTAGCCCCATGGGTTTGGACATTGACCTCCTGGTCCCTGGCAGCTGTGGAATAAAACAGAACAGAAGACCATTATGAATACCAGTCTTGCCTATATTCAGCTTTTAAGTCTAACAAGTATTCTCTGTAGTTGATACTTACGCAGGTGTGAGATGTTCTCAGTCCTAAATTCCCTGATCTAATGGTCAAGGGTATCCCTCTTCCTCCTCTGTAAGACTCTGTGGGTCATTGTAATGATGCTTACATTGGTCACCAGTGCATGGAATACCAGTGACACTGATTACAGCCAAGTTAAACTATCTCAAGCTTTTGACTTATACTGGGAGCCAGAATTGTCTTCCTGCAGAAGCCTGGCACTGTGGTTCTTAACTAGCAGTTCAATAAAAATCTTGGACTCTTGGTCACCCCATCTCTGTGTTCTAAACCTGACACCTTCTCCACAAACGCCTGCCATGTTTACCATGGATCAAGAGCAATGGAGAGTGATGGTTCCCACCAATTCTAGTTATTGTGTTTACTGGGAGTGTGCACACTGTTAGAAACTCTTGTTTTCCACTTAACCATCATGCAGACACAGTGCTCGGCATTGCACACCTCCTAGTACTTTGTGTGATTGGAAGTGGAGTGCAACAGTGCCTAGCAGTGAGACATTACATAATTGCAGTTGAAAATTCAATGTTATTGGATGTCCAGACAGTTGTGTATGTGTGCATTAGGCAAATGTAAAGGCCATGCCAGCCGGGATAACAGAAATATACTTTCATACATCTGATAATAAATGTGATAATACATAGATATATATACAAATAATAACTTACAAAATACTCGTGTGTCAGCCCGCATACATACAATTCATATCAGCTCTATTATGTCAAGTGTTATAAGTGAGAGTGACTACAATGGGAAGGGGAACAAAAATAAATGTGTATGGAATATTCTGTATTCGAACCCAGGTAGTACTATGCTTACAGCTGTTGCCACAAGAAGGTTGAAGAAAAATATCTATGTTGCAGTTCATTGCTTTAAACTGCAATGTCTCAACAGTAAAACAAAACGTGTACACCATGTACTATAACCTAGGACCATCTTTACTCCAGACCTTCACTTACACCTGCTGCCACAGGACTAGTAACATGACATTCCCATTTTACTAATCATTCTTAAGGTCTTGCTGTTAACCACAACACTATGTCTCTTAGTGGGTTTGCATGATGCCCAATAGTGTTAATTGAATGCATCCAGCTTCTTTTTTTTGGCTGTCTGTCTGCTTCATGGGTAGGCCAGATGTTCAATTTGCACACGGATACACTTTGTGCAAACCAGATAAACAGAGCCAAACCTGGCATTCATTTTTCTCTGTCTCACATGTTTGTGCTACATAGCACATCGTGCAAACACTGACAAATTAAAAAAAATGAAAGAAAGAAAGGGGAGAGGTCCTTGAAAGAGGAAAAGCAATCTATGACATACACACTACAAAATGTTAGCACACATAAGATATTTCTACATAGGTCTGGATTGGAACTCTCACTCAAATGCACCTTCAGAACACAGGATGGGTGCCTTATCCCGCTTTGCCACACAAACAGCTTTGCAGCAAAGAACTTAAATCAATATGCACAGAACCAACTGCAGCAACATCTACACTGTTATCAAATCATACAAGCATTATTTGTAGTTGTATTAGTTTTGGGTGTAGTCCTCCTAGTGATCACACAACCTGTTATGATTATTGCTTGCAAATATACAGTTCTGCAATAGCTTTCTGTGTTTGTTGGCCATTTGTCATTTATCTGAACAGTAATATCAGACATACAGTGTGTAAGCCATTTTTATATCACTGGCCTTAAAATGTGTGAAGATATTAATTAGAAAGAATATCATATACAGTTGCCAACAAATGAAGGGCAGGTTGTGCGTTAAGGAACACAACCTTTGACTTATGTGCTGCTTACTTACATTTCCAAGCTTACATCTAACACTTTGTAGATCTAACCTGACACACCCGGTGGAAGTAAGGCAGACTGCAGTGAGTGCTGTTGTGTTTTCCTTCTCCCAACCACTAGTCATTCACAGCTGTGATCCATTAAAACAAACACTGAGGGAATGCCTGCACTATGTTTACATCTCTTACACGGATCCAATTTTTGGGATTCAACAATTCTAATGTGTTCACACTTCATTTGCATCTTCACTGTGCTAGCAGCCTTGAATCTACACCACATAAAAAGGCAACAATGTAACTAGGCAAACTGATAGTGAGGAGCCTTGTTTATGTTGGGAATACTGCACATAATGCTATTTCTTCAGGATATATCTACACAGAGGAGTACTGAACATCAGAAGGTGTGCTTTTATTTGGTTTGCTACATACTGCATATGCTATAATGTATTTAAGAAAAATCTGAAGCAAAGGCTTTTACCCATTTATCTGTATGCATTAGTTAGATGCGTAGTGATGGCATGGGCATGTTTGGCAAACCATTTCAGAGGTATATATGATTGCCAATGAAAATGAAATGCTGTGTGATAAATATGTACAAATGTTTCAGGAACAGTTCCTTTGATAACACTTTTAGCATTTCAAAGATGGTTTGTTAGCAAAATGCGTCATTTTCCTGTTCTTTGAGGGAGGGGAGCAAAGGTGAGTTACTGTCATGGCATGTACAAGGATATATTGGTCTTGTTACTCTCTTCGTTCTGCATCCTGCCTGTTGTTCATATTTCACATCTGTAGACTGTTGTATGTCTCTGCAGGAGATAATACTGAGTGGCTAGCTTTTCTGTTTTAACTGGAATCAATTATTCAGTACTTATGTGATACTTATGTGCATTATGCTTCTGTTATCTTTTAGAACACTGAGAAGTATGCCCCTGAGACATGTCAATCCTCGCAGACCCCCTCTTCACTGATGCTGAGAACCAGGTCATAGTGGATGCCTTTAGGCAACATGGTGCTTTTCTGTTGGAAAGGGGACAAGGAGATATGGCACATAAGATGCAAATTTGGCAAGAGATAGTTGCTGACCTGAATTCCATGGGTGGCCACAGCCAGAAATATGAGCAGGTGTGCCACAGGGCTACTGATATGATCACATCTGCATGGTGGAGAGCAGCTGCAGTGGACTGTGACCAGATAGATGGTGCGGGAGGTCCTGCTAGGAAACCACCACTAACACCCAATGGCTTCCCATACTCTGGAACAAACTACCTATCTATATCAAACAAAGCTCCTCATTAGCACTTGTCAAGAAAAATCTTGATGATTGGATGGAAGATAGGAAGTTCACCCCGGGTATCACTTCTGTGGATCTGCTTGACAGGGGCACAGAAAAATAATTTTCTTGGGTGGCAAAAGCCAGGGTGCCATTTGGCTAGGCTTATATAGGCCCTAGGGCCAATAGCCTAGTACCTACCTATGAACCTATGAAGAATTGCTGGCTAATATCAGGAATCCAGACAGCTCACAGAAGAGTGCAGTACAGCATGTACTGATGTCGGAGCAACAGTGTTAGAGACAGCAAGTATGTCTCAGGATGAGCTTCCAAGTAGGTTTTGGTATCTTAACAGTTGAATACTGTCATATAGTAAAACAATTGACATCAATATGTTACTTCTATGTCACATGTATTTTTGGGGGGATTAAAGATTGCTACTGTTATTAGCTTAGGTCTGAGTTGATAGCCACATTTTTGTTGAAAGTATTCTTAATGGACATATAAAGGGGTAAAAGTATTATTCCCTGTGCTACTTTTAATTGTGTTTATTTTGCTCTTTCCTTCTGCTTAACTTCTTCCAGTACCATCTGGATTACAGAGGAGACTCTCTTCTGCAGATGATAAGCCAAACATGTTTTATGTCAGTACTGCTGAGCAACTTAAAGAAATATTCCCATGTCATTAAACATATGTTTAAGGTTGTCATGGAGGCGCAGGTATGATACACATAGGTGCTTCAGACAAATAGTCAAGGTTGTAGATGTGACTCAGTCTGACTTGTGTGATTGCCTCCACTGTGTTGCCTATTCAATTGATTGGATGAATGGCATATTGGAACGAGTAGTATCCGTGATGGAACATCTGCTGGGAGGGAAACTGTATCCCCATGGGCATAGGTCAACCTCATCATCTGCTGTCAACCAATGTGGCTGTGCCCGATCACCATCCCAGAGTGGCAGTACTTCCACTACTCCATCAGTGAGTGTACTGTCCACACCCAGACATGACAGGGCATGGGGTCGTGGTCCTGGGAGTCCCTGTGAAGGCAGCTCATTCAGCAGATGTCAGTCATGTTCAAGTAGCAGCAGTGCATCTGACTGTGGGCATGGACATGCCAATGAAAGACCTGGCAGAGAAAGTTCTCATGGTGGGGGATGATAACGATGAACTGTCACCTCTACCATGCATGGCTCACACCTGTCAACATACCAAGACTAAGAGCCAGCACAAAGCTTGGCTGTGCTCATGCAGACTCACACACCAATTTCACCTGGAGGACCCTACAGACATACACACAACAGTTACTTATTTTGTCTCACTGGCCATCTGTTGGTGTATCCAAGTGTCTGCCTGCTTCTCTTTCTTACTCACACATACCCACCGGCCTATTGTGTCAGCCTCGGCTTCCTGCCCCCCATCCACAAAACACCCTGTCCAAGTGATGATAACTGTGCCATATCCCTGTTTTCTATCTTTTGGATTCAGAAATACATAAGCTTTGTGTCTGATGCCCAGGGTGCATCGCTAACTTAGTGCTTAGTATATCTGCATTTGTGGTGAGGAAATGTTTATTTGTCATATATTGGCCTTGGAAAGTTAGACAGCTGATAGCATCAAAATTTCCCAACTTTATAGTGAATGATCTTGTGAGGGTTGTGAAGTCAGAAACTGCAATGTGTATCATTACATTCTAACTTCTCTCTTTAATAATTTTCCATTACAAATGTATGGTGCTAACCTGAGGGCATGCAGTGATCATCAGTACTTTTGCAAGGTATGACTGCGTGAACCTTTGATGCCTGTGGCCTACTATTTAGTAATGGACACATATAAGTCACATACGTCTTTGCTGTCACATGCTAAGGTACTCTCTGTACAAATCTCCCACCTTTTACTTGCTTACTGTACTAATTGATGAAATACAAGGATATGCCATACATTCATATTATTAAACAATACACTCCAGGTTGAGGACTTACCTTGTAAATGCAGCAGTTGACACAGTTTTAGTTCAGGGTTGACTCTGTCTGATGCAAGCAGGACACAGCCAATACATGGAGAGGTAAAGGTTGTGTGAGTTGCCTGGCATCAATTTTACTATATGTATGTGAGTAGGAGGAAGGGTTTAGGCCCCTAGGTGGTGAGTGTGTTATGCATTGTCTATTAGTGAATAAAAGGGCACACTGAGCATGTCTATGTCTGTCTACGCCCACAGCAGTTGGTGGACCCTTCTGACTCCTCATCTGCCTGTGGCTATGGTGACCATGGTGGGAAGTGTGCCTCTTCCCCTTGATAATCCTGCTGAAGCTGTTTCCTCAGGATTCTGTCTTGTAGCATGGTACATACTGTAAATATTTCTGTTCATGTCCGTGGATTGTACTGCAGGGCTCTCACGGATGTATCTAGGTCCTGGAACCATGACTTAAGCAGCCCAAACACACACTCTATGATATTTCTGGTTTGAGTGTGTGCCTCATTATGGTGTTCTTTCTTAGGTGGGTGGGTGTGCATTTTTGATGGGTGTCATCAGCCACAATTCCAGTGCATTGCCTGCATGCCCCAGTAAATGACCCTGTGGGATACCTCCCCTAGCAAACATCTGGTACAGTTGGGAGGTGTGCTAGATATGTGAGACGTGGTAAGTGCCAGGCTTGCCAGCACACATGTACAAGATTATTCCCTTTACAATGCACACAACTTTACAGTTGATAAAGTGGTAGCCCTTTCTGTTTATGTAGAGCCTACCCTGATCCCTGGTTGGTGTCTTTATTTCTATATGTGTGCAATCTATGGCATCCAGAGCTTCAGGGTAGTGTGCTGTATGGTAGAACTTCTACATATTTCTAGGTGCCTCCTCAGAACTATGGAGAAAATATATGTGGTCACTGGCATGTTGGAGCATAGCATTCAGGAATTGTTGGAGGATCCTGGATGCTGATGCCTATGACACCCCCAGCATGCCCCCTGTCAGTCTCTAAGA
This sequence comes from Protopterus annectens, assembly GCF_019279795.1. Lineage (NCBI taxonomy): Eukaryota > Metazoa > Chordata > Ceratodontiformes > Protopteridae > Protopterus > Protopterus annectens. Next base: position 24,024,285 of record NC_056735.1, on the reverse strand, counting down.
GGTACCTGTAGCTAAGATTCTAAGGGCTACACATATCTTTGCCTTCAATGGGATGGGTTCCCCTCAGTTAGCTCTGGCTCTAATTTGAGGATGGCAGAGGTCAAAGAGTTCTTGTAGTGTGTCCCTGTCCACCCTGTAGTACTTTACAATTTCCACGTCATGTAGGTTGTGAAAAGTTAAACGGGGCCTAAAAACTCTTCTCAGTCTAAGCCTAGACCTGTTAGCAGCAGCAGCACTGGCTTCAACCTGTAACACATACAAATCATTTAAATCAGCAGCATCCTCTAACATTCTGTCCATGTGGACTCCTTTCAGTGGCTGTATTCCTAAAGTTTTTGAATTTGCAGGAAAAACCAGCATGGTGTCTACACAGATGCTTTATAGCTTGTTGAATAGCTCCACCATGTTGGAATGACTAGCATGCAATCCAGCTGCTAATGCTTTATTTAGCATGCCATGGTGTTCACCTTGTTTGCACAGAGGTGCGTACCTCTACATGTTGCTTACTGAATCTAAAACTGTCTGCGGCAGAGTGTGCATCACACCTCAATGAGCATACAGTGAAAAACAATTTTGTAGGTTTTATTGAATCCCCCCTACTGTTTTATGCAGCAAGACAAGCTCCCCTGCACCCCTTGCTCATAATATATACCAACTCCAAGACTGCGCAACAGCTTGGAAAGGGAAATTCCTTGTCCCCGCTGTACCACAATCTTGCACACGGCAAAGCCGTTAAAGCAAAGGAAAAAGAACTTCCATTCTTTCGAACATCCAATGTGTGTGCGTGTGAGTATGTGTTTGTCTATAAACATATACCTTCTATAAATTATACATTTTATGCATTCCTGTGGTACTGAAACCAATACACAAGGCTTTATTCTGTTGTTGATGCTACAGTTTTGGTTTATGAGTTTCATTATTAATATTATGTTTTGCAGAACACTTCAGGGTTTTGACTATTAGATGAGTAGTTTGTATAATTTATGCTTATGTATATCTGTTTATGACTAGCAGTTTATGTGTTGTGCAGTTGTGCTGAGTTCTTTTCTCTCTCTTTTGTTTAGCTGTGTATATGTATATATATATATATATATATATATATATATATATATACATATATATATATATATATATATATATATATATATATATATATATATAATATATACACACACACACACACACACACACACACACACACACATATTGATTCACTTTAGAATACTGAAATCTCATAACATTGAAATTCAAAACATCGAGACCAAAATCTTGAAAATTCAAAACACTGAAAACTCAAAACATTGACTCCCATAACATTGTAAAAACATAGGAAACCGACATTTAAAATATGCCAACACAACTAGATACAGAAGCAAAGAAAAACAAACCATATTACGCTTCTCCAAATATAAACAGGGAGCCAAGCCCTCCAGCACCCCCAAACCCCTGCTATTTAAATATATCAACTCCGAGGTTGCACCGCACAGAACAAAATGGCAAACATACCATTCTACACTTCATGACTGCCTGTTTAAATTGTAAAGAACTATCCTCAACCTTCTCTTCGAAACACTACTTCACTGTTAAAACATTACACATTGCTATATATCTCTGCGATACTTACCAGAGTTTCATAGGTAACCTCAGTCATGTTCCCTTCTTACTTGCTATACTACAATGTAGAACATCTTAGTGTAGTGTAGTGCGAGCTTGGAGTTGATATATTTAAGTAACAGGGGGTGTGGGGGTGTGTGAAGAGGTGTAATATGGTTTGTTTTTTATTTGTTTCTGTATGTAGTTGTGCTGGAATATAGTACATGTTGTTTTCCTATGTTTTTTTAATGTTATGGGATTCAATGTTTTGAGTTTTCAGTGTTTTGAAGCTTCAATATTTTGGTCTCAATATTTTGAATTTCAGTGTTATGGGCTTTCAATTCTAAAGTGAATACACACACACACACACACACACACATATATATATATATATATATCTATATATATATATATATATATATATATATATATATATATATATATATATATATATATGGATTCATATTACAAGAAAGAAAGTTCACTACCTCGAACTTGCAATAGGAAGCCTTGCTTCTGCGAAAGTTCACTTTAACAAAAGTGAACTTTCGCGTATGTGCACTTCACCGAAAGCAGCGCAGCACAGTGGAGGACATAAAAAACAAGCTATGTCCTCCACTATGGTGCAATAGTCACGGACCTTAGGGTTAGGGCATGGGATAGGGTAAGGGGATAGTTACTATCTCCTTACCCTAACCCATGCCCTAACCCTAAGGTTCGTGACTAGCTCACCATAGTGGAAGACATTGCTATTTCCTTCACTGTGCTGCAGTCATCATGGACCTTAGGGTTAGGGCATGGGTCATGGTAAGGGGATAGCCCTACGGGCTATCCTCTTACTATGGCCCGTGCCCTAACCCTAAGGTCCATGAGTACTGCACGGAAGTTCAGTACAACACCCGTTCGTTGTACTGAACTTCGCGTAAGTGCACTTTCGATTAAGTGCACTTTCGTTGTAGTGAGCATTCCATGCACTATTTCAAATTAGTGAAAATTCAATCTAGTGTATGGATTCCATATATATATATATATATATATATATATATATATATATACCACACGTTGCTGTGGCTCAGTCTGGTTAAATGGAAAAGAAAGAAAAGAGAAAGTGCACATTTCTAATATGTTTAATTTCACAATGCTTGTAGGTATACAATATTTTTGTTGTTCCATTGTCTGTGCAGATATAGAGATTGTCTGGTTTGCCGACTCTAGAACATGCAACATATAATTGTCCATGTGAGAAGCAATCCGTGTGTAGATCTAAACCGCACAATTCTAAAGATTGGCCCTGAGCTTTGTTGATGGTGATTGCAAATGCCAATCGAATTGGGAATTGCAATCTCTTAAATTGAAATGGCATATTCGTTGGAATCATAGGAATGCGAGGAATGAGGACATCTTCACCTTTGAAATGTCCTGTCAAGATTGTTGCTTTTATGATGTTGCTCATTAATTTTTTTTACTGCAAGCCGCATGCCGTTGCAAAGATTTGGCTGGTTGATATTTCGCAACATGATAATTGGCACGCCAATTTTCAATTGCAGTACGTGTGGTGGCATCCCTGGCAGATCAAGTGAATTCAAAAATTCTGTTGGATAATTAACCGCTTCATCTGCTTCCACAACAGTGTCTACGGACTTGTATGTCACTGCCTCGCTTTGAATGTTAGACTGAATAATATTGTTAAGTTCGTAGACGTCTTTGTTCTTGGCCGCAAAAATAGATGGTTCAGTCAGCCAGTCATGATTGTTATAATTGGTTTGAATATTGGGAAATACTTTTTCAACCAATTCTTCTTTCGACGTCACTAAATTGCAGAAGTTATGAGGCAATGAATTTCATCCTGCGGTCAGATCAACCGGCACCTTTCCGTTCACAATTTCCAGCAATTGATGTGAGAATATCTCAGCTGATCGATTGTTTTGCAGCTGGACATGCATATTTGTAGTTAATTTTAACGTCTTTACATGTCACCACAAAGTAGAGTATTTCAGGCAAGCATTTATTTTGTCCGCTGGTGTCGATCGAGGAGAACGAAGCAGATCTGAAGCTGCAGAACACAATCGCTGTGCTCACAACCGTGCATCCTCAAGTCTGGCTGCACATCGCTCTGCTGCTTCCTCGGCATGTATTTGAGCCATTCTTTGTCTGTTTCACTTGTTCGCTGATGCCCGTTCTTCCTCAGTTTGATTTGCAATTACTCATCGCACTGCTTCCACTCCGCGAGTATGACAACCTAAGTTTGATCTTCTGGGAGGCATTATTTGGATGAACTAAAGCAGATCGATTGCACTGAAAAAGAAGAAAGAAAGTTATAACAAAAACATATAAAATTGCATATTTGTATACAAATATATAGAATCCATAGTAGGTATATAAAAACATGCGCGTATTTGAATGCAACGTGTGACATCTATATAATAGTAGGTATATAAAAACACGCGTGTATTCGAATGCAACATTGTGTGAAAATTTCAAAGCAATCGGTGATGAACTTTCGGAGATTTAAGATTTTGAACAAACGAACATTTACATTTTTATTTATATATATATATATATATATATATATATATATATATATATATATATATATGTTTATTTGATTTATTCAATTTGGTAACTGGGGTAGAGCACTGATGCAAATGGACCTATAACAGCCTTAGCCCGGACAAATATAAATGTCAGCAGACAAGCAAGTTAACAGGAGTTATTATGAATACAACCAAAATGTTATATGAAGATAGCAATGACTCAATAACATTATTAGTTATAATAATAAAGTACATAGAACAGGGCACAATAGGAAGGGGTGGTTAGAGAAACGAGGGAAGAAGAAAAAAAGGGTGAAACAGTGAAGAGACAGAGCACAAAGTGTAAACAATAGCAACAGTAAGGTAAGGGCACACAGAAATTAACAATATATACAATGTGGAAGAGATGTCACATTTTACTGTAGGAAACTAATGTGAGGAAGATAAAGGTGCCTGACTATTGCAGAGGAGAGTAGGGAATTAGGTGATGTGTCCAGAGTGAAAATAAACTACCTCAGACTTGAGATGATCAAATTTATCAAATATATGAGAGAGAGAGAGAGAGAGAGAGAGAGAGATAGTGTGTGTGTGTGTGTGTGTGTGTGTGTGTGTGTGTGTGTGTGTGTGTGTGTGTGTGTGTGTGTGTGTGTGTGTGTGTGTGTGTGTGTGTGTGTGCATAACATCTCATAGTGGTATCTGGTTGGCAATGAATGTTGTTAGCTGTGGTCTTCCCTGCCATTATATTTTAGCAGTTATCAGAACTGTGCTATGAGAGGAAGATTTTAAAGGATGTTAGAGAGCATCAGAAGCTAAATGTTCAACAAAGAGTGAGGTTGATGCTAACTCTTTTTATGTAGAAATGGCTTGGACCATTGCTAAGGAGACAAACTGCAAAGAGAATCAAAAGAACATGAGGGAGAATCTATGACTATGAAGCAGTGAAGGCTAGGTATTGATGTACTCCCAACCTATGTGTTTCAGTGAAGTTAGTGAAGGTTGAACATTGCTGTATTAGCTTTTGTTCCTGTTCAAGTCTAACTTTTATTGCAGCTGTTTCATGTAGACTGTGAAAATACAATCTTACTATGAATTGAAACTGTTTTTGTCTACATTTTGAGTATTTATAAGAAGCCATTTTTCTTGGAACTCAACATGATTGCGTACATGATTTATATCAAAGCATTTAAAAGTTAATAGAAACGTTGACAGCAGCAATTATCTGAGGTGTAGAGATGCTAATGAATGTCCTGAATGTTTAACACTGATACTGTGCAGAATGTTTATCATATTAGCTTATAAAGAATCGTCCATAATTTTGTTATACTGTGCAGAATGTTTATCATATTAGGATATACCGAACTGTCCATGATTTTGTTTTGTTTTATAGCAACCTGTATTCATGTTGAATCTGCAAATTATTTACTGCAGGTTTATTTACTCTATAATCTTTGGTTTTCTGTATTATTTAATAGCACATTACTGCAAATTATACTCATTTTTTAATAATTATTTTTGGAAGCACATCAGGTTACCGAAGGAAGTTTCAGTAAATGCAAATACATTGAAGTAAGTAAGTTCTCCGAAACCCCATTTAGCAACAATGGAGTTTTCTTTGAGATGTTCACCGAAGACAGTTTTGACAAACATTTTTTTCAATATATTTACATTTGCTGAAATTGCCTTCAGTAAATTAACATGATTCTTTATTTCTGAGTCATAGGAATTTAGGAGTGAGCTTGATTTCAATTGACTTCTGCACAATTCTTGGTGTTTGTTGTATAAGAAATTGATATGGTAACAAATTGTCTCAGTTTTTGCAAGAGATTGTCTCAGTTTCTGCAAGATGCGTGTTATGCAGCCATAACTTCTGTTAATGATAATGAGGAAAGATCAATGATAAAGATAAATTGTACCTAGCTTGTTTATATTTTAATGACAGCAATATTGTATATTTTAATTTGGTAATTTTATGCAGTATTGCTAACTATAAAAGGTACTCACAAACCTGTAATCATCTTATGCTGACTCTTCTATGTATAAAAGTTTTTAGGAAGTATTAATAATAGTTATGACTATTTAAATACTGATAAACACCGATCTGTATTGTGAGGTAAGTCACATTTAAGAACTGTTTTGATATTTATAGTACTACGTCTGACTTAGGCCTGGTTTCTGATTTTATGTTACTATTGCACTCCATTCTATTTTGTGAATGTATATGCATTGATCTTCCTGAGGCATGTATTGTTCTTTATAGTAAGTCAGTTTACCATTAATAATAATTGTTTCATTTTACGCTGTGTGATTTTGCAGCACAGCAGGAAGTCTCTTTCATTTCATTTATATCTTTCTTAAAACCATAAATGTATACTGGAATTTGCCTTGAAGAAGTCCCAAGTGAATGATTTTAATATAATGCAAGATACTGAACCAATATGTTTCAGTAACTATCGGGACCCTTCTCTGATTTTTTTGTTTCAGAATCACAGCAGAACGAAGTTACTGTTCCCATTTACAAAAAAGGTAATAGTACTCTATCATCTAAATACAGACCACATGTGCTTTTAGACAGTTCTGTAATGGTATGTGAAATAATCAAGCGGTAGCAACTTCTACTTACATTGAAAGAAAAATTATAGGTTCATAAGTTCATAACTACTAGGTATGCAATTCAAGAAACCAGTAAAGAGCATAGCTCAGTTTTACAAATTTTCTCAGAGTAATGCCTGATTACATGGCTTGTCCAGAATTACACAGTAGGCAAATGGAAGATGAGGGAACTGAACTCAGGACTATAGGTAACTTGTTAACAGCTTGTAGTCTTAAGCATCTGTGGTAACTGCACAAAACAATGCTACAGTTTAGTTTTCATTGTGCGGTTTTGGTGAATGAAACATTGTGAATTTTGGAGCACTTATGAACCAAGTAGTCTACAGTGAGAGATGACAGCCTCTTTGTCCTTTTTTGAATTTCTATTCAGCATAGGACATAGTAGAAAAAAGTAAGCTATGGAAAATTTGGAAGAATGTTCATATTCTCTTGGTCTTAAGTCATCTGGTGAGGTCTATGTCAAGATATTTGTTTACTGATCAACAATAAGATGGGCTTTGTGAATGAATGTGATTTTTGCAAGACAGAGAACATTTGTTTCATGAGTTATTTTTACATCACTCTGTTTGTCTCTGCTCTTAACAGCTGTGATTTTTAACTCAGACTGTGAGTGATGGCTTGTGCTGGTGACAGTGCTGTGATATTCAAAGGCTTTAGGGAAAAATTATTGTCTTAGAAAGGTCTGAAGAGGAGCTGAGACTGAAGATAAGGGATGTTAAAACCAAATGTTTGGGAAAGGTAGCAAGACTAATACATTCTTCAATGTCAAGTTAATGTTTACCCATATGTTCAGTTATCTCTCATACCTTGGAGTAACAATTCATGTACACAGAAGCTGGGATTACAATTCTTAATGAAAAACGTAAAGCTCAGATTTCCAGCCAAGTAAGAAATCACTTCATTTAATAACACAATCATGGAAGACTAAGAAAAATAAACCTGTGCTTCTCCAAGCTAAGAGAGAAATGTCATTTTTATAGCAAACTCACACAACATAAAATGAAGCAATTATTAATGTTAAACTGACTGACCAGAAAGAACAATACATTCTTCTGCAAAATCCTGCTGGTGGTACATCCTTGAGCTTTCATAACACATCTTTGACCATACAGAGTAACTAATTCTATTTCTGCATATCTGAGCTGAGTATGGAAATATGCTTATGTCAGGAGATTAAATATCATTCTAAGTCACATGAAACTAAACTCCACTTTAATTCAAGATGGATTCCACTCTTGTTTTTTTTTCTTTTTCACAGAACATATTATTCCTTCACAGTCCCCATCTGATGCTATGAAACATCACTCCCACTATATCCTGTCACAAACAGAAAGTTGTGAACATGTGAGGACAACATCTGAAATTCCAGCAGATATGTTCACATGCTGCACCAACATAATATTTCCACACATAGTTTGTCTCAAACGTTTGAGAAATTCATTTTATTAGCAACAAATGCATCCTGCCTTTCAGCAATGGAAACAGTTTGACATATAAGCTTATTTGGTTTATTATTCATTCTAAAAACATTATCATAAATCCTTCCCAATCTAGTCATTAGTGTTGTTATGCTATCTGATTTCATTTCATTATTTGTCAAGTTACTTGGTTCATTTATTTGTACATTGTACTTTAATTCTAGGAGTTAATAATTTTGATATCAAAGTTTTGCATAAAAATAAAACTGGATACAATGGAAGAATAAAAAATGTAATCAGCACAATGAATTTCAAAATACTGCCTCCCCAACCAGGTTTATTGTTAGATTTATCAGCCATGTCCACTGAGAGCTATCTGCTTCTATGCCATGTAACAGTCAACTACTTTTTGGATGATTTCCGCATAACTTCAGATGGCATGCTTATTGTCTGGTATGAAGGAATAGCACTTTGCCCCAGTGAAGACGCAGGTCCTACCATTTGAAGATAAGGTGAAATCAATGGCCATTCTGTAAGTAGCATGACAACTCTCAAGCCAATCATTTCAACAGTGATCTGATTAATGAACTCAAATGTTATGTTACTCAAGATTTCTAAAAAATGTAAACATTTTTTTTTCAATTCCCAAAGAATCTTTGGTGTCACATAAGCTGAAGATATGACTGGCCCATATATAAAATCATCACCCAAGTCCATACAGGAAAGTAATTTAAATGCAATTTGTTGAAGATTGTGATGGTAAATCTATAATGCATCATTTTACCTACTGAAGTGTTAAGGAAAATAATCTTTGCAGTCTAAGTCTCTCTTTTCTGTTGAAAATTTCTGTTTTTTTCCTGAAGATAGGGCAACTGCAAGACAAATAGCTGGTATTACATTTCCAGTGTAATAACGACTTTCCATCTTTATAGGAGCCACCAACAAACTTTGTCGCCACAAATAAAGTGCATTTGTTACATAGTCCAGTACATGAGGTGTTCATTTTATGATCTAGAAAAAAGTTAAACAGTTCCTTGGTGTCATGTCTGTATGTGTCATTTGGAGGGAGGGTGTGGTAAAATGTCAGAGAGAAACTGCCTCCACCTCATATCTAGTCAAGAGGATACTGGGTATATTCTGAGATATCAACAAAATTGGCTCTCCTGTCAGCAGTAAGGGTTTGTAGGGCAGTATAATTCACTCTGCTGCAGGTTTTTGTAAGAAAAGTCTCACACTGGCTTGTTCATGGGTTTATAGGTATATACTAGGCTAACAACCAGTGAGGCATTTAAAAGCCTAGCCATACACCAACAATTTATCACATGATTTATTATGTCTTAGAGGTTATTTTAAAATATGTATGTTAGTTATGACATGATTTAATGACTGCCTTTGTCCATTTTAGGACATGATTTAATAACTGCCTTTGTCCTTCAGAGGCATAGGTGCCAGATCAGGGGTGAATTTCTGATTTCCCATCCACTGGTCCAAGTTGTGCTTGAATAGGGTTAGTGCACCAACATGTTCTATCTAAGTCACCTAGTAGTTCTGGTGCTGCTCATTTTATGGCTATGCCAAAGGTCCATCAGAGTGGGATCCAAGGATACTTTGTATGCCTGTCATAAACTGCCTCCCATCACTCTGTAGGAAACAAAATATAGAGATATGGCTTTGAGATGATCTGCATACAACATTGTGTTTATGTCCTGTATTCTTTTTGTTTAGGATCCTCTGTGAATGTTCCAGTTGTTGCATGTGCCTGTTCAAGTACATACAGAAAGGAGCATTATACTCAGTGGTGCATCTGATGATGACTGAGTACAGAGGCACAATAACTTTCCTGGACATAGATGCCATGGGTGTTTTATCAATGAGGTAGTTTCCCTGGGTGGCTGACTTCCCAATAGATATTATTATGTATTTCTTGCCATTACCTTTTAAGCTGTGACTTTGACACCAAACATTTTTCTGTGTTAGACCATCTTGCAAGATGTTAGTATTTGGTGAGGTTTCTAAGATTGCTCCTAGCTTGCAGTCATCTGCAAACTGGTAAGCTAGAGGCCCTTGACATTGGCATTGACTTCCAAGAAAACAGAGGGCTCTGTCTGTATTTATGCCTAATTCTGTGAGTTTTTTACAATGCCTGGGGACAGAAGACCTGCCTTTGACAAAACCAAACTGGGCTACATGATAATCCTTTCCATGGCTTTGCATATGAGACTAGTCAGACTAATGGTCTGTAGTTGCTAGCATCCATTGATGGTCTGTTCTTGTGCAGATCTGCAGAGGCTATGGTTGAATAGTGACATGATAGTTGGGATTATGTCAGATGGTATTTACCAATTGTTTGGTGTGTTGCCTTTGATGTTTTGGACATAGCTAAAGAAGACCTTACAGATGTCCATGGCCTGGGATGCTGTTTACCTCATAATTTGCTTTATTAGTCCTCTTAGTTATTTATTCAGTTTAATAGGCTGTTGTGTTATTTGGGCTTGGAGGTGCTTGAAATTTTGACAGGTTATTACTTAATGAAACGTAGTTCACCTTAGAGTAGTTTCATGCTTTTACAGGGTTTGCTGTGGTTACAGATTTGATTCTTATTTTGAAGATGACTGCCTCATGGTCTGACCTTGTACCTCTTGCAGGTGTAGGTGACCTATAGGTTGCTAGATTATAGTTTGGGACTTTGTCTGTGATAATCTGGATGTGGAGGAACTCCTGTTTAATCAATGTATCCACATTCTCCAAAGTGAGGAGAGCTTGTAGGAAGTGGACGGAAGACAATCTTTTAGCCAGTAGTTCTCCTACACTGACAAATATTGTATCCCTTATAATGACACCAAAAACTAAGCCAATTAGTAAAGTTAATCATCTTCTGCTCATATTGTGGCATGAGCCTTGGTGAAGGTAGAATGCTGCTCAATGCTATGCACATACCAGCCTTTGGCACATAGTCCAGGAGTTCCATAACATCTCTCTTCATATAGTCTAGGGAGGTATGTCTCAGGTCAATTGCACGTACATGGGGTTGGGAGAGTGGCCTAATGGTTAATGTGTTTGCCTTACAAACAAAAGGTACAGGGTTTGATTCTCACAGGGGATAAGTGACTAGGCTTAAAATGGCTCGCAAGGGCAGGTAGCCTAGTACTAACCTATGAACCTATGAACATGGACTATGACTGAATCATACTAGTGCCTGTGGTGAAGTGACGTGAGTGCCTGTGTAACTTGGCAGATCCTGTTCCTGATAGGCAGCTTGGCATTATTTTTTCCTTGTTCCTCCTGGTGAGTGGGGCATTGGTATGTTGTACAATGGAGTCCCCTATAACTAGAGTCCTGGGTAGTGTACTGACTTGCCTTATGGGCTTGGTAGATAAAGCTCCAGTGGGTGGTGATGTATGTTCCCTGTTAAATGTTCTTTCTGTTGAGTGTTTTTGGGTTTGTTGAGGATAATTTTTGCAGGTGTACTTCCTGGGAGTTCTTTGTAGTTTGGGAAGATTGCATTTAAGTGCCTCAGCATAAGTATGTCTATGTGTAGTGTGCAAACTATGTGTGGTATGTGTAGTATGTGTGTTTCTGACCTCCAGATTGTTAGTAAACATCTCTCACATATTGTGCTTGTTTCTTTGAAGATTAAATGGTTGTCAGTGAAAATCTGACAATTGTTACTTTGTCTCAGTATACACCCGTTGCCACCAAACTGGCTGCAGAGAAATTGGAAATGAGCATATCCACGATTCGGGTCCTTTACTGGGTGAACAACAAGGGTTGAGTTCACAAGGGGTTAATACTAGGCTGAGTGTTTTTGGAGGTAGAGACTAGACTCAGCTATATAATATTAAATTCAAGTGTCAGTGCTCCTTAATGCACAAATTAGTTGCTCTGTGTTACTCAAAGCACAGAGCAGTTGCTCTACACTCATTAAGTTGCTAATACTGTTTCAGAGGTGGTTTATATGGAAAATTTAGCTTCTAGATGTCTGTGCCTATGCAGGGCACTACTAACCACTGTTGTATGATGGGCAGAGGTGTGCAAGCACTCCAAATTTATACAGCCACTTAAAACACAGGAAACAGGCTTCTAAGTCCTCTGACGAATAAAACAACTGCACTTACAGCTTTCTTATGTGCATCTCAATGCCAAAAGACCAGGCTACCACCTACTGCCATTAAATGGAATATCCACATGGACAAGGCAATTTCAAGTATTAGGGACCTTTAAAATAGTTTAAAAATAAACAAAAATAACAAATACACCTATCACAGATGGAGCAGGATTAATTCAGGACCCTTTCAGAGTGTGGCGAGGGTGCCAAGCATATGGTAGATCTAGTAAAATGAGCAGGAAACAATATGGAGTAAAGGAGGTTTACTCAGGATCAATACTGGCTTGCTGGGTGGGCACTTAGTATTATCGATCTATGGAAAACAGTGGGTGGGAAGAGTACTTAAAATAGCTTATACAGCAGACAATAGCAATGAAAGAGGGGAGGGACTTTGGAAATCAGATTAACATAAGTGGTGCAGGCCTGAGACACAGCCTTTTGGAAACGTATAAGATGGTTGAGGAAAATAAGCTGCAAGAACCTAATTAAATAAAGCCAGTACTGGAGCTCTAGTCCTATGACTCTGAGCTACAGGTCGATGACCCAAGTAGGTTAGGGGCAGACACAAAGAATGGAGGAACCGGCAGGCACTGGAATGCAACGTTAAGCAGATAAATGATAACAGAACACAAGACTCTAGCAGCAGAACTAGAATATAAACAACTGGAAAAGAACAGAAGCACCAGTCCTGGAGCAGAATATACAACGTTCAAGACAGGATTCAAAATAGAAACAACTAGCTTTTACAAATAATTCTACTTATTAATGTATAAACACTATCTTCTCTCAATTGCTAAGGAAGCTACAAGATAAAATCCCAGAACAAACTAAAAAATGTAATCAGATAAATGTTTTGGTTAAAATATGGATCACCGCACAGGTTACTATAATTGCAACTTAAAATATTTAAACAGAATTGTACCTGTAGGATAGATTTCACATTGTTGTATACATATAACTTGTTTTTTTTTTCAGTAGTGGAGCTGGAGAAATAGTCTATCTTTCTTGTCTTTGTAGAGTTTGGCTTCTGCTGTTAGAATCATTCTGTAAGGCTTTGGGTATTTCTACATTACATGGAATGGCTCTCTTGGGTACATCTACCTCATAAACAGAAGAAATGTCAGAATACACCCAGCAGTTTGATAAAGTCAAAGTGTTTGCATAAGGACGATGCAGTGAAGGTATTACATTAGAGATGCCTATGTGTCACACTTCTCTTGGTGAAAGAAAAAACAGTAGTTGTGAAATTGATTGACACAAATAAAATTCAAACGCCAAGACAACGACGATTATGAAAAAGGTAATGGTAATGAGGTTGCAGTAGCGCTAAAATGGAAATAACCGTCACAGCTGTTCAAAACACTGTAGTCAGACCTGAGTTATTTTGTCTTGAGTGTTTTGATGATTCCCAAATTCATTTTAACCTCATGCACATGGCATGATGAATCTCACTAGAAGCGCTTGATTGCTTGAGATGTATGATGTATCTAAAGTCAAGTTATCCAGTTCACAGGATGATCATCTCATTGGTGGCATTAGGTCACAAATCCTCTCATTCAGTGGTAGCAGACTGGGTCTTGGATCTAGTCTAGAAATTCTAGGTTGGGTTGATTGTTGGTGAGGCTACTCCTGGTCTTGATGTTCCACTGTGGCTTCCTGCATCCCCAGGGGGCTCTACCCAGTGGTATGGAGTTTTCTGTTTTGAGAACCATAGGTACATGTTATTGAACTCTCACATTGGAAAGTTATGGTTGCTGTGATGATGTCCAGGAAGGGCTCTTTTCATATTTGTTAAAGTGAATGTCATCTGGTAAATGATCTGATGTAGACCTAGTCACCGGACTTCACATCATAGCAAGAGGAGGGTCATGCTGTTGTTGAACTGATGTTACTTGGGAGGAGATTTGCTCCAGACCAGAAACAAGCTGTTTAAAAAGGCTTTATTTGCATTTTGTAATCTAAGTTATGAGATTTAAAAAAGGCTTCATCTATATGTTGCAATCTAAGTTATGAGGCAGTGGGTGCAGCTGATAATCTCATTGAGTGCCCCATGAAAATTTCAAGAGGAAGTATTTTCTAGAAGTACTAACTGCACTACAAGTACTAAGCAATATTAAAAGTAATGCATCTGGTCATTTCAGACTTGTCTCTTCACACATCTTGGCTAATCTAATTTTAATAGTCTGATTCATTCTTTCTACTATCCCAAGCCAGTATTGGAGCTCTAGTCTTACAATTTTGAGCTATAGTTCAATGACCTCAGGTAAGTTAGAATTTAGGAAACTTTATTGTAATATCTCAGTGGGGGTGGGGTAGACACAAAGAAAATGGGAACAGAAATGCACTGGAATGCAACTTTAATCAGGTTAACAATATGCAGAACATAAGAATCTAGCAGCAAAACTGGAATATGAACAACTGGAAAAGCACTAAAGCACCTTGAACAAAATATACAACACTCTCATTACCATAATTCGACCACTATCTAAACCACCATCCTATGCAGAAATTGGGCTTGTGTCAATCCATCGAAGGCAGTTTTGACAAATTCAAATAGACCAAAACAGTTTGCCAAAATCACCTTCAGCAAGCACAGAATTTTTTTCAGGCGGAAATCCCCCCTGCATCCCCCTCCCTGCTTGGGGGTGATGAGAGCAGTTGAATTAATAGTCACATTTAAAAGTTTACACAATTATTGGAAAGGTAACATGTCTAGTATATTCTTCAGTATTAATCTCTGACTAGTGAAATGAGTGATGCAACTTGGAGCACCAAACTTTGGAACAGACTGTTTCAATAGCCTCTTAGCTACAGTAATGGCGTCATTTCACTAGCTGTAGTAGCCTTCAAACCACTCAGGAAATGCAATAATAATTAGTAAATAAAGAAAAGCATGACACTGTGGCAGCTCACAGAAGCTGACTTGGATACAGCAAAAGGGTCCTCATGGTTCCTGCAATGCTTGTATGGTGACTGCAACAGTCTTTGAAACATTATATTGAATGGATACTTGGCATGTATTAACCATATGCCAAAATGTTTGGAAATATAAGGGGCATGCCATTTAGTGGTATCTTGGCATATAAGAGCATATTTTCCCAAGTGAGAGAGCAAATTATATGCTCAGACCAACTGTGGTAAAAATGAACATGGGGCTACTTACCTTCCATCCGGATGGTACCCCAATAAGTCTGGTGAACAGCAGCAGCCATTGTATAGCTAGCTTGCCCCTTCAGTCTCTCACCTGTTATTGAAAGACACACTTCTTGTAATGATACATGAATATTTTCAGTTTAATGGCTACAAAAAGAAAGCCTGAATATAGTTATAAATTGTATATCTAAGTACCAAACAAATTTCACCATGATGCAAAAAAAAAAGCTATAAAAATAAAAAAACATTGCGACACACAAATCTTATGATAAAAGTACATTTTAATGTAAATAATACAGTTAAACACTTTAATTCTTTATGTTAGAACTTCATCAGAACTGTTAGTCACAAAAAACACAAATTAATGAATACCTTTGCTAAATAGTCATATGACTAGTACTATCCAAGGGAAATTCCTTTTGAAATTTAAAAATCATCAGTCTTGTCGGTGGCACATTTAATCACGGCTATTTTTTTTGGTTATAAGAGTGCATATATCATATAGTATCTGAGTTAGAGAAATGTGCTTTTAATACAGAAATGATGATGTTACATACCTCTTTCCTTCCATAATGTTCCAAAATCAGGAATTACTTTATAAACATAATGTGAGTCTGGGAAAATATTAACTGTTTTATCTTTAGCTAATTTGCAAGCTTCATTGATAGTTGTGATGCCCCTCCACTGGCCCAGTAATCAAGGAGCCTTGATCCTCACCACTGGCAGCAGTGGGGATGTACACACTGTGAGGGTGACATGTACACACAAAGTAAAGTGTAACTTCCCTTAAGAGCACACAGAGAGCACAGTCAGTCTGGTTCTGGTTTCTCCCTCTTTTTCCAGATCCCCAATAACACTCCCCACTGGCACAGCTACAGGGCTGAGATCTCAGCAGAGTGGCCAGACCAAGACCTCCTGCACCCTTTCTGTCCAACCAATGCTTCGTGTCCCTGCTCAAGTAGCTGACACACACAAACTTTGAGGTTTGATTTATATACACACACACATACCTGGAAAAGGATGGCACAGGTTTATTAGCTATGCCCCCTTCTGCCCAGACTATAAGGTTGTTATCACTGCCACCAGCAAACTCTTTGACATCTACTTTAAGGCCTGTAACAAAGGGTGTCCAATCCTTCTGTGTAATGTTACTATTAATCCAAATGGTAGTTTGAAAAAGGGCAAAGCTATTAGGAGGGGCCTGTACAGCATCACCAAATAGATATGCAAGTACACTAAGAGCTTAAATATCTCTAAACAGACCAGCAGCAATTGAAAGGTTTACATATATTTAATAGTAATAAATGTACAACCCAATACTCAGGAAACAACACAGTTACTTCAGAGTTCAAAATCCCAGGAAATATTTAAAACAACATTGCAGGACAGTCTCAAATAAATAAATAAAACATCTATGCTATACTTCATTATATTCCTAACTGTATCTAAGAGAAATTTCTGTACCCTAGACTTACTTACAGAACAACAAGCAGGCAGAAGTGGTGAGTGGATGTTTCCAGGTCAAAGCCAAAATACAAAATGCTCTGTGTCTCTCTCAGAGAGTTCTTAAATTAATATCTCAGATATTGCTGCTGGGATACTTGTAGGATGACATCACTTTTGTCATCTGACTATATCAGGTGAAAACCTCCATTGCTAGAAACTGACAGCATTTTAGCATATCATTGTGAAAAATACATATCTCTCAGATCTCTGCAACTGCTGGAAGACATAAAATAATAAAATGCTTACAAAACAATGTAGAAAGCTTCCTAGTTTTAGACATCCTATCTCTTTGCTGCATTGAAACTAACTTTTATAGTGCAATCATAAAACAATTTAATTTCAACCATTTTCTTGAAGTTTTGCAAGTTAACCCTTTATGTTCTAGTTCCCATTATTAAAACATATACATTTACACAGGCACAATAGTTTCATACATTTCTGTTCTAATCCAGCAGGGTACAATGTGGTCACACACCTAGGCTCAGTACTTTACAAACCCTGTTCAACACACACTTCTGTACCAGCAGTTTAATATACATATAACATACAGTTCTAATATATTTGTAAGACAAGCATATGAATCATGTTTATATTCACAAATGACATCTATAATATAATATAATATATATAATAGATATAAATCATATTAATATTCTCAATTGACAAACAGGATAAGTTACAGATTCTGCAGTGGGACATCTCACAGGTGAGATCTAAGTGGAAGCACATGGTTAACAATAAGCACACACAGTCATGAGGTTTTCCCCCATCCCCTGTTCCATTCAAAGGTATATATCTAATAATTTTCAGGGCGACATTGTTTTTAATAATGAACATTCATATTTAGAAAGATGAGTTGCTGATTACTAAGTGCTGAGTCTTGCTTCTTAATAACAAAGGTTTTGTGTCCAAGTGTAAGTGAAGATAATATATGTTCTGTCTAAGCAGCAATAACCTCTGACTTAATGCAGTGTGGAGGAACTGTTGATACGGGATCTAAATAAGTGCAAAATATGCTATGGGTCTAAAACCATTATTTCGATGATGTGCTAATAATCCTAATGCTACTGCATGATACTCACAATAGAACAAAAAAAATCATTTGAATAATCAAGTAAGACAAGGGCAGGAGGGTTACGAAGAATGAGCATTTGTTCTTTTTTTTTTCCAAAGTAGTTGTTCTGGGGTATTCTTTTTATGAGGTTCTAAAAGTGGCTTCATTACGTCTGAAAAATTAGAAATCCATTGCCTACAGTAACCTGCTAATCCAGGATAACCACAAAGCTCTTCAGTGCTTCTGGGTGTGGTGTAGACTAAATAACAGAAATATGGGAAGGAATAAAGTGTCATGCTCCTGTAGAAATGAGACAACCCAGGTACTGAACCTGTAGTTTCTCCAACTGCAATTACTTTTTATTCATTCTAAAACCTAATTCAGCTAGCGTGGTTAAAAAAATATTGTTTCTTGCTGGCAGTTGGTTTAAGAGTCAGAGGACAGAAGTAAATTATCTACATGTTGCAGTAATGTTGATCCATCTGAGAGGTCGATTTTGTCAAGCTGTTTTTTATGTCTCTCGAAAACATGGTAGGAGTCTCGACATAATCTTGTGGCAGTTTACAGCAACTATACTGTTCTCCTCTGGTCTAGCATAACTATACTGTTTCCCTTTGGTCTAGAACAAGTATACTGTTGTCCTTTGTAGGTTACATGCTGCCTATCAGGGTGAACTGGGATATGGTAAAAAGCAAAAGAAATGTGAATAAAAATAATATTGGCATTATGAGGACTGAACGACTACTGGGTCAATAGGAATACCCACTGAATTTACAGATTTCAGGTCATGAGTAAACCGATACATTTATTTTAATGGTTTGTTTACAGGTAGTATGGGTATTTTACACGGACATTAAACTGACTCTAAATCCTTGATTAATTGGTGCTAAAATCACAGGTTCAAGTCCCTTCTCTGCCTGTTCTGAGAAGAGCTATTGAACAATCTGTGGTAGTGACTCATGAGGTTTTAAAATTATTTTCACAGGTCCTGTTTCTTTATTATTATGGTCTGCCTCGTTGTCCACAGCTATGGTGAGATGGACTAGAGGAGTGAATCATCATTGATGTTGTCAAGTGGCCATTCAATTCTTAGGACAGCAAACAGAATATCTTCCTCTATATTGGGACTGAGAGGGCAGAAATCAGGGGATAGTAATTTGTTCGGATTGTCCAAAAAGATTCCATAAGTGGGACAGCAGACTGTATAGTTTCATTTGTATAGTAATCTCTACCCAGCAGGTTGAGTGTTGAAGATGTTCCTACAATGGAAGCCTGATTACCTTGCAGGATCCCCACTTGAATAGGCACAGGAATGGATTTTGGATAATTTAACCTTCTGTGTGGAGTCTGCATGTCCTCCCCACGTTTGAGTGGCATTCAAAAGACTTGCGTAGGGTGTGCCTTCGTTGAAGGTTGGGCGTCGAGCTGGCACCTCGGCACCATAAAAATCTACTGCCAATCATTAGTGGACCGGAATTCCGCTGTGGCGACCCCTAACCGGGAAAAGCCGAAAGAAGAAGAACAACACTGAATCTCATTCTCCCTGCATGGAATTATTAGAAAGATGGAGGGCTGTTGGGGATCATGTCAGTTGCCCTGCTAGACAGGGGTCCAGGGAAGTAAATAGTGTGGGAAGAAATAGCCAGGGAATTTTTATGACTAGACTTGTATAGGCCCTAGGGCTGATAGCCTAGTACCAACCTATGAACCTATGATGTTATTATGAAGCGTGTGTTGCTCCAGTGACTATGAGCAAAGGAACGCTTACATCTTGTACTCTAATATGAACAAGAGGACTTTGTTGATCTACAGGCAGCCAAGAAAATATCTGGTATTCTTATTCATGGCTGTTCTGGTCATCTTGTTATCAGGCTGAGGGTTGCATTTCAAGTACAGGGTTGTGGAATTCCAGAAGAAACGGGCTACTAAATCTGTTAGGCCATGTCTCATTGTGAGGCTGAATACCAATGACTTGATTTGGCAATGAAAGGGTTAGTATTTCACATAGCTAACTTATCATGCTGCAGGGAAGGACAACTATCTGACCATTGACCTTTCCTGCCCGCAATTTAAACACAAGTTAGTGTTTGGATAAGTTTGTACAGATCTTGCGCTGGATTTTAATGGGGATGAAACATTGTTCCAGACAGATATAACTCTAGATTTTTACAGGAGAACATAAATCTTCCCTCTCGCCTTGCCGTGTAAAGTTTGCATCAAAACGCTGTAACAGACTTTCCTATTTTTGTTTTTTGTCTTTTTCTACACAATCAACAACATATTCTGCTTGATTAACTTGATTGCCCCATGTAAAGCCAATCTGGACCATTTAATGAAGACATTCTTGATTTAGCTGTCTAGCAGTAGTAACAACCCCTTGACAAAAGCTGAACATAGTCTGATTGTAGCTGTTCCCTCCATTGATTCAAGGCGACTAGAAATGGATTTATCTATCACATGTTGCAGGTAACTGTCTATGAATTCATTTTCCTTCTATATGACAGCCTTTGGTCACAGGAGAGCACACTGTCATGATGGCAGCTATCAAATCCTGTCTTTTGCTTTCAAAGTTTGTGTCTGCATGCTTAGGTCTCTCTGCACCACCTTCTATTTTTGACTCTGCCCTTATTTTCTTAAACATGTCTGATGGAGTAGATGTCTTTAATGCTGCTTTTAAGGTCTATATAGTGGAATTCCTAATTTGAACATAACCTTCTAGAATCTTGACAAATTTTGCAGAGTGATTCATACTTAAGGAAGGGACATCTCACAAGATTAGCAGACTGGTGCACTCTTTAACACTGAGTCTTGCCTCCCTTAGGGAACAAATGGGCCAGGAAGTGCACATATTAAGAGATGAATGAAAATATCAGTTGGGTGGGAGAAGTAGACTCATTGGTCAGATCCAGCAGACTCAAAAAATTGCAAATTTTTTTGAAAAATGTATGCAGATCCTTATGAAATAATTCAGGTTGTTTCAACTTTAAGGAGTAGTACATGGCATCAAAGTGTCTCATATTGCCATCAGAAATAAACAAAGCAGCAAAATCAGATAAGTGCATTTTTCTTAGGAATCATTGATATGCCATATGCACAGAATGAGAGACAAGGTAACCATTCCAGCTTTGAAGCAAACCACATATATTTGTTTCTTAACTCGGCACGTAAAAATCTACTGCCAATCATTAGCGGACCGGATTTCCACTGTGGCGACCCCTAACCGGGAAAAGCCGAAAGACACAACAACAATAACTGTGTTAAAGTAAAAATTAAAGCAAGAAAATAGAAAGAAACCAGGGCCTGACACTGGCTTGGAATACTAACGGATGCTATTATTTTCTATAAGAATATAATGTGTATCTGCCTCTTTAAACTGATTTTTGAGCTAAAATGTCACTGCTTTTAGGTGCCTGGCTAATAATATGAGTGTATTTGTCAATGTAACTGCAAGAACTATTAACCAAAGGACTGCAAGATTGTGGAAATGTTCAAGCTGAAAACAAAGCAAATTGTGCTGAAAAAGACTAAAAAGGCAAAAAGCTCATGACAGGTGACGTGAAAAGCCCTTTCAAGTAATGAGTGGCTCATGCCCAACTAGATAACAGATTCCTCTGAATTGTGAAACTGCATTATGAAAATGAAACAATGGCAAGTGGACATATGACATCCTTTATACATCAGAATATCTTTTGGCTTGGCTGAGATGAACTTGCTACCAGTCTCAAAGACATCATGGGATATTTTTTTAATGCAATTACATCTGTGTGCTTTTAAAGTAATTCAGTGCTAATATGTTAAAATTATTTATTTTGCTAGTGACGGGACATTTGCTGGTGCTCTGGATGTTCTGATTTATTTAAGCTTATTTTTTTGACTGGATGTAACTTTATCTATCTATCTATCTATCTATCTATCTATCTATCTATCTATCTATCTATCTATCTATCTATCTATCTATCTATCCATCTGTATGCCTAATTAATAACTAAAGGTATCTCATCCAGTTCAGAAGAAGTTATCATTCCTCTATATTCTGCCCTGATCAAACTAATTATAGATGTTATAGTATACTTAGTATGTATCTATTCGACCCATCATAAATCCCCAGGGTTCCATCCTAATTAAAAAATATCATTGGACTAAAG
This sequence comes from Protopterus annectens, assembly GCF_019279795.1. Lineage (NCBI taxonomy): Eukaryota > Metazoa > Chordata > Ceratodontiformes > Protopteridae > Protopterus > Protopterus annectens. The sequence goes on along the minus strand of NC_056735.1, from coordinate 24,002,167 downwards.
ATCAAAATCATCCAAGACAGGCTTGAAACTTTAGCACTGTATTGTTATTGTGTACCTTCTAGACTTCTGTGTGGTAATTTAAATCTAGACTTTCATGCCATTAAGGGCCCACACCTCCTTGATCTCCCTCACGTCCATGAAAGCAAATGACTCTGCAAATACTCAGTCTAAAGACATGCGTCCCTATCAACAAATAAATAAGGCACAGAAAAGGGACAAATGTACAACACAAAAACACATGAAGTATTACAAAAAAATGTAACAAACAAAAGCAAATAATGGTAACGGTGACCAAAGAAAACAGCGGCACACAATTTTAATATGATACGAGACCTGCATGTTGCTTTTGACAAAGCTGGTTGTGAAATTATGAAAATTATAGTTAAATATAATAATGTTCAGATCAAGAAACTGTCTCATCAAATGGACCTTCTCAACCAGACTATATGTGAGGATTTGAATTTTGGACAATATGAAATTAATTATAAAAATATTTTTGCACATGTTGATAATATTGGCCAGAGGAATCTGTAGAATAAGATGGATAAATTAAGAAGGGACATTCAAAATTATGAGAATGAGAATGTTTCTCCACCTCCTCCTGGTTTCCATGGTTCCTTGAGGGGAAATGGCCAATCAAGGTAGAGAAAGAGGAGGTGATGGCAGAAGAAGTTATAATAGTATACAAGCTGAACTGGAAGCTCCATGGGAGTCAGGCCATGTGTAGAGATCAGACTGTATTCAGAAGAATCACAGGAAGAATCATCAATGGTGAAATCAACAAATGATGGGCCAATATATACAACAGAATGCGAGACTGAAGAACTGTGTTCATACCTATCAACTTGGGAATTAATTGAAGATTCATTTTTTAATGTTAATTTCTGTGAGGATCCATTGACTATCATTTCTAATGATACAGGTGACTTTCATGTTTACAATTAATCAACCAAAAAGTTTAGTTCGCATCTTGTAACTGTCTTAGCTAAAGGTTTAACATTTGTGCCTTCAAAACAAGCTGATGTTACTAGGACATTGATTGATTTAAAATTATTTATATGAAAGTGGAACTTGGCACTATGGTTTCATGATAGACAGAGATATTTTAATTCTGTCTTTTTTAATTCAGGCTAAGCACTTTTAATCCAACCTTTAATCTGGTTTTGTTGACTTTTGAAAGTGTTTGTGTACTTGATATTTGGGATATATTGAAAATTGATTGTTGGAAAAAAATATGTTAATATGTCAGTATATGAAGAAAAAATATTTGAAAGACATTTCCACTGACAAATCTATACATGTTTTAAAACTGGATAAGGGGTGGTTTCATCGTTATGGATAATGAGAGTTATTTAGATCAGATGAATGCCTTACTTATGACTGATTCATATGAAATTGTATCACATAATTAAATTCACATCACTCATGCTATAATTGACAGGTTTTTACAACAGAAGTTTATGGATGGTGTGATTGATAATAATGAATTTATGTTTAATGACAGACCTAAGGTGGACAATATTTTTGGTCTTCCTAAAATACATAAAAATATTGATAAGCCCCCTTTTAGGCCAACTGTGAGTGCCAGAAGTTCTAAGACATATTTTATTGTAAAATATATTGATTTTACACTTAAAACAGTAATATCTAATTTAAAACAGATATGTAAGGGCTCTTGGCATTTTGTTATCCCTGCTTAGTGGGGTAACTTTTAATTCAGATGCAATATTTGTAACTATTAATGTTAATAATCTTTTTAGTGTTATTTCTTATGATATTGGTTTATGTTGATTCAAAAAGCAGTTAACTAAAAATTCTAAATTGCCTTTTAGTAAAATCAATTTTACAGTTGCCTTAGTAGAAATTGTCTTAAAAAATTATTTTTTGTTTTTTGAGGGACAGTTTTTTTTCAGCAGAAAACAGGTGTAGCCATGGGGGCAGCTTGTGCCCCCATTTACAAGCCTGATTATGGCCAAATGGGAGGAACAATTTGTTCTTAATAGTGAGTTTGTTGATTGCTGGTTGGTATCTGTAAAATTTTTGGATGATATATTTATTCTTTAGAAGGATGGGATTCAAACAATTAGAGATATTCTTGGAATATATTAATGAGACTATTGAATTTTTAAAATTTTCTTATAATTTTAGTAGTAAAAAAAATTACATTTTTAGATGTGGAATTAATTAAGGATAGCATTAATGAGAAGTTTGTTTCTAGCATTTTTCATAAATCCACTTTCTCCAACTCTTACTTACATTTTTCCAGTTGGCATCATATTTATCAGAAGAAATCTGTTTTTAAGGGCCATCTGGTTAGATTAGCTAGAATGGTATCAGAGATGTATCTGTTTTATTTGGAGGTAGATAAATTAATAGAAATGTTTTTAGCAAGGGGTTATCCTGAAAAGTTTTTATTTGATATTAGGACTGAGGTAGTTACTAAAAGGGAGTTAGGGATGTATATTCCTATTCTTCAGAAAGTACAAATTAGTGAGAACATTGAACATGGATTAAATTATGCTAAGAGCAATATGACCTATAGCAATAACTTGCTTATAACAACATATACTTGGATAGTAGGTCCATTATAAATGTTGTTTTGTTGTTTAAAGGAACTGATCTTTAATTACATATAATAGAGACTGTGCTAAGATTTTAGGGGACACCCCTCCTAAAGTAGTATTTAAACGGAATAAGTCCTTAAAGGAATATTTAGAGAAGAAAAATACTACAAAAATTAGGAATCTTTTTGTGAAAGATGGTATCTTTACATGTGGGACTTGTTCCCAGTGTAAATATGTCTGGGTAGCAAACCACTGTACGATCAGTGGTGTGAAGTGTAATATTAGAGGCTATTTTACTTGTTTTGGCATGAATGTCATATACTTGGCACAATGTGCATTTTGTCCTGCATTTTATATAGGGAAAACTAAGAGAATGTTGTGGGACCATATATATGAACATTTGTTGGATGTTAAAAAATGTAGAGATAATAATGCTTTATATAAAAATATTATAGATTTTAATGTACACAAATTTCATTTTATGGTACTGGAACATGTTGTTTTGGATCAACAAGGGTGTATTTTTGAAGAGCATTTAAATTTTAGTGAAATGAAATGGCAATTATTATTGAATGCAACAGCATATCCTGGTTTGAATGAGTCTATATCTTTAAATCCTGTTTTAAAGTTAAAGAGCTATGATGTCAAAGTGACTGACTGATTAATTGATGGGCTGGGATTGTGTGTGTTTTTAATTATGTAGGATATTTAACCTTTAGTAAGATGCTGTGCATTGGTTCTGATGAAGTTCCTAAATGCTGAGGAATAAAAGTGCTAAACTTTGGTTAATAAAGCTGTTTTCTTTAGTCACCATTACCATTATTTGTTTTTAGAGGGAGAAATGTATTACTGTCTGCTTCCTCATCTCTGGAATAATTTTCCATTACATATAAAACAGAGTGATACTCTCATTTCCTTTAAGCTGAACCATGCCAGGTGGATGGGTGACAATAACTTCATCCCAAGTCTGACTTGCTTTGCCCTCCTAAATGGAGGACGTGCCCTATGTTGATGAGTATTAGCAAGGTGATTATGGTGCATGTACTCGACTCTGCAGTGTTGCATGAAACTATGAATATCATTGTATATATTTTAAGTTGGTATATAAGTAGTTAGTATTTGGTCATCGGTAGATTATGTGTCAGATAAGATTAGAACCCATTCAGCTTCAAACACTTTGATGTCTCCATAACTTGTGTATCATTCTATTTGTGTAGTATTTTATAAAAATAAATTTCTACTAGTACACATGAATCATGAATTCTTACATACTGCACCAAACTAATTCCAAATGATGACACTTATCTAATCTGGTAGTCGTCAGCAATGTCTTAGCTGACAACTTCAGCTCAAATTTTGTTCTTCCCATGCTCCCCAGTGTAACCATACCTGCATAATCACTTTAGCCTAAGTCTTATCGGCATTATCCAAAACCAGAAGCACAAGCTCTGTGGGCCCCAAAAATATTTTGCTGTCTCATTTTTAAAGCAAAAATAGTTATGCCCAACCCATCATAATCCTTTCCAACTTTTGTCACTCCACTGTTCATGTACCACATGTCCAAAGAACTGCCATAGTACTACTACTGCACAAGGGTAGCCACAGCACAGACCCTTAGAGCTACAGTAGCATTTGTCCCCCCAGTATCATTTATAACATCATGGAATGCATCAAAGTCAAACTAATAAATAGTGAATTAGGTGACTTACAATTCCTTGACCCTAATAAATCTGGTATCATGACAGATAGATCCTGTCTTATCACTTTAGCTGACTTCTTTAAAAGAACTAAAGAAGCAACAGACAAATCCAATTTGTCCACATTATCTGAACCTACCAAACACTCACCCAACAAAGCATTTACACCTACAAAATCTGCTAGATAGCCAGGCTTACTGATAGAATATGCAGAGTAAAGGCTGGGAGCATCTCTGTCACACAAGGAAATGTCACTAGTGATGTCCCACAGGCCTCAGTCCTGGGCTACTTCCTCTCTGACATCTACTTCTCTGGCAAGAAGGCAGATATTAAAGGCCTAGGACTAGCCATGTTTGCTCCCGAGTGCAAATTGAGAACCATTATTAGCTCTCTTGTTGACATTAATCTCATCCAAGAATGACTTGATCATGCTAACATGTGGTACAATGACCATGGCTCAAGCTCACTGCAAAACAAAATGTAGAGTAGCTTCATTTGAGAAACAATATTATCCAAATACATACTACATAAGAGGGACCCCATCAACACTGACACAGTCATTATTTATCGAGGTGTATTTATCAATGGGGTGCTATTGTTTGACCACCATGTATCAATCACAGTGAAGAAATCATCTTTGTAAAGTGTGCAATAGAAGCCAAGTAAATAGTTCACCTTGCATTTTAAAGACCATTAACCCAGCCAGGCAGCCATGATCTGTTTTCACTTTTACTAGTAGAAGGAAGGAGAATCCATTTGGGTAAGATTTGCAGACATGATATTACCTTAATTACATTCTTAGCTATTAATGCTACCTTAATTACACTCTTGGCTGTTAATACTTCTGACTTGGCCTCTTGGGCTATTAGAATAAGTATGACAGTGCCTGCAGATTCTTTAGACTACTACCTTATTTTCTTGCTTGGTTCATGTATGTATTGCCATTTATTTGGTTAAGCAAACTTAATTTTTAGTACAAAACTGCACAAATAGTAAATTGTGACTAACTTCTGGCCTTAAGCTGGTTTGACATTCTTGTTATAAGCAGGCAATAATAACCAACTGGGTAGGTGTTACCTGGGAGATAACTCCTGTCCCGGGGGTTGTAAGACCCAACACTGCAACACTGCAATAGGAGGGTCTTACCACCCCTGGAAGGGTATTATTTCCCAGATAACACCTACACTGGAAAGTAGTACTGCATTTAGAGAATGGGCTATCTGTTAAATTGTTTTGTATTTTGTTTTGTTTTGTTTTTTATTACTACATACTTTTTTTAATTTTGATGTAAAAATAATTCCTCCGCCTAATGTTTCAAACTTGTTGCGGCATATAATCATTGTTAGAGGAAGTAGTTTACATCCAAACTATAAGTTATGCATGTATTTAATGCCCCAACACACACACACACACACACACACACACACACACACACACACACACACACACACACACACACACACACACACACACACACACACACACACACACACACACACACACACACACACACACACATACACACACACACAGATGGACAGACCTGCATGTACATACATGGACACGTGCACACACATACACCTTAGATGTTTCACTGTGATAACATGAATGAAAAAAAGAATCATACAATGCAAGGTATTACAACACACATGCCTTTTAACTGCCTCTGATTTTGTCACATAGTTTGGAACTCGCTCATATAATGTTGGATTTTCTAGTAAATCATTAAGGATTGCAGTCAGGCAATAATGCCAGGCATTAGGGTTATATACTTTTTAACCTTTGGGCAATGCATGCTTATGGAATTCCTGAATATAAGAGGTATATGCTCCCTGTCTGTCTCTGCCTCTGCCTCTGTCTCTCTCTTTCTGTCTTTCTGTCTCACACATGTGCATGCATGCAAGCACACACACACACACACACACACACACACACACACACACACACACACACACACACACACACACACACACAGGCTCAAGCACAAAACTATTACTTTTTTGTAATGCTCACAAAACAGCAATACCACATTTAGTGAGCATAAAAAATGGTGTCTGTTTGCTGTTTTTCTGTCCAAGCTTCATGACACCTTAATGTGCAGTTGAAAAACTGAAGATTTGTTTTTTTTTTTACTGGACTTTGTCTGTATATCAGCAGCCTGTTCTCCAATAAGCTGACAGTGTACATTTTTCCCATTATCTAAACCTATATATAGCTATAAATGTTCAGATTAAGCCCCAGTCATGAGTGAAGAAGATCACTTATCCAATTCAGTTATTGATTTATCTAAACAACCAACCTACAAAACAAACAAACAGACAAACATGCATACATTTATCTCAAGGCTTCTTAATATTTGAATTATTTGCAAAATATAATGTCTAATAATATAATTCTACAAGGGGAAATCTTTTTTTTATGAATATCAAATATTCATTTGATATTCAAGGGATCTAGGGTTTGTCCTAGCAATGGGTGCAAGGAAGAAAAATAAACCATGAATAACATTTTAGATTAATGCAGGGCACACACAATTTTACATGCACACCTAGTAAAATAAAATGCTTATATTTAGAGGCAGTTTGAAAGATCACCAGTTCATCTATGGTGCATCTTGTAGGACTGAAAAATGTTGGATCATATTTATGTTGTGTTTGTTTGTTTGTTTTTTCAACTAATTTGCTTTATTATATCAGCATTATATATGCATTTCAGTAATATTACTGTTTTTTTCAGAAGTTATACCAGCAAGGAATGTATTAAAACTTTTTCAAATGTGAGTTAGTCTACTTTTTATGATTCTCCAGTTTAATAGTCAATATTTTTGTTTGCATTAGTGAGGAGGATTATAAAAATATGTGTTGCATTTCTACTCATATGAGCTTATTTAATTTCAGAAAAAAAAATTCTTAAAAGGTTTCATCCTAGATGTTGTATCAGTTATGTTTACAAATGGGATGTAAAGAAGCTCAGTTAGCTTTTTTTAAATAATTCAAATGACCTAATTAGTTTTGCATTTTTCAGTTAATGTTATTTATGCACATACACACACACACACACACACACACACACACACACACACACACACACACACACACACATACACACACATTCACACACACACATACATACACACACACACACACATACGCACACATATTCATTCACACATGCAAACATACATATACACACAAACACACGCACACACACATTCTAACACACACATATTCAAACACACAGACATTTGCGCGTGCGCGCGCACACACACACACACACACACACACACACACACACACACACATTCACACACATATGCACACATACATACAGTATTACACACACACGCACACACACACACGCACACATGCACACACACGCATGCATATTCACTCACACATGCACACACAAACACACACACGCACGCACACACACTCACACACACATACAAACACACACACAGACACACACGCACACACATTCAAACACACAAACACACACAGGCATTCGCACACACACACACACACACACACACACACACACACACACACACACACATACACATGCACGCGCACATATTAAATACACACACACATGCACACACACACGTTCAAACGAACACACACACAGACACACACACACACACACACGCACACACACACATATTCACACACACACACATATATTCACACACACATGCACACATACACACACACACATGCACACACACACACACACATATTCAAACACACACACACACACACACACACACACACACATATACACATACATATACACACACACACACACACACACACACACACACACACACACACACACACACACACACACACACACACACACACACAAACACACAGTCACACGCACATGCACACATACATACACATGACTTTTCTGAAAGCAAGACGAGGAATTATAATGTATTTAAGGCAGCAGAAATTAACAGTGGTCAGAGCATTGTTAACCTAGTTTATCTCTAGCATGGAGCACAGTATGTTGCGTTAATACCTAAAGTTTGAATGCACAAGCACACTATATGTGAGATTTCAATACAATTGTCTTTGCACTTAACCATGGCTATTCATTATTGAGGCTTTTTAGTTTCTGGGGCTATTCATTATTGTGGTTCCTTAGTTTCTGTTGTGGCCACTGAAGCTTCTTTCGAAAAGCCACAGTTGCAGCCAAGCAATTGCTCGAATGACTAACACTGTTAATCAGATAAACATATCCATAATATTCTGTCTGTTATTCATATCATCATAAGCAAAGGAATATGGAATTAGTGAATAAGGCTGCTATTCTAAGACTATGACAGTTCTCCAGAAACACTTGGTCGAATCATACCTTTTGGGCAGTTAATTCAAATTGTAGTAATTAGGCCAGATCAAGAGGCCACTGCAAGAAAGGCTTTTCATTACTTCAGGAAGCAGCAACCTTTAAGTTAGTTAGTTATAGTAAGAGTAGGAATGGAAGAGACATAATCTCCAACTAAAGACATCACTTTTACAAACAAAGGCTCAAATGAAGTTGTATTTACTTATTTTTTTCTTTCTCATGTCTCCATTTAAAATGGCTTTACACATCAGAAAGCCTGTTTTTCTTTTTACTTGCTATGGTTGTGTACTTGTGAAGTTCATCCTTATGTCATGCCAATACTGGGTAACAGTAGTGTGCATGTGTGATTCTCCCCTGCTCAGAGGTTTGAGAGAATTTTGTAGAACAGGAGTTACATATGGATGAGGTGGTTAGAATGCTGATACTCAGCACGGGCACATATGTGATTTAATAGATGCTTTGGAAATGTATTAAACAACACTTGCACTCCCTTTATTAGAGCAGTATTTAGCATCCTGTCTTTACATGTCATGATCCTGTACCACTTTCCTTTGCTCTGTATGACTTGATTTTTTTTTAGGATTAGGAGTTGACATATTGAAGGAGTTGTCTGTAAAGAAAAGCAAAAGGCTTGCTGCATTCAAAAGCTAATGCTTGTAATTCATTTCTTCAGTTTTTATGTAACTTTTAGGGTATGCCTTGCCGCCCTTGCATGTGTTCATGAACACATTTTCAATGACATTTGTTTGAATATGTTTTCTGTCAGTATAAGTCATGCTTTTCCCTTTCATAAGTCATAATAATTTTGCAGAACATGAATATGGTGTACAGGAAGTATATACGCTGATATTTTATAGCATTTTTAATTTAACTATACAACAACTATAGTGCAGGATAGTAGCAGTTAATTCCTCAGTTACAATGCTTCAGGTTTGGAGTAAAAGTTATGCATGTATCTCATAATAATAATTAGTGCATACTGTAGACAGCCTAAAGATAACATATGAGTGCTTGAAATAAACTATGTGGTTATTCATTCAAGTAATTTTATTAACTAGCAAACAAAAGAACTAATATCAAGGTTTCAGTCTGGGTACTCATTTAACATTCTCCATAGTGTTTGGACCATTTAATATAACAAGAAAAAAAGAAAGTAAAACTTTTGAAAACATGACTTCCTACTTTCATAAACTGTGTTAACCGTTGTCCAGTTTTAAATGAATGCTAGTAACTAGTGTTCTGATGCAGGTGGTGTATCATATTATACCATGAATCCCCCAAAACGTGCACGCTGATTGGCCAGCGTATACTAATGGAAAAGGTCCGTCACCGGACTTTTTCCATTAGTATAATGGGTTTAACATAGCGAGACAGCTAAAAATAAGGAGATGTCCGTTACTTATTTTAAACCCAGAAAGCAAGATCTCCGTTGCTTTAGTTAAAATGAGTTTAACATAGCGAGACAGTTAAAATAAGCAACGGACATCTCCGTTGCTTATTTTAAAACTCTCTCGCTGTTTAAACTCATTAACATAGCGAACACTAAAAAAAAGGAGAGATCTTGCTTTCTCCGTGCTGTACAGTACATCAGTACTGCCGCGGATGCCAGACATCTGCGGAAGGGCAGTAAACAGGCATTATACTATGCCATTATTTAAGAAAAGTAAAAGTTTCTTTTCTTAAATAATGTCATTATTGCTATAATATGACACTTTTACAGTGGGCAGTAGTTCCCAAACATGTCTGTGTGATGACCCACCTAAGAACTCTGGAATGTCCTCATGACCCACACAAAATAATTAACACCAATTTTTTCATAAGTTAGTAAGACCACTAAAGCTTCAGATCAGCACATCACTGTGCATGTGTAAGTGTTTTAAAGTTTCTGTCACAGGAAATCAACAATTATATTGTAAGTATGCCCAACTGTGTTATCCATTTATGTAAGTAATGAATCATTTACGAGAGATGCATATGTAGATCAAAGGAAGGGAAAAAATTAATTTGGGGTTAACATACCAGTTCTCATAGAAAAAAAAACTACCCAGAGCAAATCATTCTGCTGTATTTCAGTGTCCCATGTGGGATGCTTGAAGACTACAGAGCTTATAATTTTATGTTTTCTTCTGGTAGTATGAGAAAAATATCCACCATCCTTCAAATAAAAGAAACTCACTGATGTCATAGTATAACTATATAGATAAATCTCCTCTGAAGTGAATGCAATGGCAGATTACATCAATGTAATGTTCATGAAATGTATCATACACCGTGGGAAACATCAGCAGCTGCAAAGCCTTGAAGAGTTTATATGACTCCACTTCAAAATGTTATCTTAATCATTGTGCTCCTGAAAGTTTTTTTGATTAATTTCAACTGTGCACATTGACGAAACATTGTGCATACATATTTCTGATAAATCTGTCAGCACAGTGTATCCATTTGTACTTCACAAAATAATATTACCTTCTCATTCACATTGGCTGCGGGTGCAATTGCTCAAAGAACATCAACTACCTCTAGTGTCTTGTAGAAATGCTCCACAGTATGCAGAGGTCCCTGTTGTGTATCAGTGGGCTTAATATACCTTGCTGCATAATGTGATATTCTTTTGCAGAATGGGTCACTCAGTTCCTGACACTGATGGCTGTGGCAGTCATGCTGTATATACTCAGAAAATAGATTTCAGACATTAGAAAAGGATAAAATAGATGAACAAGAAAGAAAGGAAAGGAAGACAATTTACAAAACGTTCATTAGGTAGAAAGTAAAGGATAAGAAACAAAACTTTTAAAAAATATTTACCTAAAGTTTAGGAAGAGAAAATAATAATTTTAGGACTTTGTTATTAAATGTTAATAGTATACAGAGAGATGCAGGAAGGCTATATATAGCTGAATTGTCTGCTAAATTAGATATGGGTATAATAGTATTACTGGTTGTCTGACGTGTGTGTCAAGATTTAACACTACAACAAGACACCGTGGGATAAAATACTGTGGAATTTAGGTTTTGATTTGAGTTCAGGTATAGATATAATATTTAAATTTGATAATATAAATATGTTGGCTTATGTAATGATTAAGCCAGGGAGATCATTTGTGGTACATGTAAGAATTAAAGGCAAAGTATTTAAAATTATTGAAAGTTATGTTCATATGTCAATGAAGGAAAAAGAACATGTGTTTGATGACATGGAACCTTATGTTATGGTGAATACAGGTATACTTGTAGTAGGTGATTGTAACTGTGAACCTAGAAAGAGGAAGACAAAGATTTTAGAGGATATTTGCAAAGGATATGAACTATTCAATTGTGGGCTGTTAACACCAGGCAAAAAAATGGCATCTACATATTTAGAGCATCTTTGAAAACAGAAACACATGATACAATGTTGGCAGAAGATTTTCAAGATAAGGTGACTCAATCAATAATGACTGGAGTAACAGATCATATAGTAAACTGTGTGAATTTTGGAGACAGAATAAAAAGGGTCTAAAAGAAGGAACGGTATTAAAACTTTGACAGGACAGTTAATTGAAAATGAGATTTTGAAGCAATAAATTGACCAGCCTAGGAAGGATTGTTGTACAAATCAGGCATTTTTATGATTCCTGGATGGAATGGTGAGTAGTAAGTTTTAAAAATAAGTATAAAAAGCTATATTTACATATAGAAAGGGAATCCACAAAACAGAAAACGGAAAGTTATCAGATTCTAGTTTGGATCAGCCAATAAAAAACGCAGTTATTTATATATACAAAGAAATGCTTATGAATAAGATAAAGATGGAAATTAAGAAAACATGACGTATTCAAAGATATTGCTTTGAAGGAAGAAAGAAAGAAGTACCTCCTTTTTTGGCAAAATTGGTAAGAAGATTCTAGATTAGATGTCGGTATTGAGGGATGGGTTTAGGCAAGTAAATTCTAATTAGGAAGAGATTATGTAGGTAGCAGTTGACTGTATGATGAGAATGCAAGTAAATGAAGGAAATGTCATGTCTGACTGAGATATTAAAAAGAATGAAAAATAGTCAGTGGATAAGGTAAATGGGGCAATCATAGTACACAAGATGAATATTGATAATGTCAAACGTAATCAGTTATGAAAGAAATTAAGGGCTTATTGTATAAACTGGAAATTACTACATTTATTGCAAAATGCTTATGAGATTAGTTGGGTACTGATATAGGTTCATAGGTGGCAAAGTGAGGAAATTATGGCAAAAATTAATATCAGACAATGATGCCTGAGGAGTAGAATATTATTTACAATGGTAATAAGTGTAGTCGCAATGTTGGCTGAGATGAAAGTCAAATATCTGGTTCAGAGACATAGTGAAGGTACTCTTAATATTGTCACATGCAGATAATATTGTTTCAGTAGCCAAAATAAGGGGACAATAAGAATGTTAAAAAAGAGGTTGTTAGATTGCTCAGAGTGATTAGAATGCATTTCAATAAATGAAAAAGTAAAGGACTCGGGATTTCAGAGAGACTGCCTCTACCCACACTTACTGTGATAGACAGAATCTTTGATTCAGAGACCAGGTAAAGCCACAGAGAGGAGCAGCTCATAATTGGCTGATTATAATGCCTCTGAACTGAGCACTGTGCTGTAAGATCTGACAGCGCTAGTGTTCTTATAAAAGCCCATGCATCACTTCAGTATAGATATTGCTAACACACACACACACACACACACACACACACACACACACACACACACACACACACACACACACACACACACACACACACACACACACACACACACACACACACACACATGCATACACATGCACATGTATACACACACACACACACACACACACACACACACACACACACACACACACACACATGCACACACACACACACACACACACACACACACACACACACACACACACACACATGCACACACACACACACACACACACACACACACACACACACACACACACAGACACACACATTGAGCCACATTTATGCCCTACAGATGCACAGACACTGTTCTGCTGTAGTAATTTATAGTGACAGTACGAGCTGTGACCAGTTCCAGAGAGTTCAGCGGATGAATGCTATCAAAAGATAATGTACACTTTTTCCTCCTTATGGAAAAAACAACTCAGGAGAGTAATTATTAGAATTGTTCTGCTGAGTTAATCTATAGTAGCTGTTATTTCTGGGGGAGAGCCTCTCCCCTGGACTGCCACATTTGCACACTGCTTCTCCAGTGAGATTACTTTCCACATTACATGCACCACCAGTGGAAAATGTAGCAGGACAGCAGTCTGTGATTTGTTCAGGCCTACCATGGTGTGGAAAATGTTGTGGGTTAATGCTTCTGCATCGTAGTAAACCTTTCTGGATCCCAGGGTAGGAAAGGTGGTAAAGATTGAAGGAAATTATTTCTCTGGGATGGCACTGAAAATTTCTGGTGTGAAATCTGATAAAAGGAATGTGGTTATAGAGCAATGGGATATGTTTTAGAAGATATTATTGATACCAAAGGTCTGTGGAGAACTTTTAAGCTGACATTAAAGAAAAAGCTATATTTACTGAATTTAGTATGAAGGAATCTGGATATTTGGGGAATTCATATATGTTTCCAGGGGAAAAAAAGAAAATTAATTATTACAAATTGTATGGGTATCTAGATTAAATGTGAATATTTGATAAAGGAGAATTGAGGGTTATTTAACTCAGTAGTTCATCGGACATCATTGTATTTATTTTGGATAATAAAAATATGAAATATCGATTTTGGAGGGAGAATGAAATAGTTCAAAGCAATAAAAACATATAGGTAATGAATAATTGTATGAATACTAAAGTAAGATTTTTTGTGGGAATTGTATATGAATGAGTTTGGAAAGTATAAGAAAATGTGGCATGAGATGTTAATGACACCGCATTACTATGTACATTAGTGAGAAGAAGTAAATAAAAATATAGTAAGGCTATAAAGGATAGAAGGAATGCATAAATCCAAGAAGTCATCAAAATTAAGGAGTCCAGAAAAAAAGTGGGAGATAGAGAAGATGGTCCATGCTATGAAGGAATACGAGTTAGCTAACAAAGAAGCTTAGAGAACAGGCATAGCAAAGAACAAGGCATCAGAGGCACTCTACAAGCTTTGGGAAAGTGACTCAGTAGATGGTACAAAGAACCTTTACCAGGCTACAAGGCAAAGATAGAAAGATAAAGAAGTTAGTCATCAGACAACCTTCATAAGGGATGCTAAGACAACAAAGACAGATGAAGGAGTACTTCTTATAACTTCAGAATGAAGAATATCCCACAGAAGCTGTACTGCCCAAGACAAGAGTTCACCCTAAAAGTAGTAAGAACAGCACTAAGAAAAATGCAGTCAGGGAAAGCAGCAGGCTCAGATGAGGTCACAGCAGATATGATCAATGTGTTAACACTGGATACACAAGGAGAGAGAATCCACTGAAAACCTTTATTATTTGCTATTCATCTGTAGACTTCTTCAGAAAATGAATAAAAGAGTAAACACATGTAATTTATACAATAAACTAAATTACAACCATCCAATAAAATACCAGGTATAATAAGTATACAATCAAGTAATTAGCTAATATCCTCTGCAAAAGGAGGAGGTATTAACCCTTTAATAACCCATAATGTTTAGTTTTCTGCCTGCTAAAAAACATTTTATATTAATACAATCAATAAGACCAGGTGAAAAGTTAGCTGCTAAGTGGACTTGTCACTCAGCATCCCTCTTTTCCACCTGGTTATTAAAATGACCACCTCTTAAATCTTCCTTTACACAATCCACAATAGAAAATGTGAACTTCTTGTATGCTATGCATTTAACTGTATGTTTGTATAAAGCATTGTTTTCATTTTTTTTACTTTTATAGCATATATATGCTCTCTTATTCTCTTACTTGAACTTCTTGTAGTCATCCCTACATAGAAATCTGGGCAGCCTGAACATAAAGCAATATGTATCACCCCTGAGGCATTACAATTAAATCTACCTGTCACTATGATGTTATAGGTCAAATGTTCCAATGCTATATATGGTCCTTCGTGATTATATCTACAAATGTTACAACTACGATACTTATATGTCCCATTACCCCTCGAGGTATGGGGTGGATATATTTTTGTATTATTATGTTGTAAAAGCTGTTTAATATTGCCAGATTTCTTATAAACAAAACTCGGGGTGTCTCCTAGTGTTTTTGCTGGGTGTGTATTATAAGCTCGAAGTTATGGAACATCGAATACAATATGGTCGACACCATATTATCAAAGTTCCGTAACTTTGAAAATAAAAAAAATATTAAACTTCAAATACTTACCCTAATGGCTTTAAGCAGGAGGCAAGCCCCCTACACCCCCATGTGGGGGGCTGTGCCCTCCACATCCCCCGCTACTTAAATATACCAACTCCGAGAACGCCCTTTAACATAGTATGGTGCGGAAAGGGCAGATTTCCCTTTATTACACTGTAGCGTGATCTCGGAGTTGGTATATTTAAGTAGTGGGGGTGTGGGGGGGTGCAGGGTGGCTTGCCCCCCTACCTACACTCGTTAGTTTTTTTTGTTCTACATTTTTTTTATTGAGTTTCGATTGTTTAATGGTTTGATGCATAAAGTTCGATGTTTATACATTCGAACCATTAAACATTCAAGATTGTAATATAGACCCATTTTTGCTAAGTCCTCATTACCCATTATAACATTCCAGTTGTTGTTAATAATACTTTTAATAGCACCACAATCAACAGTCATATCTAAACAATATCGAAGCATACTATCCGTGAGATCAGTAATGGAATTCTTCTTTTTATTAATACCATTTAAAACTAGAGCAGGAAAGTCTGTTAGTCTCGTATTGTGTATTTGAGTTGCCATATTTTCCAATAATTCAACTGCTATTAAAATGAATTTCTTTCTCAAAATCGCTATCTAGGCTTACCATCCATGAAGCTCTAATAAACTGGCCTCACGTGATATTTTTCTTAATATAAGTGGGATGTCCAGTCTTAAAGTGCACATAACTATTGGAAAAAGTACTTTTTTGGTGTATTCAATTTGCAGAGTTGCTTGTGAAACTATCCTAGCTTAAGTCTACATCCAGGAAACATACCCTTTGCTCATGCTCACCTAAAATAAACATTAAACATTAAAAAGCCAGAACCACTATTAAGAGCATGCATGAAGTACACCAAATCAAACCCATCACTCCTAACAATAAACAATAAATTGTCTACAAATCGAGGATTAAAAAATAATGTTGTTAAAATATATGAAATTAGTTAAACTCTCATTCTCTCACCAACCTAAGACTAGGTAAGCGAAAGCGGGGCCACTGTAACACCCATAGCTACTCCCTTTAATTGTTTATAATATTTTTTTATTAAAAAGGAAGTAGCTGTTTTCTAACAAAATTTCTAAAAGATAAATTTACATACTAATTAACTGATGGTCTATAGGTGTATATTTACTTAAAAAAATTCTAACATACTCTACCCGTTCTGACTGGGGAATGCTGGTAAACAAGGATGCAATATCCTCCATAAACATAAAATAAGCATTCTCATGGCATGAATTGTTGGAATGAAATAATGTGGGTATTATAGAAAAGTATTTCTGGTATAAAAAATTGAATATAAAGATGTTTAATATTTTGGTAAATATAGAAGACAAGAATAGAAGTACTGTTTAGTAAAAAATAGACAATAATGGACATAGTGAAAAGAATAAGGACATGGGGACGTTGACAATTTACTTCTGAATATTCATGGAATATTTCTTAGTACCTGAGCATACTTTTTATTTTTGAAAATGGAAATGAAAATGAATATTATGTAAAGAAGAATGTAAATATGCAAATATGTATGCATGTATAATTATAAATAAAGATCGCCTATTATTTTTAATAAGTAAAATGGGATCTTTTACATCCACCCAAGTTACTGGCAACTCAGATAGATAGGATATCTATTTAATGTCTCATTTGAAGGATGTCACACTCATAAGTATAGCACCCTACACCACGAAATATAAATATTCCCTGTAAATGCACTAATTTATAAAATATGACTTTTAATTAAACTGACTTTTTTCAAAAAGGTCCCCCATACTCATGCCATTTCCCTCGTTTCTCTTATCTTCCTTTCTTGTTGTTTATTAATAATTTCCATAATTTATCAATATGCTCTTAGCACTTCTAAAGTATTTATTGTAAAAGAAACACTATCTAATTATACTATATCTTCATAAATTTTGCATTCCTTTCTTTTTCTCAATAATAACCCAGCATAACTAAGATGTTTTCTACCACCCCACCTCTTTTTTGCCCATAATCTATTAACTAAAATTATTAAATCATTTGCATTCTCTAACATTAGTGATACCACCCCTTTATCATTAAACCTAACCCTTGAATCACCAACTTTACTTTTTTCTTGTACCACTACTGCATTAATGAACTATTATAGCAAACAAAACTGCACTCATAGGGCAACTGTATAGGAACGTACCAAATTGGTAAGGTTAGTTTCGACAAGCATAAAATCTTCCAATGTTGTTCAACAAAACTAACTTTGCCAACAGTGTAGTTTGCATTTTTCTCTACTATTGTTTGACATCAAAATTTGTATATTTAAGCTGGGAGTGATGCAGGCTCCCTGCAAAAAAAAAAAATGTTTTTTTTTTGTTTCCTGAAAGTAGTTTCACTGAGAAGTTTTTGAACTTTTTACCATCGCCAAAACTACCTTTGGTGAATTGAAATGATTCCCAACCTTGTCATATATCCTTAGATATCCTTTTCACTAATCTCTCAATTTGCATACACTTTATATACCACATCATGTAACTACTATATAAGGTGGTATGCCTTGCTTAATTTATTCATTCTGAAGTCTGTATACTGAATAGACAACAGCACTAATTTTTTCAGTTAAAGGTTTCTGTGTTAGGATGGAGTTTTACCTGGTGTGTTATTCATTTTTGGATTGCCAAGTTCAGTGGATTTTGAACTACATGTTGATTTATTGCACACACATGTGCAAGTACATGAGCACACACATGTACACCTGTGTGTCCCTTTCTAACTGATTTATACCTTGTATAGAGAGGTGTGAATCACTTGGCATCCAAAACAAGCAGCAGGACAAGATACTTAAAATTATCGTATAACAACAGTTGCTACCACTGAACAACACTCTGGCTCCAAAGACAAACCCATCACCTGTAAATATTTTGTCCTTCTATCCTATTCCATACTAGATACCTTCTTGACATCCTGCAATAAATATATATTACATTGTTTTCTCTCTAAGGAAAAATATTCTGCCTAATTAAGTAACTACCAACCTGCAAAATTAAACGATTCTTAATAAGGCCTAGGATTTTTATTATCTAGGCTAACTTTTCTCTTATATTTCTGCTTTTTCTTCGGCTTTTGAAAAGTCTGCATGTTTTTCTGGTTCTGATATCTTCTCTCCACCTTCCTCGGTCTCAGGATTAGCTAAAATAGAAAATCTATTCTCTTTACTCACGCCTTGTGTCAAAATCCCTACTTTCATTGGATAGACAGGTGGAACTGAAAGAGTTTGATATCATCAGATATCTGAGAAGGAACATTACTTCTGGAATCTGTGGTAACCCAAAAAGAGGATCCTTTACTGGTTTGTTATATTCCCAGTATTATAATTAAAACTCTGAAATTCCACATTTCATATGTTTCCTTTTGCTGCTCGTTTCGCTGCACTTGATTTCATCCTATTCCATCCATCCATCCACAACCCCTTTTCCCATTTTACACATAGGGTGGGGGTGTCAATTCCACAGGGACAATCATCTTGAGCTAAGGTTTACACAGCCGGGTGGCTAGCTCTGCCATGGTAGTTCATTCACACCACTCACTCTTGCACACACTCTTACCTAGGGCCAATTTAGTGTATCCAGTCCACCTACTGCATGTCTTTGGAATGTGGGAGGAAACCAGAGCACCCAGAGGAAACCCACGTGACCACAGGGAGGACATGCAGACTCTGCAAAGTAGGCATCCCAGCTGAGAATTGAACTGGAGATCCTCTTGCTGTGAGGCAATGATGCTAACAGCTGCACCACTGCAGCCACCCTGGTTTCCAATTTAGTGTATCCAGTCCACCTACTGCATGTCTTTGGAATGTGGGAGGAAACCAGAGCACCCAGAGGAAACCCACATGACCACAGGAAGGACATGCAGACTCTGCACAGTAGGCATCCCAGCTGAGAATTGAACTGGAGATTCTCTTGCTGTGAGGCAATGATGCTAACAGCTGCACCACTGCAGCCACCCTGGTTTCCAATTTAGTGTATCCAGTCCACTTACTGCATGTCTTTGGAATGTGGGAGGAAACCAGAGCACCCAGAGGAAACTCACATGACCACAGGAAGGACATGCAGACTCTGCACAGTAGGCATCCCAGCTGAGAATTGAACTGGAGATCCTCTTGCTGTAAGACACTGACGCTAACAGCTGCACCACTGCAGCCACCCTGGTTTCCTCTTATTCGTCATATATCAATTATGGATATGCCATTTTGAAGTGTCTAGATCCTCCACAAAGAAAAGTTTTGGTATTCCAGCAGATTTAAGACCCCCCCCTCCACTAAAACCATCAAACATTGAGTTATCTAAATGCACAAAATGCCCAGTTTGTACAATAAAAACTTCCCACACTTCCCCTCTGCATAACTACAGTCTGTTCATAATCTTCTTTGATGGCTTAGTAATCATGCAGTGTCTCTATAATTCTTTTCTAGCCTCTGTTTCAGGCAAAAAGGCATTGCGGGACCACTGTTAAATTCCCTTTTCTAATTCAGGGATAAGTTGTACACCATATATTAAGACCAAGGGGCAGTGTTCTGTCTTGCTAAGAATGCTGTTAATGCTTTATGAATGGCATATACTGTCTCAGGGCTAGCATCATATACTGGGTCTGATGTTAAATGTTCCAGAACATGCACTTTATCTGAGTTTGATTTCATTCATTTTTATCTGGGTAGGCCCATTGGACAGAAGTGCCCCTTTTCAGGGAACAACCTAGAAGTACTTTCTAGTCAAGGCACTTGCTCATTCACATAATATGCAAATGGAGGTATAAGGAATCAAACCCTGTTATCCTTGACTATAGGAATCATCTTATTAAACTATCATTACAATTCACTAGAAGAATCTGACCCTTGCAAGCAACCAGAATAGTATCCCAAAATGTAGACATTTTTATAGGTGCCTCTGGCTTTATCTGTGTGATCCACAACAAAAATTGATCCAAAACCTTATTAATCCCTGGTATGGTCATCTCTTGTAACATGGTCATCCTCCTAACTGCATCAACAAAGAAGAAAGGATGCAAATTCTCAGAAGATGATAATAGTATATGAACATATCTGTAAGCTTACAAAGCCATCTTTGAGGCTGATTTCATCCTCTACAATTATAATCATCATATAACTGTCCTAAAAGTTTATTAACTGCCAACTAAGGTTGACATCTTAAAAATCATTTCTGCTGCAAAATCCACAGATTTCTGATTTCTGGATTCTACTTCATCCCTCCTTCTCTGATGTTTGTCTTTTTGAAAAATGGTAGTATGTCTAAGTCCAAAATATCTTGTTATTAATGTACCCTACTATAATGTTACCATTTGCACCTCATCTCTCTCAGGATAATTTAGTGCCAAATCTTCACAACTCCCTGTCACCAAACCACCCTTAACATTTTGCAGTACAACAAAAAGTTAGTCATGGAATGTTCCCAGTGGCCTGACCTTATTTCTCTAAGTCAGTATGAATATCATAAGTTCATAGGTTCATAGGAAGTTACTAGTCTAGAGACCCTAGAACCTTCACAAGCCTAGCCATGTTAATCCCAAGTATCTCCATTTGCTCTTTTTGGGTAGTTCGCAGAATGAATTTATAAACAGAGTAGGTCTGTGATCAACACTTGCAACCCCTGTCCATGAGAGACAAGGGTGCCACCCAGGGGAAAATTTGCAGTCTCCCATGCAATTATCTAGGTTGCATTTGAACAGGGTCAGTGAGGAGCTCTGTTTTATGTGTATAGGAAGTCTATTCCAGAGAAGCAGCAGTCTCTGGGAGGTATCTGTCTCTCTCTCCAGCATGTTCTGTTAATATCACAGGCCATCCCTAGCGTGAGTGACTCTTGTGCCATTTGACTTGTGGATGTGCTGCATTCCCATTAGGACAGGGTCGGAGATTGCCCTATAATCCAGGCACAAGTCACCTCTCAGCAGCCTATAAGATACAGAGTAAAATGACAGGGCTTTCAGCCTATTCACGCAGGTCATGGCTTGGAGTCCCTGTATTTTCTTAGTGAGAAACCTCTTGAGGTCTCTCCAGCTGCTGCAAGTGTCTGGTGAAGTGCATGCAAAAGGGTGCATTATACTCTATTAGTGGTCTGATAAGGGTCAAGTACAGTGGAGTCATAACATCCCTTGACCTAGTTGTTATGCCCTTGCTTTTGAGGTGTGCTATGTGGCTTTCCTTACCACTGTGGAAACTTGGTGGTCAAAGTTCAGATTGCTATCAACCTGCGTTCTCATGTCTCACACCACTGGGTTGGAACTCAGGGGAATGCTGTCAATACTGTAATTTGTATGAAATTCTGTTTCATCAAAGGGAATAATGATTACTTTTTTGTTTTTAGTATTAGTCCATGGCTTTGGCACCAATCATTTGTTTGTGTTAGTTTTTCTTGTAATATGTTGACATCATTAGGGGACTCTGACTGCTCCCAGTTTGCAATCATCAGTGAACCTGGTGAACCAAATGTTGTCTACTTTGGCCTGGATTTCTGAGAAATAGATGCCAAACAGTAAATGGCCCAGCACAGACCCCAGTGGTACTTCACTGGTTGGGGTGGAGCCACCAAATTTGACAGAGTGTGTTCTGTCATTGAGCCAGCTGGCTACCCATCTAGTAACATAAGGGTTAATTCCTCAGCTGGGAGAGTTTCTTAATGATTCCATAGTGGGGGATTGTGTCAAAAGCCTTGGTAAGAGATAGGCTGTGTGCACTGTCTTATCTTCGTCCATGGCAAGTGAAGTGTGCTGTATTTGAACTCTGGCTCTGAACTAATACCTGGCACCATAGGGAAAGCTAAACATACAGACTTTTTGTACTGGCCAGGAATCAAACCCAGGTTGATAGCTTAGAAGGTAGCTATGCTCACTGCTATACCACCAGTGCTACATATCATATCATCTCTCCCTGGAAAATAGATCGCAAACCTAGTGAAACTAAGCCAAACTTCAAAACCTAAATAAATAAATAAATAGATTTTAGTCCGCCAGCTACAAAATGCCAATTTTAAATATATTTCTGATAGCTTTAGAGATTGCTGATATAGTCATATTTTTTACACTGTCAGTTGCTGCTTCCCTTTTTATTTTCACTACCCCTTTTCTCTTCTCAGAATTGTTACAGTTCCCTGTCAATCTTTAGTTATACGTTTTTGTTGTACATAACATACACTGCTGCTAATTTTTATAACTATTAATGTCATATGTAATGCAAAGCTAGAAAAAATGTCAGGCTTTAGTCAAGGCATTTAAAGTACTATGCAGGAACAGTAAAGATTTGTGTACTGCTTTTGTGTCTTACACACTTGATACTGTACTTTCTTGAATAGGAGTGTCTATATGGATCCTTTTATGTTGCTGCAGACCTGATAGAGCTGTGGCACGATAAAAGTGACCAAAATACTAACAGAGTATATAAAATCCATACCAGCTATTACTGAAATATCTTCATATATGTTATCTGGCACAAGCAAATGATCAAAGCATATATATATATATATATATATATATATATATATATATATATATATATATATATATATATATATATATATATTTATAGATGTTAAAAGACCACTTGCATGACTTCCTCACAGTTTGTTTACTCGTGCATTCATTAATTCAATCCATGATGATTTATTTAATTAGTGGATTGACTGAAGCTCGTTTAAGACATATCCTATCACAGTAATTACTAGTATAGACAAGAAAAGACATGAATTTCAAGCACATAAATACTAGATTATTATAAGTCATATAGAAGAGATAGAATAGGTTATACTGTAATACTGCTCATTTACCAAGACCAGGCAGAGGTTGATTATTACTTTGTTAGAAACATTTTCCTACAGATTGTTTTGAAAAGTGAGATTTCAGTCAAGATTTAGTCATCACATTTATTGCTGAGGGTCTCGTTAATGTTAGTGCCACGTCTTTGGAACAGAGGCAGATTATGTTTTTTTTTTCTTCCCTTTAGTACGTGTCGAATTAAAGCAAGTAAATAAGGTGGCAAAGAAGAGTCTGTTGTTTGACATGAGAGTGGCAATTTTTAGTTTCATTGAACTAGCTTGGGACATCCTCTTTTTTTTCTCAAACAGAAACCTCTGTGTAAATGAAAAGGTTATAAAATAAGCTACATGGGTCACTGTGAGCTGGTTTACTAGACTAAGGTTGGAGTAACAGGGCTTAACCAGCCTCCTTGACTGTGACTACATAAATCTTAGTTAGCTTTATTTGCAGCCTTTGACCGTTGGTGATGGACTTGGCTGTAATAATAAGTAAGGTATATTCTAAGCAGGCAACATTATTCCTTTATAAAAGCTCATCTTTGCTTCTTAGGCCATTTGAGGACTTATTTTGTGACATGTCCTCAAGGCAGCATTTGTTTTGTTTAGCTTCAGTCATTTTGTGGAGTAAAGTATTTGTATTGTATTATGATATTTGCATTGTATTATGGTTTCCCAATGTTTGGTTGGCAACTGATTTGTCAAAGTTCATTTCATCAAATCTATGTAAGCACTCTATTTTCCTGACTGTCATAGGACAGTGAAGTTTATTTTTTGTTCTCAATGCTCACATGACTCAGAAAAAAAAGGATTAAGATCCTTTTAGAATTATTCATTTTATCTGAGTTTGCACTTCCTTATATGTATGGTATATTTAGAGATATGGAAAGTATGGTGTAGACCCTTCACACTGGGAGGTGGCTTTCTGCAAAAATGACTTTTAAAATGTTTTGTGCGATGTATTGTGATTCAGGTTTGTGAGCTCACCTTTTTGTGTTTTAGATGTGTTAGTTGCTGTGGTTTGTGTATAATATTTTAATGTCTGATTTATCATTTGTGGTCCTGCTTAACTGCACTTAAATTGCCTCCAAAAAAGGGAGGAGATAATAGTCCAGTTCAGGTTTATTGAAGTTGTTCCAACCAAATGCAATCACAATAAATAAATAAAATAATTAAACAAATCAAATCAACATCAGCTTCCACCCTGGCTGTACTTTACTAAGCCTTTTTAGATTCTGGAAAGAATGGCCTTTTGTTTTCACAAATTCATAGTAAGCTCTCTGTCCATATTCCATTTATGTATCTTAATAAGATTAATTGATAATATTTTGCACATGATTTTTGAGAGATTTGTCTGAGAACCATGTGAGCAAAAGAAAATGTGTTTGACTTTTGTCAAAGCATAAGAGAATACATTAATAAAATTTATGAATATGGGTGAGCACAACATGAGTACCTGCTGTTCACAAGTAAAGACCAGACGATTCAGAGAAGGTGTTAGCAACTTACTCCAGATAGTTTTCAAACATCCATATTTCCACTGAGACTGACAAAGGGAGTGAGTACAGTAGTCTGTGTACTGTGGTGCTGCAAAAAGCCATGATAGTGATTCGTAAGCGGTCAATATTGTTTAAACAGTAAATTGAATTGATTTAGCACTACTCTTTCCAACACTTTAGAAACGTGGGGAGAGTAGTGAGATAGTTTTGTTTGGTTCTGGGTGTGCTAAAGGCCCTGTTTGCTTTGTGGAATCTATGATGATGTTTTCCCCAAATCAGGAAAGGTCCCAGAATTTACAGAAATATTAATAGTTTTGTAAAGGTAAAGGAATGATTTGATAAACATTTCCAAAATTCTGGTTGAGTAATTCATAGGTTCATACGTTCATAGGAGGTTACTAGGCTAATGGCTCTAGAGCCTTTACAAGCCTATCCATATTTATCCCAACTTGCCCCAATTGTTGGTGGTTAGGTGAGTGAAGTTTGCATAGGTAAGGGTTTAATACCGACTTCCTCTATCCAAGAGGGACATGGGTGCTACCCCAGGAGTGAATTTGCAATCACCTATCCATTGATCTAGGCTGTGTTTGAAGAGGGTCAGAGAGGGGCTCTGTCTAAAGCGAATAGGAATCTTATTCCAGAGAAGTAGCAGTCTCTGGAAGATGCTTCTGTCTCTCCAGCATGACCTGTTCATGGCATAGTCTAGGTTAAGATCCTTGGAGTAAGTGACCCTTGTGCAGTTTGATTTATGAATGTGTAGCCATTACATCAGGGCCAGGTCAGAGACTACCCTGTAAGCCAGGCACAGGTCACCCCTTAGCAACCAGTAGGAGACAGAATATAGTGACAGTGCTTTCAGTCTTTCCACATAAGACTTGTTGTGTACCCTGTAATTTTTTGGTGGGAAACCTCTGTGGTTTCTACAATTGTTGCAGGTGTCTGGTGAGATACATGCAAAAAGGAGCATTGTACTCAATTATTTCTTTGATGAGGCCTGTGTGTAATGGAATTAAAACATCCTTAGATGTAGATGCAATGCCTTTATTTATAAGATGTGCCAAATAGAAGGATTTCCTTACTGTTGTAGATACGTGGTGGTCAAAATTCAGATTGCTATCGACCTAAGTACCCAGAT
The DNA here is from genome assembly GCF_019279795.1 of Protopterus annectens. Classification (NCBI taxonomy): domain Eukaryota; kingdom Metazoa; phylum Chordata; order Ceratodontiformes; family Protopteridae; genus Protopterus; species Protopterus annectens. The sequence goes on along the minus strand of NC_056735.1, from coordinate 23,975,771 downwards.
TATGTACCACTGGGTCTACACTTAGGGGGCTGCTATATCTAATCTAATTAGCAGGGATGTCAGCTTTTCCAAAGGGAATAATAATGCATTTTTTGCATTTAGTTTTCACCTATGGCTTTGGCACCAGTCATTTGTCTGTGTTAATCCTGTCTGCAGTATATTAACATTGTTGGGGGACTCAACTATTGCTTTTAATTTGCAATCATCAGTGAACATGGTCAGCCACAGCCCATCCAAGTTTGTCTGGACTTCTGAGAAATACATTCCAAACAGTAAGGGGCCCAGCACAGAATCCTGTGGTATGCCACTAGTGACTGGTCTTTTGCTAGAGGTAAAGTCTCCCACTTTGGCAGCATATATCCTGTCAGTGAGACAGTTGGCTACCTATCTGGTAAGGTAGGTGTTAATACCCAATTGGGAGAGTTTCTCTATAATACCTGATTGGGGCATTTGTGTCAGATGGCTTGGCTAGGTCAAGATAGGCAGTATGCTCTTTCTTTCCCTCGTCCAGGGCCTTGGTGTCTTCCTTGAAGAAGCCAACCATGTTTAACAGGCATGATCTACCTTTAATGACTCCAAACTGGGTTGGGTCCAGAGTTTGTAGGTTACCTATGTCCTTGTTGATAAGGTCTCTCCCATTTTTAATTTCTCCAAATTGTTTGGGTTTCTAATACCATGACAGGAATGGACACCATTTCTAAGTCAAAGTACGAATAAAATTCACAAAATTATTATTTTTTGTTCATTTGTTTGATGTCAGCCAAAAATGTTCTTCACAGCACCTGCAATGTGCCCAGAAATTACTCCTGCAGTTTACATGGAGTTACATGTATTGGTAGCATATCTAAATATGATTGTAGACTCTTTTTTATAAGACCCGTTGCTCCTACTACTATCAGAACTATCTACGTATCCTTCTTCCACATTGCTCTCATTTCTGCTTGCAGATCCTGATATTTTATGACTTTGTGTCTCTCTGTACACAGGATACTGTAGTCACTGGGTGTGGCGATTTCAGTAATCAATGCTACTCTTATCTTCTTTTCCTGGAGCACTATAACCAATTTTCTAGCATCTATCATTTGAATTGTTGGTAATGGATGATCCCATGTGATGTAGACCATCATTTTCTATGATGCTTTGTGGCTCATGTTTCCAGTGTTTTTCAGCACACCAAAACCATAATGTTTGCACAATCCCCAGTGCAACAGTCTTGCCACATTATTATGCCTTTCAGTATACAGTCCTTCTGCCATTAGTATGTCACAACCAGCAACAAGATGTGCAACTTTCCAGTTCGGTTTTACAAATCCTACATTTGTCTGTTTCTCCCACATGTTCATATGTTCAAAGGTTGGTACTGGGCTATCTGCCTGAAGGCATATATTAGCCCAGCCATGTTGTGCGGTATTCACCACCCCTTTAGTAGTTCCCTAGACCCTTGTATTAGCAGCTAGTACCCTTGGCCCCTATCTAGTAGTGCTGTTGGTGTGATCCCCGGTGTGAACTTTCTGTTACCCATCCACTCATTAAGGTTCCTCTTAAAGAGTGATAGTGAGGGGCTCTGTTTTATGTAGATCGGGACCCTGTTCTATAGTAAGGGAAGTCTCTGCGAAGGGAATCTATCCCTCCAGCATGTTGTATTCATTGTTGTGTTGAGGTTTATATCCCTAGAGCGTGTAGCTCGAGTAGATTTGGTTTTGCTAAGATGGAGCATGTTCAACAATTCTGGGTTGGACATGGCTCTATACGTTAGACAGAGATCGCCTCTGAGGAAGCGGTATGCAACAGAGAACAGTCTTAGCTTTTCCAATCGTGCTGCATAGGGCAACTATTTGAGGCTAGTAATCCTCTTGGTTAGGTACCTCTGTGGTCTCTCCAGCTGCTGGAGATGTCTAGCCAGATGCATTCCAATTGGTGCATTGTACTCAATAATGGGTCTGAGGGAAGAGTAGAGGTGCACCATTACATCCTTAGATCTTGATGCGAACCCTTTCATAATCAGATGGGTCACATAGAAGGATTTTCTAACCACTTTGGCAACATGGTTATCAAAGGAATGCTGACTATCTACTTGGGTCCCTAGATCCCTTATTTCTTCTTCAGATTTCAGGGGATTACCTCCTATGTTGTAGTTTGCGGGTACTCTGTTTTCTCCAAAGGGGATTACAATGCATTTTTTTGCATTTAGCTTGAGGCCATGGCTTTGACACCATGCATCAGTCTCATTTAGGCCCTTCTAAAGGATCTCCATGTCAGCCAGAGACTCTATTATAGCACCCATTTTGCAGTCGTCCGAAAACTTAGTCAGCCACAGCCCTTCCATGCTTGCCTGTACTTCTGAGAAGTATATACCAAATAGGAGGGGCCCCAGGACAGAGCCCTGAGGCACACCACTTGTCACTGGTCTGGATTCGGACATAGATCCCACTTACTTTATGGGATCTGTCTGAGAGCTAGTTTGCAATCCATCTTGTGACGTAAGGGTTTATGCCCAGGCTAGTGAGCTTATCAATAATACCTGAATGGGGAATGGTGTCAAATGCTTTAGCAAGGTCAAGGTAAGCCATGTGTACCGCCTTTCCCTTATCTATAGCCTGAGTAACTGTCTCAAAGAAATCCACCAGGTTCAGGAGGCATGATCTGCCCTTGACGAAGCCGAACTGTGTGGGGTCCAGCGAATGGAGGTTCCCAATCTCTCCATTTATGAGTTCCATAATGATTCACTCCATAGCCTTACAGATCAGACTGGTCAGGCTTATTGGTCGGTAGTTCCCAGGGTCAGTTGTGGCCCCACCCTTGTGTAGCAGGACCACTGTTGCCATGCGCCATTCTATGGGCACATATCCTGTGGAGAGGCTGAGACTGAACAGGGTATTAAGATGCAGGATTAATTCCTTTTGGAGCTCCCGTATGACACAGCCTGGGACACCATCTGGTCCCATGGAGGCAGTGTTTTTAGCTTTAGATAGAGCCTTGTTAACCAACATATCAGTAATAATTGGACTTACACAATCCCCTGGAATGGTAATAGTACCTGTAGGTGGTGGGGGGGTAATTTGCACTGAACCTGTCAGCCAAGATGTTGGCAGTGTCAGAAGGGTCAGTGTATTTTATTCCATTTTGTACTAGCTCAGAACAGACCTGAGCATTGCCATTTAGGTTTTTGATGTAGCCATAGAAGGTCTTATGGTTATCCTTGGCAACTTTCTTTTCAAAATTAGCTTTAGTTGACTTGATGAGGGCCCTCAATTTCTTACTAATGCTGATCAGGGATGATTTTTCTACTTGAGATTTGGCCTTTTTTGTATAAGTCTCCTCCTTTTATTGTAAAGTTTGCTTATGGCCGGGGTCCACCAGACTGGTTTCTTCTTGCTTGAGGAAGGAGTCTTGGTTTTATTTGGGATAGCACGGTCCATGCAATCCTGAAGATGCATATAGAGTGCCTTGGTGTAGGATTCTGCATCCTGGATATCATTATCCTTCTGCAAGGGAATAGTGAAGCTTTCCACTTCGGATGTAAGTAGTTTGAAGTTTGCTTTGGAAAGGTTTTTGACTATGGTTTCTTTGACTGGGGGAGGTGGAGGGGTGAGGATGTCCAGGGTTATCAGTTTTTGGTCGGATCTGACCAAGGAGGGAGTGATAACAGGTGTGGTACAATGGGCACCCATATTTGTGATGAGTAAATCCAATATGTTGTCCCCTCTAGTGGGGGAACATATCAATTGTTCAAGGGCATTTGAATTTATAAATTCTATGAATCGCTGAGCATAGGAGTTGGAACATTGGTAGTTCACCCAGTCTACACCAGTGTAGTTGAAATCACCCAAGATTAGGGTGTTGGGTAGGACTTTTATATTTTCCAGATCCCCTTAGAATGACACCAGAAGCTTAGCCAATTGTTGAAATTGATCATTTTGTCTTTGTATTGTGGTATCATTCTAGGTGAAGGTAGTATGCTACTCAAGGTCAGGGTCATACCAGCTTGGGCTACATGATCAGAGAGCTCCTCAATGTCTCTTTTCATGTAGTCCAGGGAGGTACGTCTTAGATCATTCACACCAACATGTACAATGACAGCGTCATACTTGTGCTTGTTCTGGAGTGACCTAAGTGCCTGTGTTATGTGGCGGATCTGAGCACCCGACAGGCAGCTGACAGTAACCTTCTCCTTGTTCAGCCTGGTGAGTGGTTCAATGGACTTTGTAAACCAGCGTGTACGTAGCCCACTATCTTGCGCCACCAATATTAAATTTCACCTCTTGGTTTGAATTCACCTCTCCTTAACCATTCCTGTGTTCGTTCCTGATCAACATGAGGTTCTTCCAGAAGTGTTTTATGCTTGCAACTATATTTATGCATTTTCCACATTTCTTGCCATTTCATCTGATCACTCATCTTATATTTTTTTCTTTTGTTTTTTGGCGCATTCAGTTGCTGCCTGATTTTTATCTTCTTCAGTTTTGATTTCCATTCCTGCTTGACGCTGATATGCTTCTGCTAGGCTAAGCAGGGAAATCATCATAGATTTATTCTCCTCATGTTTCATAACTTTCACTACATTTGGGTCTCGTGAGGTCAGCAGATATGTGTGAAATCCCACGATTGCAGATCTATACATGTAATCGATTTCAAGGAGGCCCATCCCTCCTTTGGAATGGGGAATATATAATCTTGGTATGCACTGATTTTTATAGCTCATTTGGTGAGCATGAAGCATCCTTCTTGTTTTAGTATCTAATCTATCCAACACATTTTGGGGCCAATCAATCACTCCAAAACTGTAAGTTAGGACAGGAAGAGCAAATTGGTTTATAGCTTGGATTTTGTTCCTAGATATTAACACTGTTATAAGGATTAATTTAAGTTTTCTAAAATATTCCTTACTAAGTTTTGCTCACATTTGTTCATGTTTTATTGCTGATCCTTCATAATTTTCCAAGTATTTATAGACTCCCTCTTGCTCAAGTTCTTTTATATCACATTCTTGTCCCAAACTGATGTTTTCCTAGTGCTGCAGTTTTCCTGTTCTAAAAGTTGCTTTTGCACATTTATCAAGGCCAAATGACATTCTAGTATGATCTAAAAAAGTTTTGACAACTTGCAGCTGTGCTTTCAGTTCCTCATCTGATGAGCTATACAGTTTTAAATCATCGACAAATAGAATATTAGAAGTCTTTAGACTTTGTTGTTTTCTAGGAGTCAAATTGTAGCCATGGCCTAAGCTGTTAAGTAAACAGCTTAATGGGTTAAGGGCAAGGCAGAACAGCAATGGTGACAGAGAGTCACCCTGGAATATCCCCCATTGAATTTTATCCTTGGGATAATGTTAGAAAAATCTACATGCTGCCTAGAAAAATATATTTACAATGTGTGCTGCTTAGAAAATATATTTACATACATGCTGCCTAGAAAAATATATTCACAATGTGTGCTGCTTAGGAAGATGTGTATTTAATCATTCAAACACATATAAGTTGTATGATCAAATATATAGAGAAATGTGTGCTTTAGTTAGGAATAGATGTACTTAAATCCATAAAGGTTAGGTAATGCATTTAATTCTGTCTTGCTAAATTAATAAGAAGAAATAAACCTGCATATTATTGCTTGAAGCACAAGCTGCAGTGTAATCAGAAATTTGACCTTGGCAGCTTGCAGATGCAGTCTGGCTCATGTCTTTCAAGTAAAGATTATTTTGCAAAGTTGGAAAATAATAAATCTGTTTGCATGTAAGTCTTCTTTCCTGCCTCCACCAGGGAAGTAGCCTTGTGCGCACTATCTCTGATAGTGCGCAGCTGGGGACAAGAGAAACAAAAGAAGGCTTTAAGGAAGACTTACATCTGTTGTATTTAAACTAATCAGAGAACCTTGAATTGGCTACATCCTCAGGAGGTCATCGTGACTGACCAGCTGTCTGCAAGGCTGCAACTTTCTCATGGGAAAAGGACTTTTGAAAAACACAAAATCAGCAGTTTTATGAATAACTATGATGTAAAGACCCTGTCACTGACCACACCAGTAAGGTGGGCAAAACTGATAATGAAATGTATATAACCAATGTGTTTTGGTCAATAAAGCAGTCAAAATTCTATACAAACTTTGTGTATGGTTTTTTGCCTCCTAATGTACATTAGTGATATCTGAGTTTCTCCTGCATTATTGTTTGTTATTAATTGACATTGTGTTTGAATAACTCAATGATTGTTACAGTCTGACTCAGACTAATTTATTTGAGATCTTGGTCCTAATCGTGCGAATTCCCTTGGTAAGCTACAGGTCAGAATATATAGGTGGTATTGAAGTCTGCAGAAGAAGGAAAGACCTCCGACTGAATTGTCGTGCCTAAAGAGGCTGTCCACTTATCTGATCTGTGGCCGAAAAGCGGAAAACTGGGTCCTAAATAGCCTATCAAACATAAGCAGGAGGCTCGGGTAAGCAAAATTCCTCTCTTTGTTTTTGTTTTAGATCAGGGACCAGGTTACACTGTGCTATTGCTAAGGTTTGTGATAGCAGGGAGAGAGGTAGTCAGTATTGTATCTTGAGTCATAGATCAGGAAATAAAGCAAAACAAAGTAAACAGTCATTCTAGACACTACTGTGAATACGGGGAATAGAGATACCACGTGGTACAAGAGAAAGGGTTACGTAACAGTTCTGTTGTTGTTTTCTCTCTCTCTCTCTCTCTCTCTCTCTCTTCTTTTTTCTTTCAGAGACATGGGAAACGAATGCACTAAAGGGTCACGTGAGCCGGCCCTAACAGAAGATGCAAAATATATGCAATTACAGAGAGCAGATAATGTGAGATATTTTGCAAAATGTGTTAACAACTATAAATTTGATAGTAAACTAGATAAACTTTCACTAGTTAAACTCCTTAAACAAGTTTTAAGCTGATGCAGGCGTCAGGCAAAAGAAAAACAGAAGCTTAAAAATTCTGAAACATTTTTAGACAACAGAGTAAAAGGTCTAACAGACAGAATCTCTGAAAAATGAAAACTTAGAGTAGACTGGACTTGCATTAATTAATGCCTACAACAGGAAAATGAGACAGTAGATGGATATTATGCTAGATTATTAAAATGCTTAAAATAACAATTAAAAAAAATATATATATATATATACATTTTTAAAAGGTTGCATTGCCTCTGTTAGTAGTTTTATTACAAGGCATATGATAAATCACTGAACAAGCAGGCTGCAAGCCTTACTTGAGTATGCTAGACGTACTAAAAGACACTTTAATAGTAAAAAGAAAAAAAAGGGGCACAAGTCTTCACTGTTGAAGACGGAGCTGAAGTATTTGTATTACAGTCAGGTAAAAAGGGCATCTAGCTAGGGACTATAAACAAAATAAGAAAGCAATAACAGAAGATAAAGAAGATGTGGACTGACTATATAATAGTGATAATAACCAAAAATCATCAGGAAAGGTTAATAAACAAAAAGAAAATGTGAATGTAGTAGAGGGAATAGAGAAAGTACAAACAAATGTAAAAATAAAAATGAAAATAAAATTTTAGATTTAGCATTGTTGAGCCTGGAGCTCTACCTAGCAAATACAAAACCAGAAGTAACACTTCTGGTGGAGGGAAGAAAGGTCAAATTCCTGTGTGACTCAGGAGCGTCACGGACTTTGATACACCCCTCCAAGTTACCAAAACATTCTAAATCACCTAATTATATATTAGTAAAAGCAGCAAATAGACAGCTATACAGGGAACCACTTTCCCATAATATAGCAATAACTGACCCTGTTTCAGGTATGACTCAGAAAAGTAAAATTGTAGTTTCTGCAAAAATATCCAGTAAACTTACTGGGAAAAGACCTTGTGCAGATATTTGGCATAGCAGTAGTTCCTACCATGCAGGGTATGGAAGCACAAAGACGAATGAATGCTCTTGTGGTGTGATCAGAGGGTGAAGCCTATTATTGGTACAGCCAGGACCTAGTTATGATTGGTCCAGGGGCAGTAACCAAAGAACTGATAAACGTAGCCATCAGTGAGGTACCCTCCCTTGACACTGATCAGCAGCACTGGTTACATTGTACTCCATACTACTGTAGCACACCAGGACCTAATAAAAAAATATAAGTAAAAATCCTGCTGACAAATTAATATTACAAACTTTATGCTGGGATACTGAGGGAAACAGTGTAGTAAGCTGTTCATTACCTCAGGAGTTCATGAGATTGTATAAGTCCAATAGACTGCCACATGTCAGCTTGACAAAAAACAAAAGTTTTAAATGGGCAGACTTAGAAAAAAAAAGGTAACAAAATGGGAAAACAGACTGATTTAAAAATGTCAGGACAAGGGATATGAAAACAAAACTGAATTGGTTGACACAGACACATACAGCTGTACACTTGCAATCTAGTAAGGACAGCTGATTAGCATTTTTATTAAAAGAAAAGAAAAGGCCTTGTGTAAAATTCCAACAACTCTGTGGTCAACAGGCAAGTCAAATGTAGGGCTTATTCAAGCAGCAGGACCAGTTACAATTACCCCAAAGTCAGCTTTTAGACCACAGAAAAAAAAACAATACATTTTGGAAAAGAATGCAAAAGTAGAAATTAAGCCTATAATAAGCAGCATTACTCAAAAAAGGAGTACTGGTAGAATCTCCTGATTCACCATGTGATACACCCTATTTCCTGTTAAGAAAAAGCAAACGGGGAATGGCAGATGGTACAAGATTTATAAGCTGTGAATAATGCAGTAATACCAAGAGCACCTACGGTGCCAGACCCACATACCTTATTAAATGATTTGAAGCCGCAACAGAAATATTTCACTGTGGTAAATATTAGCAATGCATTTTTCTCAATACCTATCCACCCTGACAGCCAGCATTGGTTTGCATTTACATTTCAGGGCAAAAGGTATACGTACACCCGACTACCACAGGGATATAGTGAAAGTCCAACGATATTCGCACAAGAGATGGCTAGCAACCTGGCAGGGTTTTCTCCACCAGGGGGCAGCCAAGTACTACTTTATGTAAATAACATCTTGCTAGCAGCACCCAGCAGCAGTGCAGGGTGAATACAGTAGCATTGTTAAAATTTTTAGTAATACAAGGACACAAAGTAAACAAGAGTAAGTTACAAACTTTGGGAAAAAAAAAAACACAGGTTAGATACCTGGAATATGTGATATTCAGTAAAGGTAAAATACTAAATAGTGGGAAAGAGAAAAGGGGAAAAAAAACAGCAATTTTGCAAGCACCCAAACCAACAACTAAAAAAGAAATAATGTCTTTCCTAGGTACAACTAATTTTTGTTGAAACTGGGTACCAAATTATTTTACAATGAAAAACAAAAGCAGAAATGGCTTTCTGCAGGTTGAAGCAGTTAATAGCTTCTTCATTAGTTTTAAGACTTCCAAGTTATCACAAACGTTTTTTTAGACCATAGATTGTAAGCAATGGTACATGACATCAGTATTAAAGCAGCAACATGGGGATAAGCAATGCCCCATAGCTTACTATTCATTACAGTTAGACCCAGTGGTGCAATCTTTGCCTCACTGTGTACAAGCAGTAGTTGCAGCAGCAATGGCAGTACAGGCTTCAGCCTCAATGGTGTTATTCCACCCTCTCACATTGAGAATGCCTCATGCAGTTGCAATAATTCTGCCACAAGAAAAAGTTGCATACCTTTCTCCTGCTAGACATCTTTCATGTATGACCATACTGCTGAGTCAACCTCATATAAACAGTTAGCTTTACCTAGACAAGATCTTACAGATATGCCCTTGGACAATGCTGAGGTGACATATTACGTGAATGGCTCATGCAGAAGGGGTCCTACAGGAAAAATCTGGTGGGGTATGCAGTAGTTACAGACACTAAAAATTTAGAAGCACAAACTTTGCCACACAACTTGTATGCTCAAGCAGCAGAACTGGTAATCTTGACAGAAGCATGTATTTTAGTAAAAGGCAAAAAAGTAAACATATATACTGATAATCAGTATGCTTTTCTACAGTGCATGTGTTTGCACAATAATAAAGAAAATAGAGGGATGATTACATCCAGTGAAAAACCTATTAATCATGCAATTTATTTTGGAGCTATTAGAATCTATTCAGTTGCCTACTAAAGTAGCTATTTGTAAATGTGTAGCTCATACAAAACAACAGGATAAGATTTCAAAAGGTAATGCACGAGCTGATGCAGCTGCAAAGCAAGCAGCCTCAGACTCAGGAACTTTATTTTTTGAAAAATTACAGCCCTTTGAGATTTTAGATTTAAACATGTTAAAAACAATGCAAATGCTTACTACAACAGCAAAAAAAACAAAACTGGGTAAAACAAGGTGCAATTTAATATTACCGTCTAATTTATTTAAAAATGCAGCTTTGTTGAGCCATGGGCAGAGCCATGTCTCAACAGGGGGGATGGTACAGTTAGTTAACAGAACATTCCAAACATATGGATACATAAATTATACAATAAAATTTTGTGCAGCTTGTCATACTTGTAACAAAGCACCATGCACAAGGAGCATTTAAAAACAAGCAAGGGAGTTTCCCTACACCACCATATCCATTCCATACTATTTGTATGGACTTCATAGAGTTGAATAAATGTGGAGGGAAAAATACTGTTTAGTGATCATAGATATGTTTTCAAAATGGGTAGAAGCTTTTCCTTAAGGAATCACTGTGCTTACCACCCACAGTCAGCAGGACTGGTGGAGAGGTACAATGGGATTTTAAAAAAAAAAACAAGTTAAGAAAGTTGATGAGTAAGACTCAGAAGAATTGGATTTGCTGTTTACCTCTAGCATTGCTGAGCATGAAAAACAGTAACAAATGTAAAGGGTTTGATCCCCTTTAAAGTAGTATTTGGAAGGGCATATTATGTGCCTCAGTAAAAAGCTCTCATGCCTGCAGGGCTGGAGGCTGACAGTTCACTAGCTAATTAAATAAAGAAACTGTTATAAATAAGACTGTTTTGCAGTTGAACTCTTTTCAGATAAACAAGAAACAAAACCAGAAGCCGTGCTGACCCCGGGGTCCTGGATTTGGCTGAAAGTCATAAAGAGAAAGAACTGGGCGAGTCCAAGGTGGGAAGGTCCGTACCAGGTACTGTTGGCAACACCCACTGCAGTGAAAATTGCTGAGAGATCATCTTGGGTTCATTTAACCCACTGCAAACCTGTTAAGAAATTCAGTTTGGACATACCACAGGAACAGAATGGCCAGAGGCAGAATAAATAAAAATGTGAAACAACCCCAGAGACATTGGTTCACTGGCCTACTGATCATACACTTAATAACTATGTTTGTAGTAACCTTTTTGTTGTTATGGTTTTTCTTGCATATAACTACAGAAGTAAAATTAATAAAACGTGATGAAGGACTGGCTACAGACTGGCACCCAAACTTTAACACATACCTGGCTATGAAACGAGTTTATGTAAAGACTATGAACATTTCAAATTGCTGGGTCTGTACTGCAATACCCACAGCATATGGAGGACTTTTAATGTCTGCTGTCCCCTTGGGAATAAATGAAACTTGGGAAAACCTGTTATTTGACACAGGCACCGTAAGATCACAGGACAAAATTGCTTTATTTTTACCTGTTCACACAAAAAGAAATTGTATGAGAGTAATACCCTCCAGGTGGGCTGGAGTAATGGTAATATAACAATGTCTTATAAATGTTACATTAAAGTCAAAAGTGGGGGTACTGTTTGTAATACAAACCATAATTCATATCTGAGTTCAATGAAAACTACATTAAATGCAGTATGTGACAATCTAGTCTTAACTAAGCAATTGTCTATTAGGAATAGGAAAATGTTTCATGCAGGGATAACACGTATCAGTACCAAAGTAATGATTTTATTTGTGGGAAAAAGGCATATAAATGGTTACCTGAGAATTGGTCCGGCAGTTGTTTTTTTTTTTTGGGTTATCTGGTTTCAGCAATAAGACATACTGCAGAATTACCTTTGGGTAAAATACGAAACGTAAGGAAAACAGCTCGAGAATCTGAAGGTCCAGTGAGAAAAGAAAACCTGTGAATCCAGTTGGTAAAATCGAAGCTGGTTGAAAAGGCCATAATTCAGTGAAAGACAAAAGTAAATTGACTCATATGAACTTGGGCAACAGTGTTATATCCAGGGCAGGAATGCCACCAGCCTATGGAGCAGTCAAATCGATCTGGGAGCTGAGGAAGCTGTCAAAAAGTCATAAGCAATGCAACTTTTTCCACCCTAGAATTGGTGACTAATGAACTGAATGCAATAAAAACTGTTGTGCTACAAAATCGAATGGCTCTTTACTTCACCCTAGCAGCAAGAGGTGGTACACGAAGAAGAATGCTGTGCGTACATTCCAGACAACCAACATGAAATCAATAACCACCTAGAGGTAATTCAGCAAGTATCAGCAATGACTAAACCAGGCCCAAACCCACTGACGGACTTTTTCCAGAATCTGTTTGGGGGGGTGGGGTTCCATCCTATTAAACATTTAATTGCTATTTGTGTGGGTATACTCCTAATAGAAACATGTGTTTACTGTGAAATTCCCTGCATGAAAAGATTAATAAAAAATTTGTTAATATATCTGCTACTAAAACTCTTTACCAAAGTGTTGAAATTAAAAGATTAATTTCAAATAATGCTTTTTCTGAAATATAAAACCAATGACTTACTTAGCTGAAAGCCCTTGAAAGGGAAAGGCTGAGGAATAAAATAATATTGTTTATGTTTTAAACAGAATAAAATGCATTAAAAGGAGGGAGAATGTTAGAAAAATCTACATGCTGCCTAGAAAAATATATTTACAATGTGTGCTGCTTAGAAAATATATTTACATACATGCTGCCTAGAAAAATATATTCACAATGTGTGCTGCTTAGGAAGATGTGTATTTAATCATTCAAACACATATAAGTTGTATGATCAAATATATAGAGAAATGTGTGCTTTAGTTAGGAATAGATGTACTTAAATCCATAAAGGTTAGGTAATGCATTTAATTCTGTCTTGCTAAATTAATAAGAAGAAATAAACCTGCATATTATTGCTTGAAGCACAAGCTGCAGTGTAATCAGAAATTTGACCTTGGCAGCTTGCAGATGCAGTCTGGCTCATGTCTTTCAAGTAAAGATTATTTTGCAAAGTTGGAAAATAATAAATCTGTTTGCATGTAAGTCTTCTTTCCTGCCTCCACCAGGGAAGTAGCCTTGTGCGCACTATCTCTGATAGTGCAGCTGAACAAGAGAAACAAAAGAAGGCTTTAAGGAAGACTTACATCTATTGTATTTAAACTAATCAGAGAACCTTGAATTGGCTACATCCTCAGGAGGTCATCGTGACTGACCAGCTGTCTGCAAGGCTGCAACTTTCTCATGGGAAAAGGACTTTTGAAAACACAAAATCAGCAGTTTTTATGAATAACTATGATGTAAAGACCCTGTCACTGACCACACCAGTAAGGTGGGCAAAACTGATAATGAAATGTATATAACCAATGTGTTTTGGTCAATAAAGCAGTCAAAATTCTATACAAACTTTGTGTATGGTTTTTTGCCTCCTAATGTACATTAGTGATATCTGAGTTTCTCCTGCATTATTGTTTGTTATTAATTGACATTGTGTTTGAATAACTCAATGATTTTTACAGTCTGACTCTAACAAATTTATTTAACAGATAATAATTTGTCCTTTATCATGGTTTAATTGCAAAGTGGTCTGCCATTGTTTCATGGTCATTATAACATAGCTGATCAGTGCAGGATGTATCTTATACATTTTTAAGCACTCTTTTATCCATGAATGTGGGAACTTTCAAATCCTTTTTTGTAGTCAATCCATGCCATACTTAGATTCTTCCCCTTTTTACAGTTCTCCACTATGACTTTATTTAACAACAAATGATCTTTTGTTCCATATGACTTTCTTTTATTGGCCTTTTGTTCTACTGCCATAATTGAGTTTTCTTCTAAATGACTATAAACTCTGTCAACATTAATTCCCATGTATAGGTTATATGTCATTGGAAAGCAAGTAATTGGTCTATAATTTTTGGGGTAGCTTGCAGGTCTACTCTTAAGTAGGAGCATTGTCTTACCTGTTGTTAGCCAGATTGGTGTCTGTTCGGGGTACGCATATAAATATTTCTTACTCATGGCTAGGTCTTCATGATAAGATGTTAATACTTTTAACCAAATGTTAGGCATTGCATCTGGGCCTGGGGATTTCCAATTAGAGGATTTTCTTAACTTTGTTTCAATCTCTCTGGCTGTTACTTCATTCCATTTCATATCCTGTACCTTTAAATGTCTTAATCTTTCTTTTACTTCTTTTATCCATTTAACATCTTTGTTGTGCTCCACAGGATCTTCATAGATCTATTTCTTCTTTTTTGGCAGTCTTTCAGTTCCTTTCACCTTGTTTCCCAATTCTCTATTAACATTTGTGGGTCATCACTAAACTTCCTATTTTGTACTTTTCCTTTATATTTATCTGTGTATCTTCTAGGTTTTTCTGCCTGTGATCCTGGTCTGTTCTTATACTGTGCACTGCTTTTATCACATCTATCTTTCTTAGTATTTTTGTTGATCTATTCCCTCTTCTATAGTCTTCTAACAGTGACACTTCTTGTCTTAATTGCTTTATAGTTTTCTCTGTTCGATACTTCCATTATGGTAATCGATTTCTCCCCTTCCTTTCCCTTACTACCCTGTGTTCTTGTGGTCGAACTTTATCAGTTATTAATTTAGCTGCACAGTAACATATCCTATTTACTTCTGTTATATTGCATGACTCTCTATGGACAGTCTTAATTATTGTGTTCATTTGTTTTATCAGACTTCTGACTTTTGGGGTTTTATTGACCTTCTGCAGTCTATTTCTTTCATTGATTTTAATATATCTATTTACGCCCATTAAATCAAGCAACTCTTCCTTTAGTTCATTTTCTTCAAGACTGAGGGCACATCCTTTGTTTTCCACTTCCTGCAGGCATTCTATAGAAAGTTCTATAGCATCTTCCTGTGGTACCTTATCTTCAATTTCATCCTGTGCCATCCATTGCTTTGTCGTATGGGAACTCACTGGCCTATCACTCCTCAACATTGACTGCATCAGAGTTTCTGCACTCTCCTGTTCCTTTCCTTGCTATCTAGCTTCAAGTGAACATTTATACTGGTTTCCTGTGGAAGGCTCCAAAATATCTTCATATGGCACCTGACCAATTGCTTCCTGTTCCACCAGTTTCCCCTTAATTTGGATATCCATTGCTCTATCCGGTTGTGGTGTTTTTTTGCATTCGATTTTCTACACCAAATCCTTCACTTTGCAGGTGCTCTATAACCTCAATTTCTATTTTTTTAACTTCTCCATTACTGATCTTTTCTGCTTTTCCTCTTTGTCTTGTTATTTTTTGTATTGTAAAGTTTTCCAGATCTGGATTCCTTTGCCTGTATTTCTCTTCAAATATCTTTGGTGCTGCTCTTTTTGTATTGATTAGTTTTGCTTTCTTCTTTGCATAAATATTACACCATATTAAATTTCTTTTTCTTTCCCATGTCCATATTCCTTCTTCAGATGTTTCCTGCTTCTCTTGTTTCTCCTTACTTTGGGGACTCACTCCATCATGCTGTGATGCAGTCTGTGTTAGACTTTGTACGTTAAATCCTTCACTCTGCAGACACTCCATGACTTCAACTTCTATTTCCTTAGTTTCTGCTTTACTAATCTTCTTTTCTACATTCCATCTTTGTGATATCGATTTTTTATTGTGAAATTTTCCAGATCTGGATATCGTTGCCTGTATTTCTCTTTGAATATCTTTGGAGCTGCCTTCTGTATATTAGTTAACTTGACTTTCTCCTTTGCATAAATATTGCACCATATCAAATCTCTTTCTTTCCATCTCCATATTTCTTTTTTATGCTTTTCAAAAATCTCTAGGTTTTGTTGTTTACATTTTCGCACTTCCTCAGATGCTTCTTTTTCCAAACAGATCAAAGTTTCTTGATCTATATACTGTTTTTCACAAATATGTTGTATTAATGAATGCAAATTCTTTTTGTAGCTTCTGACAGTTTTTCCTGTGAAAGTATTTTTCTTTCCTCTAATTTATCTCTTAATCTCTTTGTATATCATCTGCCTGGTAATTCTGGGCTTTTTGCATAACAGTAACAGTACATCATTTCTTTCTTATCCTGAATAGTCCACTCTATCGTCTTTATGGCTCTTCTTTGGCCTATCATTTTTTGTGATTTTTGTGGACTGCTACATCTTTCTACAACAGGAGGGGGCATCCTCCCCTTGTGCCTGGCCTGGCCCCATTGTAGGAATGTTTCTGGATTTTGAGGATTCTACAATGTCATGTTTTCCAGTCCTGGTGCCAATGTGCCTACCAGGATTGGGCACTTTTTTATCCTGGGACTTGTGCACCCAGCTAACTTTTTTTTACTTACTTCTGTCCAAGATAAATGCTATATAAATACAGTCTATATATTAGTGTCGCCTTGGTGAGGTTTTGTGAAAAACAGGGTCCGCCTCGCGGAGGTACTCACCAAGACTTGAAGATGAATTTAACTTCATCACTACTACTCCTCCCCTTTGCTTGCTGACTTTTCATCTCTCCATTAGGACCATAATGATTCTTTTCATGGCCTTGCGGATGAGGCTAGTCAAGCTTATGGGCCTATAACTCCCAGGGTTGGTTGAAGGTCCCTCCTTTGTGCAGAGGGATTACTGTTGCTGCCCTCCATTCTGCTGGAACATAGCCAGTTTTCAGGCTGTAGTTAAACAGGGATCCAAGTGGGTCTACTAGGTCATCTTTTAAGGTGTTTAAAAGGCAACCTGGGATATTGTCTGGTCCCTTTGATGCCATGTTTTTTGCCCTGGAGAGAGCAGAGATGACCTGCTCTCTTAGGATCATAGGATTATAGGAGATTACTAGGCTATCTCCCCGGGGATCATTTTAAGCCTCACCATACCAAACCAAAGTAATACCATAGAGGTGCTACTTGTCAACACCCAAGATTGCATTTAGTGTAGACTGCCTATGTCCAGAAGGATTATGGGCACTATCGCCAGTAAGAATTTACTAATGCAGGTTCCTCTTGAACAGTGTCATAGAGGTGCTCTCTTTCACATGAATTGGTAGCCTGTTCCAAAGACGTGGCAGTCACTGAAAGATAAATCTGTCCTTCCAGTATGTCCTATTTAAGTTGCAGGCCATATTTAAGTTCCTGGAATGGGTAGCCCTAAACCCATTTGATTTACGGATATGCAGTAAGTTCATTAAGTTTGGGTCTTGGGTTGCTCTGTAAGCCAGGCATAAGTCTCCCCTAAGAAGTCTATACAATACTGATATAGTGACAGCAACTTTAGTCGGCCTGTGTAAGGCACATGCCAGAGGCCAATGATCTTTGTTAGAAACTTCTGAGGTCTCTCTAATTGCTGTAAATGCTTAGTATGGTACATACTGAACGGGATGTTATACACAATTGTGGGCCAGATAAGTGCTGAGTACAGAGGGATTATAACTTCTTTTGCTCTCGAGACAATGCCTTTAGTAATCAAGTGAGCTTCATGGAAAGCTTTCCTTACAATGGTAGACACATGGTGGTCAAAGTTAAGGTCACAGTCACCCTGTGATCCCAGGTCCCTTACCACTTCATGGGTACTGTTCAAGGGTATTGTTATAATGCGAAGAGACATTGTTTGTGCTGAAGGGAATGATGATGCATTTTGTTTGCATTCAATTTGAGACCGTAACTGATAAACCAGTTGTTGGCTTGTGTGAGGAGTATACTGACATCATTTGGGGATTCAATAACTCCACCTAGTTTGCAGTCATCTGCAGACCTTTACAGCCACAACCCTTTAGTTTTGATCTGAACTTCTCAGAAGTATATACCAAACTGTAGGGGTCCCAGCACTGACCCCTGTGGCACCCCTTTGGTAACAGGTCTGCTGGTTGATGTGGAATCTACTTTGAAAGTGTGTGCCCAGTTTGTGAGACAGTCGGCAACCAATCTTACAACAATGGAGTTTATATTCAGATTGCTAAGTTTATCGGTAATGCCTGAATATGGGAGTGTGTATGATTGAAAATGGTACTTAGTGGTGATGCTAGTTCATGTTTTAACCTATTTAGAAGACAGCCTGGGATGTAATTTGGTCCCATAGAGGCTTTGTTCTTTGCCTTAGGGCTTTGAGGGACTCCTCTTCAGATATGTATGGTGGGGGGTTGGGGAGGGTTTGTTGTAAGTTAGGAGGGGATAAGGGAGTGAACTTTTTGCCATCTCTGTGAAGTCAGTGTGTGTGATACCATTGGCCACCAGTTCTGCTCATGCTTGGGTCATACCCTTTAGGTTATATACATAGCTATAAATTGTCTTATGGTTATCCTTGGCAGTACTTGCTAGGTTTCTCTCAAAGTAGCTCTTGGATGATTTGACAAGTTGTACTATTTGCCTGTTAAGGCTGAGGAGAGCTCTTTTCCATTGTTGTGTCCTTGTCTTTGTTTTCTTGACAGCAACTTTTTGCATTTATTGCAGAGTTTGTTGATGCTGGAAGTCCACCTGGTTTTACTTGGGGCTCTGGCTTTGATTCTGTCTGGTACAGCCGAGTTTATACACTTATGCAAGTGATTGTATAGGGCTTTAGTGTAAGGTTTGGCATAGTCAACACTTTCAGCTTGGGGTGGAGCTTGGAATGCATTTATGTCTTCACCTAGGAGGGTATAGTTTATGTCAATGAAGTTTTTTAGTCTGATTTCACCCTTTGCGATTTCTGGTGTTAGTGTCAGTTCAAAGGTGACTGATTTGTGGTCACTTTTAATTAATGAGGGTCCAACAGTTGCAGCAGTGAAATAATTGGCTGAGGAATGGTGGCAGGTATACTTTGGGGGATGACTGGAGGGACAGGGGGGAGTGAAGATTTCTCCAAATCTGTCAGCTAGTAGATGGCTATCCAGTTGAGTATGGGTGGTGCCATCTGTGATGCCCCTGCACAGGCACAGTAATCAAGAAGCCTCAATCCTCACCACTGGCAATAGTGAGGGATGTACACAATGGGAAGTTGACAAGCACACACAGAGTAAAGTACAATTTTCCTTAAGAGCACACAGAGATCACAGTCAGTCTGGGGCTGGTTTCTGCCTCTTTCTCCAGATCCCCAATAAGACTCCCCACTGGCACAGCTATAGGGTTAAGATCTCAGCCGAGTGGTCAAGCCAAAACCTCCAGCACCCTCTCTGTCCAACCAGTGCTTCATGTCCCTGCCAAAGTAGCTAAGACACAAACACACATGCACATAATTTGAGATTTAATTTATACACAAACACACAGACACTCCTGGGGAAGGCTGGCATATGTTTACTAGCTATGCCCCCTTCTGCCCTGACTATAAGGTAGCTATCACTGCCACCAACCACTACTTATCTCCTACTCTAAAGCCCTTACAAAGGGTGCCCAATCCTACTGTGTATTGTTACTATTTTTAAATGGTAAGTGTGACCAAAAGCAAGGCTATTGGAGTGGCCTATACAGTGTCACTAAATACACATGCAAGTACTCTAAGAGCTTAAATATCTCTAAACAAACCAGCCACCATTAAAGGGTTTAAATATATGTAATAATAAATAATAAAACAACAAGGCAATACTCAAACAATACAGTAACTAGAGAGTTCAGAATCACAGGAAATATTTTAAAACAACATTGCAGAGCAGTATCAAATAAATACAGAAAACATCTAAACTAATCTTTGCTATAGTCCTATCTATCTCTAAAAGAGATACTATGCCTAAATCTTACTTACAGAGCAACATGCAGGCAGAAGTGCTGAGTGAATGTTTCTAGGTCCAAGACAAGATACAAAATGCCCAGTCCCCCTCTGAGAGAGTTCTTAAATTAATAGCACATATTACTGCTGGGTTAGCCTGGATGACATAGGTTCATAGGTTCATAGGTTCATACTAGGCTATCTGCCCTAGGGTATTTATAAGCCTAGCCAGAATGTGTTTGGCTTTCGCCACCCATTTTAAATTTATTTTGCTATGCCCTTTTTCGAGGTTAGTATACTGTGCCTCTGTCTAACAGTGACACAGAAGTGATACCCGGGGTAAACCTACGATCTCCCATCCACTCATCAAGATTCCTCTTGAAGAGAGTCAATGAGGACTCTGCCTAACCTGGACTGGGATTTTATTCCAGAGTGAAGGGAGCCTCTGGGTTATGAATCTGTCCCTCCAGCATGTCCTATTTATTTCAGTGCTGAGGTTCAAGTCTCTCGAGCGCGTAGCTCGATGGGATTTTAGATTTTCTGAGGTGCAGCATGTCCATTAATTCCGGGTTGGACATGGCTTTATACGTCAGGCACAGATCACCTCTGAACAGGCGGTATGCCACTGAGTAGAGCCGGAGTTTCTTTAACCGGGCAGCATATGGCATCTGTTTGAGCCCTTTGATCCTCTTGGTGAGGTACTTTTGGGGTCTTTCCAGTTGCTGCAGGTGTCTGGTAAGGTACATCCCAAAAGGGGCATTGTACTCAATTATGGGCCTGATGAGGGATGAGTAAAGAGGCACAATGACCTCACCTGATCTAGATGTGAATTCCTTCATGATTAGGTGGGCTATATAAAATGTTTTACTAACCACTGAGAGATTGCTATCAACTTGGGTCCCCAGGTCCCTAATTACTTCTTCTGTATTTACTGGATTACCACCTATGTGGTAATTTGTGGGCACTTTGTTTTTGCCAAAGGGGATGACTATACACTTTTTGGCATTTAGCTTGAGGCCATGGCTCTGGCACCAGTTGTCTGTTTCTATGAGGCCCTTTTGGAGGATGCTTGTGTCAGCTGGAGAGTCGATTATGGTGCCCAGTTTGCAGTCATCTGCGAACTTGGTCAGCCACAGTCCTTCCATGTTGACCTGTACCTCCGAGAAATATATACCGAACAAGAGAGGTCCCAGGACTGAGCCTTGTGGGACACCACTTGTAACTGGTTTGGAGTCTGACATGGCTTCAGCAATTCTAACCATGCGGGTTCTATCCTTGAGCCAGTTTGCAATCCATTTAGTGACATAGGGGTTTATATTTAAGCTGGTGAGCTTATCTATAATGCCCGAGTGGGGTATTGTATCGAAGGCTTTTGCGAGGTCCAGGTAGGCTGTGTGGACCACCTTCCTCTCAATGGCCTTGGTGACTGTTTCAAAGAAATCAACCAGGTTTAAGAGGCAGGATCTGCCCTTAACAAAGCCGAACTGGGTAGGATCCAGTGTCTGTAGGTCCCCAATATCTTTATTTATGAGGTCCATGATGATCCTTTCCATAGCTTTGCAGACCAAGCTAGTCAGGCTTCTGAGGCAATAGTTTCCAGGATCCGTTGAGGCACCACCTTTATGGAGAGGGACCACTGTTGCTGTACGCCACTCTTTGGGCACATATCCTGTAGTAAGGCTGAGATTGAACATTAGTTTTATGTTTGGGTTTAGCTCTTCTTGGAGTTCATGTAAAACGCAGCCTGGGACACCGTCTGGTCCCATTGATGCTGTGTTTTTTTGCTTTGGAGAGGGCAGCTCTTACCTGAGCATCTGAGATGTCAGGGGGGCAGCACTCTGCTGGGATAGATATTTGCCCTTTTGGTGGGGGGGAGAGTTTGCGCTGAACCTGAGCTAGGATGTTGGCAATGTCTGTGGGTCCGGTGTATTTTTTGTCATTTTGGACTAATTCTGAGCATATCTGGGAATTACCACCCAGGTTCCTAACATAACTAAAGAAAGCCTTGTGATTATCCTTAGTGTCCTGTGCAATGTTTCTCTCGAAGCTGGCCTTAGACAATTTTATGAGTGCCCGTAGTTTTTTGCTAATACTGATCAGTATTAGCCCTTTTTGGGATTTTTCTCTATCATTTAGTAGCTTCCTCCTTCTATTGTATAGTTTGTTTATGGCTGGGGTCCACCAGACAGGACGTCTGCCTTTGGAGGATTGGGTCGTGGTTTTATATGGGATTGCATGATCCATGCATTCCTGAAGGTGTTCATAGAATGCGTTTATAAAGGATTCTGTGGTCTGGGCCATATTTTCCACAGGTCCGGGGGCTTTGAAGGATTCCACCTCGGTTTTGAGGAGTGTGAAATTTGCTTTGTCACTTGCCTTCAGTTCCCAGGCTAACAGAAACTAACATTTCTATGTGAAAAGTACATATCTCTCAGATGTTTGCTCAGAATTGGAAATCGTAAAACAATTAAACACTTTTACATTTGAAACCTAGTAATTATTTATGTTTCAAGACAATAGGAAAACCTCTTGCTCTAGATATTGTGTCTGCTTACTGAAAGATAACACAATCATAAAACACTTTACTTTTCATCAATTTTCTTAAAGTTTTGCAAGTGAACTCTGAATGTTCCAGCTTCTACTATTAAAACATACATTTGCACAGGTATATAGTTTATATACATTTCTGTTCTTTTCCAGTAGGGTACACTGTGGTTACATTCTTGAAGCTCAGTACATAACACATAGTTATCTTACATTTGTAAGACAAGCATATGAATCATATTAATATTTACAAATGACATATGATTATTTACAAAATTCCAGATTGCTGGGCTGACAGTGTCACACCATCCACACCTAATTAAATGTATAACTGGGTATTCCCTTTTATTTTTCAGAAGTAGTTAAAGACTGCCTTGTGATTATCCTAAGCTAGGGAGCCTATTTTTGCTTCATAATTAGCTTTGGAAGACTTGACAAGATCTCTAATTTGTTTGTTTAAGCTAGAGGGGGATTTCTTCCTCTGCTGAGCCAGTTCCTTTTAGTTGTATAGTCTGTTTATACCAGTGGTCCTCCAGGGTGGCTTGTTTTTTCGACAAGACCTCATTTTAATCTGGTCTGGTACAGCTGACTCTGTACAACCACTTAAGTGGTTATACAGGGCATTGGTGTACATCTCTGCATAGAAGTCCATGTTATCTGCAGTCAAGGGGGCTTTGAATTTTTTTATACCATCACTTAGTAGGAGGTCATTTGGGTTTACCATCAAAATGTCACATATCAGTTACGTGACCTGGAAAGGTGAAAGGCAAGTATCCGTGTTGTCATAACATTGATTTTAAAAATGATGAATCCACAAGAGCGAATGCTACTGTGCATTCGCTGTTGTGGATTTGTTATTTTGAATGGAGATCACACTATAATGGGGATCAGGAAATTTACCCTTTCCTTCACTGTAGTGGGATCTTGGAGTTTGTACATATAAGTAGCAGGGGGTGTGGGGGGTGCAGCCCCCCCACATGAGGGGTGCAAGGGGGCTTGCCCCCTGCAAAACATTCGTAGCACATAACCAGAAGTGTAGGCATTTTCGGTAAAGTCGATATTCCTGAGCTGTTGATTTTCCTTAATTCCTACTTTCAGTTATGTGAATGATTGGTAATTTGTTTTACCACATTTTGGATCAGATATATGCATACTTGGTCATCCGCGGTGGTGGTGCTGCGGTAGCATTGTCGCCTCACAGTCAGATGCTGTCCGGTTCGATTCTCAGCTAGAGCATCTTCTGCGTGAAAACATGCGTGAATGGGCGTACCTTCATTGAAGGTTGTGCATCTGGGCTGGTAACTCAGCACGTAAAAATCAACTACCAATCATTAGTGGACCGGAGTTCCACTGTGGCGACCCTTAACTGGGAAAAGCCAAAAGACACAGCAACATGTATGCATACTTGCAATTGTCAGTTGCTGGATTTTGATAGTAAGCCAGTAATTTGTCTTAAAAAAATTCTTAAGCATTTTTGAGCTTGATGGGGTATCTGGTCTTATAATTACATTGAACAAGACTGATTTATGATCCGATCTTACCAAAGAGGACATCACATGGGTGGGGGGGTGCAATGCTCTCCCATGTTAGTGAGTATTATGTCCAGGACATTTGAACCTCGTGTGTGTGTGTGTGTGTGTGTGTGTGTGTGTGTGTGTGTGTGTGTGTGTGTGTGTGTGTGTGTGTGTGTGCCAACTAGCTGTTCCAGAGTAATTGCTCCTAGATTATTCAAGTTGAATGTGGTGAAAAATCAAGCATCTGCTGTTCACCTGTGTAGAATTCATTATTATGTTAATATTCTTGTCTATAAAGTGATTAAATAATTCTGTTTAAAATAATTGGAAAAGGAATCAGCATTTTCTTTGAAATGATTGTGCTTATTTGTAGTGAGTGCATTAGATTTGAGCCTTTCATATTGCCCACTAATCTGTTAATTTCATGCCTTAAGGACTTTGGGTTGTCAAGCAGACATGACTTGTGTACATTTAGCTAGTACGCATTTGCTATCTTAATAAATGTCTTTTGCAGGCTCATATTACAAAATGAGATTCAGTAGAGAGTAGGACTTTGAGTTGTAACACCACTCAGATGTTTATTTAAAAAAATAATAAGTAAATAAAATATGTTTCATTCAACCAGCAGAAGTACATTTTTGAAGACCATCATAAACAGTTAAAAGCAAACCAAAGTTTACTTTACTTTTCAGTCCAAGAGCAAATAATATTTGTTAACTTACCTGACAGCCTTTGTCTGTTTATAAAGCCTTTGTAACAAAGTGAGAAAATCAATCCCATATTTAGCAAATACTCAGTAAGCTTACCTGCATTAATCAAATGTAGGTTCAGTCTTTCATTGATCAGCTGAGCAGAAAAGTGAAAACATGCAGTCCAAAGCTAAGGTTAATGCTCTTGCTTGTAAAAGCAAGCAGAAGGTCAGAAAACTGGAGTTTAAAACGTCATTTTTTTTTGGAATGTGTCTTCAAAGGAGTAAACAATAACCATCATGGACAGCTGCCCTGATGATATGAAACCATGATGAGGAATACCCCAGGTTATAACATTATATATAAAAGAGGTGTGCCCATACCTGAAGATGCATTTTAATCTGCTTCAACACTCCTGATTACAACAAGATGAGTATAAGGCACATGATGAAAACAAAGTGTCAGCGTGTCGGTACTTCAATGAAAATACTAGTTAACAGGAATAAGTTCCACCAGTTTCATTGCCACTAATGACACATCATGGGGGGAGACTTATATAGGCCTTACCTATAAATGAAAATCCAGTACTGAGGTGAGCAAATGTTGTGGGCAGAAGTGGGTGCCACCCCTTGTAAGTTGAAAGCAAAATATTGTTTCTGAGTAGCAAAGTTCAATTTTCCAGAAAATCTCTCTGATTAGTCACTATCACAAAGCCAACTCCAGTGTGAATAACAATGTGAAAAGGACCAGACCACCTACCTTTCTAGGGTAACAAACATTGCTCAAACATTAATTTTCATATTTCACTCTAGAAGGGCTGACTGCAGTGTTTCACCTGCCTTTGCTATGTTATGGCAGTACAGACCAGGACTGATACAATAGCATAAATGAATGCAAACTACTAATGTAAAACCTCTATAGCATACAGCACTGTATTATACCCAGTGGTAGAGCTTTAAAGTATGCAGTGTCAGTAAAATTAACCACGCATAACCATGCTGCTAGTCTTGTGTACACCCATAACAATGGTTATACAAGTGATTCTTTGTAAACTAAATTCCACTTTATGGCATATACGAAGAGGAGATAAAAGCATAGCAAGGACTCCTCTTGCAGCAATTCATTATG
Organism: Protopterus annectens; assembly: GCF_019279795.1. Taxonomy (NCBI): domain Eukaryota; kingdom Metazoa; phylum Chordata; order Ceratodontiformes; family Protopteridae; genus Protopterus; species Protopterus annectens. Next base: position 23,950,118 of record NC_056735.1, on the reverse strand, counting down.
CAAATGTATAAAATCATTAAAGCACCAGCATTTAACAGATAACAATTCTACAAATGAAGTTTTAAAGTAGTCTAGAAAACTCACTGCATGACCATTGCAAGAGAGCCTAAAATAAACTCTTAATAAAGCTATGAGTTCTACTAGAGGCTCAGATGCCAGCTGAAGGTAGCGTGGAGGTAAGGAATAATATAGTTAATCTGGCTTGCCATTCTTTGGGGGGTGCAGACAAAGGCAGATTTCTGGGCTCACTGTCTGCAACAGAATACCTTGTGGAAACCAGGCATCAAATAGAAATGCTGTCTACAATGTGAGCAGTGGTATTTGATTGCGTATGCATGGAGGCATATACATACATCTTGGTTCTTCGTTGTACCCCAATACTCTGCAAGCTACAGGCATTAGTACAGAAATAATGAGTCCCATTCCCAGTGCATTTAACTGTTGCCCCAGGGAAGTGCATAGCTCATAAGTCTGTTACCCTGGGGGTTGAACAGATCTACAGGAGCATCTGGAAGGACATGACATGAGGGTCAGTGGTGGCACAGCCAAAACAAAATGATAGAGAACCATAGCAACAAAATATTATTCTTGGATGAACTGAATTATTGATGATCAATATGTTTGTATTACATAGAGAAAAGGGGTACAGTGTAAATAACAGAATAGGGGACATGCTTCTCTAAATCTGGAGCAATGACCCATCAGTAGGACTTTGTTTCACTTAACACATACAAGAGAACAATGACCCATCAGTAGGAATTTGTTTCACAATACATACAAGAGAACAATGACCCATCAGTAGGAATTTGTTTCACAATACATACAGGGTTATAACAAGAGAATCTGGCATCCAGAGTGTGACACCTATTTGCAAAGCACTAGAACTACAAAGTATACATTATACGTCTTGATTACCTTACACTATAAGACCAATTAAAATTAAAAATTACTTCAGAACTAGTATAAAGTAGAAAATTATGTATCAGACAGCCCACTCATAAAACATAAATCCATATTCAGTATGCAGTTAAAGCTATTACTTTCCACTAAAATTAAAGATAAACAGTAATATGAAAATAAAAGAGAGACAGAGATTAACTCTTTGTCAGTCTCCAGCACTAGCCTTAAAGACTCTCCCTCTGACATCCATAACTTTATAAACCCTACTTCCATCTACACTACTCTCCCTTATCTGTCTCTACACTTATAAATTCATAATAGTAACTTTAATCCTTTTCAAATATAGCTCTAGCCATTCAAAACTTTTAAACATAACTACCCTCAGCATCCACAGCATTACAAACAAAATTATTGAACTACAAACCTGGATATGATAATATGCCCCTGATATCCCCAACATTACCAAGAACAGTCTCAAATGCTCTGTCAGTCATACTGAAATACCCCCCCCAGCTATAGTATCATTAGAATAGATGACCACATAAAAAGGGAGGTAGAATAGACCTCTTTCGCCCAGCATACTAGAACATCACCTCCTACTCTATCCACATTCCTAAACTCCATAGCACTGAAATTCTTATATCTTTATTTAAACAAAACAATATAAAAACCCTCTGTATATTTGTTATTTACATTCCTCCCAGAAACAATATACCAGATTTACAGGACAGCCTCTTTCCGACAACCAATACCATAACCTATGAAAAAGTTAGATGATGTAAAAAATAGATCAGCAAATCCTTACAACAACACCACCCTCCTCTAGCATAAATCTCTTTGGCCTTACACAATTAATAACATTACCCACCAGATTTAATACTTCCACAAACAAAGGCAGTACTCTGGACTAGATTTTGGTCTCTGACCACACTAAATAACATATCAGTGTTACATTTCCTGCCTCTCTCAATGACCATTTACCAGCTTATAACCTTACAATTGCCATTCATGCTCCAAATAGCCACCAATGTAAACTAACTCAAAAATCTAAAAAAAAAAAAAAATCAGCAAACACTCCTTAGGATCCATACGCTCATAAGTACATAGTTGTTTACTAAGTTATGATCACTAGGGTGTTTTTAAGACTAGCCATGCATCCCAAATCTCAGACAAGTTCTTGTATCCTTGATAAGTGTAAGCAGGGGCTTGAGAGGTGAAAGATTTAGAAGCAGGAGCCTGGGATATGAACCATTTACATGCTGCCTGTGTCCATTAGAGACATAGGTACAAAACCAGGGATGATTTTCCTGTTCCTCATCCAATTGTCCAAATTACACTTGAAGTGGGTTAGGAAGGAACTCTGCTTCACATGGATGGGGAGCCTGTTCCAGAGAAGAGGTAGCCTCTGGGATACATACCTGTCTCTCCAGCAAGTCTTATTTATATCATAAACAAGGCTTAAGCCTTTAGAATGGGTAATTCTGTTGCTTTTTGTTTTGCGGATACGTAGGAAGTCCATCCGGTGGAGCCTGAGAATGACTTGTTTGCAGGCATAGATCTCCCCTCAACAGCCGGTAGAAGACAATACAGGGATAGGGGCTTGAGGTGGTCTGCAGATGACATTTTACTTACGCCCTGTATTCTTTTAGTGAGAAACGTCTGTGGACATTACAATTGTTGGATATGCCTGGTGAGGTACATATCAAAGGGGGAATTGTACTCAATGATAGGTCTGATGAATGCCAAAAACAGTGGAACAATGACTTCCTTTGACCTAAGTGCTATACTTTTATTTATAAGTTGCACAACACAGAATAATTTCCTCACTACTGTAGAGACATGATGGTCAAAGGTTAGATTACTGTATATGTGAGTCCCGAAGTCCTTGACTTCTGGGTCAACTCTTAGGTGTGTGTTATCAATGTGAGAATTACCAGGGGTGGATGACTTCCTGAAGGATACCATTATGCATTTCTTGGCATTTAGTTTTAGACCATGGATGTGGTACCAGTTCTTTGTCTGTGTCAGCCCCTCCTGGAGAACATTTGTGCTGGTGTGAGATTCAATGACAGCTCCTAATTTGCAATCATCTGCAAATTTGGTCAGCCAGAGACCACTGACATTGGCCTTGACTTCACAGAAGTAAATGCAGCAGTCTCAGGACCGATCCCTGAGGAACTCTGCTTTTGACAGGCCTCTTTGTAGAGGTGAACTCCCATTTCTAATTTCCTGGGTCCTGTCTGTGAGGTGGCTGGCAATCCACCTGGTGACATAAGGGTTTGCAACTAACATCTTAAGTTTGCCAAAAATGTCTAAGTGGGGGGTAGTGTCAAATGCCTTATCCAGGTCAAGGTAGACAGTGTGAACCATTTTGTCTATATCCATTGCTTTGGTGACCTTTTCAAAGAAGTCCACCAGGTTGAGTTGGCATGGCTAGCCCTTGATGAAACCAAATAGGGTTGGGTCCAGTGTCTGGAGGTTTCCTATGCTATTATTGAACATTCGCACGATAATTTTTCCATGGCTTTCCCATATGGCACCATTGAGACTTACATGTCTATAGTTTCCAGGGTATGTAGATGGCCCACTTTTGTGCAGAGAGATTACTGTTGCTGTTTTTCATTCATGAGGTATGAAGCCTGTTTGGAGGCTACAGTTAAATAGCAATTCCAGAGGCCCTGATAGGTCATGTTTCATGCTATTTAGAAGGCATCCTGGGATATTGTCTGGCAGCACTGATGAAGTGTTCTTGGTCTTAGAGAGAGCATTAAGGACCTGTTCAATAGTTATAGCAAAGGGTGTTCTATTTGATGGTCTTTCCTGAGTGAAATTTGATGGGGAAAGAGGGGTAAAGTTGGAGCTGAATTTGTAGGCCAGTAGGTTTGCTATATCACAATCAACAGCAGAACAGCAGAACCAGCAAAATATTCCAAAAACGACAATGGATTCAGTTCCACAATAAAATGTATTGCTTGTCTTGTCTTAGCACCTCAGCCATTACAGCCTTCAAAGAGTACAAATTTACCAAAAAACACATTCCCCTATTTATACATCACCAACAATCATTTAATTAAATAATCAATCAATTAAACACCCATTTTAAAATTTTTTAAAGCAAACTTCTCCAATTAACTTCTCTGTTCAAGCCTCTTGGTGTCAGTGTATCAAATTTCAATATAAATACAATTTCCTTATACAATAAAATATTTTTAACTAATCTTTCATCCCCTTTCCTAATAAATACTTTTTCCAGAATGGTAGCCTGTAATAAATTAGCATCACTGTTATGTTTTTTCCCCAAAATGAGATGCTATAGGACTTTCTAATCTCCCCTTCTTTATATCTCTAATATGTTCCTGCAACCTAATTCTAAATTTCCTTTTAGTTTCCCCAATGTAGAAAAGGTTGCAGGGACATCTCAGGCAATAAATTACACCTACTGTATCACATGTAAAATAATTGTGTGATCTAAATATGTTTCCATTAATCCTAGGAAAACTCAATTTAATATGGGAACATATATTGCAATTGTTACAAGGTATAGTACCCAAAGATACTAATGAGGTACAGGGACTAGCTACTGGTGCAATATAATAAGCTTTAACCAATTTGTCCCCCAAATTCTGTCCTCTCTTGTAAGCCACATAGGGTAAATCAGAGACAAATCTATGTAGCAGCTCATCTCTATGTAAGAATTTCCAATAATACTTTATTAGTTCCCAAATCCTAGTTCTTAAAATGTTATAAGTGGTCACAAAAAACATCTTATCTTTTTTCAACCAAAGAATTAATATTACTAACACTAGTAAATCTTTTTTCTGCTATTAATGTCATGTTTGTTCAAATTATACTGGATTAATTTATCAATATACCCATAAATTAATTCTCACTATATCCTCTCTGTAAAAACATAGATAGTGTTTGAATAATTTGTTTTTGTAAATCTAGTTTATTATTTCAGAGCCTAGACAATCTAATAATCTCTCCATAAGGTAAAGATTGTATAGCATGAATCGGATGGCAACTAGTACCAAATAAGTACTGATTGCCATCCTCAAATTTTCGATGGATTGTAGTTACAATAGAGCCATCCTTCATTCCAGATAGATGAATATCCAAGAAATTAACCTCTGTGCCACATTGTAAACCATCAAATTTAATATTGTAGACATTATCATTTAATTCTGAAAAAAAATTTGGTACCTCATTTAATCCCCCATCACAAACAAAAATCAAATCATCAATGTATCTAAAATAAAATAAAACATGTTGTTGTACAAATTCATTTCTATATATATAATCCAACTCAAACCTGGCCATAAAGAGAGTCACATACATGGGGGCAAATGGTGCCCCCATGGCTGTACCTCTTAATTGATGTTAAATAACTTCATCAAAACTGAAATAATTATGAAGCAAACAGAAGTAAGTTAAATCAATAATGTAATGAGAACTCGGGCTATCATCAAAAAAATATTGCAAGGCTCGTATTCCATCAATATGTCTAATATTAGTATATAAACTACATACATCCATAGTAATCCAAAACATATTCTGGGTCCAATGTATATCCGAAATTTTGTCAATAAAATCAAAAGAATCTTTGATATAAGAATCCAGTCTTTCAACATATGGTAATAAATATGTATCAAAATTCCTATATTATGTAAAAAGTAATTTACAGCAGAAACAATGGGACGCCGTGGGAGGGCTTAACATTATCTTTGTGCAGCTTAGGAAGACAATAAAAAATAGCTAAATTGCAATTATCAAAATTAAATTTTGTGTCTAAGTCCTTTTTTAATAAAATAACCCAGGCGTACTCCCTTTTCAAACAATACGGAAAAATCTTGTATAGCATTCAAATATGTAGCAATCTCACATAAGTCAAATTGTCATTTAAATGATGCATACTCATATTATAATACTGTGTATAGTGAAGTAGCACTATTTTGTTGCCTTTACCCGAAGGCTTAATAATTAAATCACTTCTACCTGCAAGATTGCTAAGAGCAAGCCATTCATTTTTAGTCATGTTATATTGCCAAGAAGCATGGCTATGTTCCTCAACAAGTTCCTGTATAGACAAATTAAGCATTTCTGAAAAATGTGTAACTACTATTAACATAGGGTGGTATAAATTTACTTTGAAAGTGAATTCCACTAGTATCTAACAGAGAATAAGCATTTGGAGAAGTATTGACATCAAAATCATCAGACATGCAAGAAAAGAAACTGTCACCTTCACTATCAGTTTCTAAACTGTATTCAGGATCATTATTTCTTAACTGTTTATCCCCTTGTACATCAAAAAAACATTTAAGATGTAATTTCCTAATCAATTTAAAAACATCCCGTTTAATTAAATATAACCTAGGTACTACAGTGGGTACAAATGTTAAACCAAGACGGAGAACAGAAACCTTTTCATCAGTTAAAGTACATCCAGATCAATTTACGGCATTTGAAATGTCCGAAACATTAGAAACAATATTGGAAAAAGAACAGCCCAAAGGGAAGAATCAGTTCCATCTACCTCGTTTGTAAGTCTGTTTAAATTGTCCTTCACTTGCTGCAGGATGAGACCAATTTTGGAAGGTATGCTGTATCTTCTGGCTCAGTATAGGTTTTGCAATGGGCTCTGCACACAATTGTGTATTGCCTTTGAGGTTGTGGACATAGTTAAATAATGCCTTCTGGTTGTTCTTGGTCTGTGAGGACAAATTTACTTAAAATTTGGCTTTAGTAGACTTTATTTGTCCTCTGAGTTGTTTGTTTAATTTGATAATAGTGCTTTTATCCTGATGGGTACTGCACCTCCTAATTTTTGCCAAGATTTTCTTCCTTCTGATATACAGCCTACTGAAGTTCTGATTCCACCAGGGTGTCCTGTTTTTTTGAGTTAGTTCTGTACTTCCTGGTGAGTACAGCTGCCTCTATGCAGCTATTAACATGTTTGTGTAGGGTTTCTGTGAACAGTTATGTGTAGAACTGTGTTCTCAGGGTTTATGTGGCTTGAAATTTTGCCAGGTTATCACTTAATAGTAGGAATTTAGTCTTAGAGTAGTTCCTGAGTATTCCAGGATTAGCTGGTATTGCAGTTTTTATTTTTACTTCAAAGGAGACCATTCTGTGGTCTGACCTTGACAGAGAGGACATTACACTAGGGGGTATGCAGCACTCTCTCTCATATTAGTCAGGACCAGATCCAGTATTGTTGCACCCCTTGTTGGTGTATTGACAGTCTGGTAAAGAGAGTTTGTGTTTACAAAATCCAGGAATCTCTGTGCCTGTACATTTGGTGTTGTATATGATTCTCAGTTAATAGTTGGGTAGTTAAAGTTGCCCATGAATATGACATCGGTTTGATGGTGAGTGTTTCCAATCAGTTTAAATACATGGTATGCGTTTCCTGGATCATAGAGGTGGAATTATAGCTTGCAAGGAAGTGGTATTGGATTTTGTTTGAGGTGATTTGAACATGGAGAAGCTCAAGTGCACTGTCCTGTTTGGCCAGCCTTGAGGTATATTTATTTTTTATGTAAATTGAGACACCTCCACCTTTAGTCCCTCTCTGTGTAGTAGCTGGTCTAAATGTGTGGAAGGTATTATAACCTTGCAGTGTCAGTGTGCTTTCTGTAGCTTTAAACCATGTCTCAATGACCAAACAGAAAAAGGCTTCTAGGGAGTGGAATGTTTTGTTTAGACTCCTAGCATTGAGCAGTAACACCTTTAGTGTTTCTTGTTTTTGATTTGCTATGTGGGAAGTACTTTCACTTTGGAAGTTCCTAAAAAAGGCCCTATTGGGAGGACAATGTTTTAGCTGATATTAGAAAGCAAAGATGTGAGAGGTGCAGACCATCCCTGGCAAACCAGCATGCGCAGTTGAGTATCTCCTTCCATGCTGACAACTATTACACCCCAGTAGAATGACACCAGAAACTAAGTCAGTTATTAAAATCAGTCATCTTTTGTTCATATTGTGGTATCATCCTTGTAGAAGGTAAAATGCTGCTCAATGCTAGGCTCATACCAGCCTGGGACCTCCATGATGTTTGACTTCATATAGTCTAGGGAGGTACAGCTCAGGTCAGTTACACCACATGTAGAACAGCATTTCCCCCACCATCCTGTAAATACTGGCATACCACAAGTTTAGTCCTAGGACCCCTCCTTTTTAATATTTTCATTAACCTTCAAACTCCCAGACAACAAGCCTGCATAATACAATATGGAAATCAGTCTATACTCACATGAACATCAGATAACCTGTCTCAACTTCTTCACTTTAAGAATCTTTTACTTCTGCCAAAACCTAATTGTATAATACCCAAATACTATTTAATCAAAGTAAAACAAAATTATTACTTTTTCCCTAAAGCACCCTTACTCGACAAAACAAATTTTAAAATTCTATCACTGACACCAAGATGGAAGTTGTTCCAACATCAAGCTACATAATGTTATAATAGATAACCTTAAAATTGACCTCCATGTTCAACACAACATAAAACAGTCCACCAAAAGCTTGGCATGCTTTATAGGTACAACAACTTCCTAACTGATACCACGAAAACCACTCTTGCCAGTACCATTCTTCTCCCATCAGTATTATATGGGCCCCCGTGGTCATTAACATACAAGTATCAGTTAAAACAAAACTTGAAGTATATTACAGTAAAATTGCCACATTTACTTCAAAATGGAAATACTAAACCCACCACTACTCACCACTCAAAGTCTTGAAATGGTTAGAAGTATCCCCACAACTTAACAGTAACACAGCTCTGCGCCTCAAACAACATCCTATACAAACATAATGCCTGTCCTGCTTTACAGTTAATAATTCATACCCACCACCACAACAGACCACTTTAGTCGACTGAAAAACACATCATAACTATTTATCTTCTTCTTTGGGCTTTTCCCAGTTAGGAGTCACCACAGGGGATCATCTGTCTGCTATGATTTGCCAGCCCGGTAGCCAACCTTCAATGGAAGGCACACACATGCATGCACTCATGCCTAGGGCCAATTTAGAGTGTCCAATCCACCTACAGCATGTCTTTGGGATGTGGGAGGAAACCGGATCACCCTTAGGAAACCCATTCGACCACAGGGGGACATGCAGACTCCACACAGAAGGCACCCCAGCCGAGGATTAAACCGGAGAACCTCTTGCTGTGAGGCGACAATGCTAACTGCTGCGCCACCATTGCTGCCCACATCCTAATTATTTATAAACCTTCCAAATCCTCAGGCCTTAAGCTTTACTCTGGGTCAGTTGCCAAAAAAATGGAAATCCTTTTCTTTCTTCATCTCATCTTTAAGTGTGCTCTGTGTTTTCAAAATCTGAAGGAGCTGGCTATGCCTTTGCTCCACTCCGGGCTAAGTTTTACACTCCACACCTCTCTTGTTAATTTACACTTTTCCTTCCTGAGTTAACCCTGTAATATACCTACTCTCAGACTACCTTATCTATCCACATTTCAACTAAGCCTTCCCCCATAGCTCAATTCCTAGCCTATATCATCTTTTATTTTTACTTCTTAGCTGTTTCTTTAATATTTCTGTGTAAAATCATATTTTGTGTAAATATGTCTATGCATAGTTTATGTTATCTTTAAAATATTATCACATGTTGTACTTCATTTATGTTGACTAAATATATATGTGCTTTCCTTCTTATGCCTCCACTGAAAATGGCTACTTCTAACCAGTCAGGCTTTCCCGACAAACAAATGTGAAATAAATAAATGCATAAATAAATCACGCCTGCATGATAATGAGAAACATCTTGTATGCCAATAATGACATCAGCCATGGCAGGGTGATTCAAATAATGTATAAAGCTTGAATGATAAGCGACAGCAATCAGTTTGCCTGAATTAAATAATGTCTTGGTGAGCAGGTGTATTGTATCCTATGAGATACTAGGAATAGCATCCACTCTAACTTGTCAGTATGTGTTAGTAAATGCCTTAAGAGCCACTGTCCACAATACTGCATGGTACTACTGTTTGTATTGGAAAATAATCCATTAGTGGTTGGTATACCATCACATACAGAAAGGAGATGGTCAACCACTACCACATGGAGAGAGTCATCATACAGGAACTAGTATGCATGTGTACACCTCACAACGGAATAAGAGGCATACCTAAACTGCCAGCCTCACTAGATACAAATTTTTACTTATTATTAGCCATGCTTGCTATAGGGACCTCATAAATTCTATGCCATTTCCTTAATATGATGATAGAGCATGTGCAGGAGCATATGTGGTTTCCAAAGACCACAAGGGAGAGAACAACAGATATGCAGACATTCTACAATATAGTTTATTTCTCTAAGGTTCTGGAGGTCATTGACTGTACCCACATTGCTATCAAAATGCCCCCTGCTCCAGAAAGCATCCAGTATATCAACCAGACAGATTCCCTTCCGCCTTTTAACTGCGGGTGGTGTGAAGTGCACAGGGTATTGTCTATAATGTGCCGGTGCATCAAAAAGGAAATTAGCATGATTTCTGCATCTGGACATGTGCAACCTGTACCAGTATTTCACACAGGGAGACTTTCAACTGGCTCATGTAGTGGGTAGGTGCACACATTAACAACCACAGAGGCCACAATAGTCCAGTTCTGTAAGCACGGGTAGCAAACCACTCATTATAGTTTTTGCTGATATATGTTGCATGTCATGCTGAATATGCCTTGGCACCATGGCTAATGGTTCCCATCCACTACCCCCAGGCTATGGAAGGAAAGGTATATAACACCACACTGTTGCAGATGTGGAACATCATCTAAGCTCTGAAGGTCCACTTCCATTGCCTGGATGCACTTGGCAATGCATTGCAGTATGTTCATGAGACCAACAGCAGTAGCACTTCTGTGGCTCACCTTGCTAATGCCTTGGCTGAGAGAATATTTCCTCTGTGGATTTTGCTGAACAAGTGTTGCTGCTGCCCTTTTCTGTTTGCCTGAGACTTTTATTTTGATTCAGGAATTCTAACTTCCGGGCCTTCCTGTGCCTTTCTCCCTCTGGTCTGACCCCCACATAAGTAAAGTCTTTGAATGTTTACCCCAAAAGGCTTAGTGCTGTTCTTTTCAGTGATTTCTCTGCTCCTTGAATACAGATGTAAAAATAGCTGGGCAATTTTCATTTTTTTATATACATTTGAACCTGCAGGTATTTTAACATTTAGTAGGATCCATTTACCATCTTTATCTTTTGCTGATCCCACCACTGATTAGCCTAGTCTGTTATTAATAATACTAGTAGAAAATATACCCACTCCGGTCTTTGAAACTGCTACAAGACTACATGCCTCTGTTCCACCAAAAGGCTATCTAGGCATTTTCTATAGTTTCTAAGTATCTTAACGTCATGTAATAAGAAAATATCTGCTGTCAATGATTTTGAATATAATTGAGTTGCATTTGTTTTTAAATTAAAATGAAACAACACGTGTCTAACAGTAATGGGGAATATAGACACAATACTGTTAAATGGATTTTGCAGACAATAAAATAATCACACAATACAGCAAAGCAATCTAATGGTAGGCCTGACAGTGAAAATTTCTGCTGTTATTGACTGGTAAATAATGTAGTCTGCAAATATACAGCAAAAGTAGCACTCAACTCCATCACAGAATATGTACCACCAGACAATCAATGCTTGCACACACTACAGATGCAATCCTGTGAACTGCGTGCAGGACAAAACATTAGCAATGATCCAAAATGTGTCCCAATTGTCTTCATGATGCCCTTTATTCCACCTTTGCTTAGTGATCTTACTCGATGTGGCCTTTGGCCAAGCCCATGTGAAAACCATGTGGGTTAATTTGAGGCCTGATTTTTCAGGTATCTCTTCTCCTAAGAATTCTTTAACTCCCATGATCTGATTCCTGTTTTTCCATTTCTTGGATATTGGCAACCTTTCTCAGTTCCTCATATCTTTATTTGTTTCCAGTGGAATATATCATAGCTTACTTTCTTCCTTGAGAAGCTTTGCATGCAGCAATTAGATAACTGCACATTTTCTGAGATGTGGTGACTTACAGATAACGGTTGATCAGGCTATGAGGGAATAGCAGAAATTTTCCTTGACCAGTTGGTAACTTTGAATGACAGTTCTCAGATGCTATTTTATGTGCCTTGCTTGCATCCTTGTGAAATTCAGATGATCTTCTGCTTTGACTAGTGATTACAAGAAAGTTAAAATTTCCAGGGAAATGAATAGCTGTTTACCTTCTTGCTATTTTATCATCAGCATAGCAGGGAATATGTACATAATGGCACTCTTATTCTTTTTGAAAATTAACACACAATTGTGAAAACCTTCCATATCATGATAACATCTGATGAATAGTCCGGGTATAGGCTGACTGACTGATATATTAAACTGAATTTCATACTCTTTTTGTGTACTTCAGCAGTTTCATTTTGTCACCATTGTTCAATGGCTTAAATATTATACACTATGGGGCTCATTTCATACTTAGGGTGGTTTAAGAGATCTGTGCACATTTTCTATGATAAAATAGTGATCACTCCCTTATACTCAGCATTGATCAGACCAATTGTTGAATACAATGACCCATGAGAATGCATATTACTAAATGTCGCTCAGCCCTCTCTAACATAGAAGACAAGCAGGTGGGGTATTTTGTTTAGATGCTTTAATACATAGAAACACATCAGGAAGGATAGCAACATCATAAAATATAAACAAACTGATTAACAGACAGACCATACAGACATATATGCTTACATCCCAACAGCTTACTACAAAATGGCAGTAGGGTTACATGTGCTCAGCATGTATATACTTGTGCAAGCCCTTGGATAGTTTCTTAAAGGTACATACACACACATTCATCTACATACAGTTAGACAGCATTACTATAGACATTAGAAACAAAACGCAATGTTCATGTTCAAACTGCTGTGTATCTGTCACTTTGTCTGGAGATATGACCAGATGTTATAACATAACAACTCATATCAGGAACGAATGGGAATATTCACTGGAACTTCCTCTTGGTATAGGCTCGGACACCAGTCTCAAATGTTTCCGATTCCACCTAAACTCTGTATCTTGTGATTCCATAATGTATGATCTATCCTTGCCACTTCTCCTTCTCGTATTAGATTGAGCAGTTTGTTGGTCTTATCATAGTAGGACTTCTGGGTTAAACGATTCTTCAACAGATTGGTTTTCACTGACCTGGAGTTCTTGACACATGGAACCAACAATGGACTACTGATTGGTAATGTGGTTCTATTTTATCTTAACAGAAGTCAATGGGCCAGTCAACCAAGATGTTTATCATGAGAAATATTTCTGAGATACAAGAGATTCAGGAAAACATCACTATTGTCTTGCTTTGACTTCTCTAGTAACCATTTTCTACTTTGAACTGCACGTTCTGCCAAACCATTTTACTATGGGTACTCAGGGCTACTTGTGACATGAGTAAAGTCCCATTCTTGGCAAATCTTTTGAACTGTTGGCTAGTGAACTGTGTGCCAATGTCAGAAATAACTTTGTGTGGACTACCATGGACTGCAAAATGATGCTTCATCTTAGTAATGACAGTACTGGATGCTAGACTAGGAAGTAGGTGAATCTCGAATCAGTTGGAATAACAGTCTACTAATACCAAATGATGTTGACCATTCTACTCGAAAATGTGAGTGGCTACTCTCGAAGAAGGTAGTTCAGGAATCTGGTTCAGCATAAGTGTTTCCTTCTGTTGATATGGCTTTGTACTATTACACATAGAACAAGATGAAAGTGCTCTCTCAATGTCTTGCGACATAGAAGGCCCAAGTACTAGTCCTCTTGCACTGCTTTTGGTAAAGTCAGTTCCTGGGTGACCACGATGTGAGATAGTAATGTACTTTTGTTGCAAGGAGGTTGGAATAATTACTTTTGGACTTTTTATAATGATTCATTTGTCAGACAAAATCTCATCTCTGTATGGAAAAAAAGGTTGCACTTCTTGAGGTTAACTAGATTGCTTTGATGGCCCTCCTTGATTGAAAAAGTAGTTGGATCTATGGTTGTGTGATCTCTTAGCTCATCAAGATGGGAAGAGGAAAAATTTCTCACTTCCATAACTTCAAAATCAAGGTTCTCATTCTCATGCTGTCCTATTGTGTTTCCAGGCAATCTGGATGATGTATCAACAAGATAAAGAAGATTGCCTTTCTTGTAGATAAGAGTGAAATGATACTTCTGCAATCTCAGCATCATGCACTGCAGTCTGGCTGCAGCTGAATGCATAGGCTTTCTCAAGATAGTGACTAGGGGTTAGTGGTCTGTTTCTATCTGGATAGGTCTACCATAAACATAATAATGGAACTTTGAACATGCAAACACAATTGCCAAAAGCTCTTTGTCTGAGCATACTGCATTTCAGTTTGGGTAAGAGTTCTTGATGCATAGGCAATAGATTGACCCTCTTGCAGATTGACTGCACCCAGACCAAATTTCAAAGCATTACATGAAAGAGTAACTGACTTGTGGACATCATAGTAGCGGAGAGTTGGTGACTAGCAATTCTCGGTTTCAGGACATCAAATGCTCTATGGTGTTGCTCTAATCAAGACCAGGATACATCTTTACATGTCAGCTCTCTAAGCAGTGCTGAAAGTTGGCTCAAGTCTCTAAAGAACTTGCCTAGATAGTTAACCATGCCAAGAAAACATTGCAGGGCTTGAACATTGTCTGGAGCTGGCATCTTGAGAATGTCTGTTTGCTTTGAAGGGTCTGGTTGTAGGCCTGTACTGGTAATAAATGACTAACATAAGTAACTTCTTGTAGCCTAAACTTGCATTTCTGTGGATTGAGCTTAAGATTCATTTGATATGTTCTTTCCAGAACTGTTCTAACGTTCTGTCATGCTCAGCTTCATTATGACCTCCTACTAGTATGTTGTCTACTATAACAGCACAAGGATACCCAGAAAAAATTTGCTCCATTGCACTCTCAAAGACTTCACTTGCAGAATTTATCCCAAATGACATTCTCAAAAATTTGTACCTACCAGAGTACTGAAAGTAGTTAGCTATGAGGATTTCTTGTCAAGCTGAATTTGCCAAAATGAACTCTTTGCATCTAGGACAGAAAAAACAGTGGCCTTTGGCATCCGAACCGTGACTTCTTCACCTGTGTGCATTGGATGATGAGGTCTTTTTTAGTGCTTTGTTCAAATCTCGTGGGTCAATATATATCCTGATGTCATCTGAGCTTTTCTTATGAGCTACCACCATGTAAGATACCCACTCAGTTGGTTCTGCAGGTGGGCAAATCACACCTTGTTGCACCATTTTATCAAACTCTGCTTTGACTCTGTCCTGCATGGCTATTGGAACTTTTCGAGCTGGTCTGACAACTGGACTGACTTCTGGGTCTAACTTCATGGAGTACACAACTGGCGGCTTCCCTAATTTGTCTTCAAAAAGATCAGCATAGGTAGAAAAAATGTACTGGGTGAAATTAGAGTAGTGTTCTTTCAAGCTAACATGGTGGACTTCCTTCTTAAATAAAAGCAGTCACATTTTCAAACTGTTTCTGAGCCCTAATAATGACTGGACTTGCCTCTTGACCACATAAAATAACAAGTCGTTGCTTCTTCCAGCAGAGTAACATGAAAACACTACTGAGCCTTCAGTCTGAATTTCTTCACCAACATAAGCAACAAGCTTTGCACTCCTTGCCAAATCAAGCTTTTCACCATGGCACACTCTAGCAAATGTTGCTGCTGACATAACATTGCACTTGGAACCTGTGTCAACTTTAAGCTCTATGGGTTTCCCATTTATCCAAACAGTACAAAATACCTCATTCTTTGCCTTTAAATCTACTGCATTCACTGTTTCATAAAGCACTGACACACCATCAACATAAAGAGTAGGGTTGCAGCTTTCTAATTGATCAAATTGTTTCTTTAAATGTTCCCTTTTAATAAAAGAATGTGGGCCTTTTGATTTACAAAATCTTTTGAAGTGATTCCATTTATTACATTTGTGGCATTGCTGACCAAAAGCTAAACATTTCTCCCTTTTAGATACATGCCTTCCACCACATTTACAACAGTTGGCAATGAAACTAGGTTGGGGCCCATGCTTTGAGTTTTCTGACTCACTCATGCTTCCGTGAGACTATCAAACTCGGGAATTTTCTGGAAAGTTCTGTAGTTTATCAGTTGGTGCTGCAGGGTCTGCAGTTGCTACCATGTGCTCACACCTGTTCCTTTTTAACCATCTGCTACTTTCTATCAACATGGGCTTATCACTGTGCCTTCTAGAGCTATTCTCATTTGTAAGCATATTTGTGTGCTTTTCTGTGAGCTCATATATCTGACAAATCTCAATAGCTTTATTCAAAGTTAAATCACTGTCACAAAGCAAAATCTTTCTCACAGCATCATCTTTAATACCCGACACATATCATATGTCCTTTATCAACTCATCCCTTAAATCATCATATCTGCATATTTTAGCTTTATTCCTCAAATCAGTTATATATGCTGCAAAAGTTTCACCCGGCTTCTGATCCCTTGTGTAAAATACGTGCCTTTCCATTGTTACATTTATCTGGGGCTTACACATTTCTCTAAATTTACGTTTTAAGCACTCAGGGTTATCCCTTTGCTCAGCCGGTATAACAATATGACGGTTTTCTCCCTCTCCTGCATAGATGGCAGGTGCATACACAAATGAATGCTCCCTTTCTGTGGCTTCTGACCCAGCTAAATTAAGTAGAATAAATGCCTTTGTATGGTTATCTTTCTCAGAAAATGTAGCCTGTATGAAAATGTCAAACTCTTGCTCAAACACTGTCCAGTTCCCTGTAATATTATTGTCAAACACAAGTGCACTAGGTTTTTGAAATCCATCTGCCTTGCCCACAAAGTATGCACAAACACATTGAACATGTGGCCTCTGTAATTATGTACAAACTGTCCTGTGAGCTTGTAATAATATTCAAATGCACAATAAATTCTTTAAAATACTGTGCTCTGAAATGGCTGTATCTTGCAAAATAAATTTACTGTAATACTGCACAAACATGGAAAAATTTATACTCTTCTGATAACTCTGATATATTTAATTAATATGAACAATATGTGCTTAGTGAAAATGCAGTTGTTTTCTCTTATTTTATTAGTTATATGCAATTTGGACTTTATTTCAAATATTTTGCTTATAATTCAAATATTTTTATCAATATCAAACATACTAGTTCATACAAATATCATTTAGAGCGTTCTGTATGCCTTGTTTTATATTTTGCAAATAAGAAATAGTTTTCAGCAAGTTTTAACATCTGAAATTCGTTTCTGACCTATTTTGTGAATTATGCATGCAGTAGTGATGATTCACTCCTTTATATTCCTCCAGTGGCAACTGGGTGCCTCTCAAGCTCGAACTGAAGAATTTGGATCCCATTCTGACACCATGTTGCTTATCCCTCTCTAACATAGAAGACAAGCAGACGGGGTATTTAGTTTAGATGCATTAATACATAGAAACACATCAGAAAGGATAGCAGCATCATAAAATATAAACAAACTGATTAAAAGACAGACCTTACAGACATACACACTTACATCTCAACAGCTTAATACAAAATGGCAGTCCAGCTTGCATGTGCAAGCTCTTGGATAGCTTGGATAGCTTCTTAAAGGGACATACACACACACTGAGCTACACTAAACATATCAAAAAGTTAGAAATACCCCAATGGTTGCTAACCCCGCCCAAAAAAAAATCACTGGCCTAAACTCCCTGTTTATAAGCTATCAGAAGAGTCTTTAAGCTCTATCCCTTTATTTAATGTGAAAGATTTTTTGGGGGACATCTAAATCTCATTTATGACACCATTAGAGACCCTTTTTTCCTGGGCTTCCTGTATCTCTGCAAGTCCCATGACTCCACTAATACTAGAATCATGAATCTAAATCTTCACCAAAAGATCAATGAAATATGGTAAAAGGACGGGTTTATAATACCCCAGTCACTATCTAAATCTATGTAGCTGAAATGCATGGTTATGCAAAATTCTGGTCTATTTCTGTTACAGACAAATCATATTTTACGTGCTTCTTTTTTCTGACATCTCTCTGATTAGTTTACAATATTTCTTCTAATTCATCAGATAATGGACCAAAACTTGATTTTTGCAACGTAGCTTAACACTTAGAATCACAGATATGGATGACAGATAAGGCTTACTTGACCCATTTAGACTGCACATTTTTTGCATAAGCAATAGGTCCTTATACAAGAAAATGTTTATTTTCTTTTACTTTTACTGATGTTAGATAACATTTCTTGGCCTAAATAATATACCATTTGAAAGAACTCACAAAGAAAAAAGCAATTACTGCTAATGTAACCTAAATTAATTACATAATATACATATAAACAGTGCAGCCTACTTAACCAATAACTTACATCCTTTTCCTACCACATAGTATAAGAATTCCTTTACTCAGCCAAAGCATTCTTGGTTGAATTCTGTCACCATTTATGATGTATCACTCTTTATTAAAGCATTTCATATTATTCATCACGTGCTCCATGAAAAAATATGTTTTCATATCTTCATTGATCCTTCCAACTTGCCTACATTATATGAGAAAATCATTTTTGGCCTTTTATATACTCTGATGGTGGAAATTAGCAAGGTGTAAATAGCTGTAAGACTCAAGAGTCTTGAATTTCCTATTATCCTATTATCCTGTCCATCATGTTCTACTGTGCCCTTTTTCCTCTGCTTTTCACATTCTGTTCCATTTTTGGTGGTTTACTTTTAACCCTCTCTGTTGGTCTCTTCTTGGATAATGTTTACTTTTTTTTTGAGTACTCATTGCATCATCGCATCGGTGTGTGTGTGTGTGTGTGTGTGTGTGTGTGTGTGTGTGTGTGTGTGTGTGTGTGTGTGTGTGTGTGTGTGTGTGTGTGTGTGTGTGTGTGTGTGTGTGTGTGTGTGTGTGTGTGTGTGTGTTTCTGTGTTTAAGGACCGACCAAGGCATTATTAAAGGATCAATGAGTTATTCATTACCTCATGTGCATCTCTGATTACCTGAAGGACCGAGTTATTTTTACATGGACCTGTTACCTAAAATCAGGTAGAAGATATACTTTTCTGCTGCTTGTGTTTTCTTGTTTCCATTTTTGTTAAGGAGCACTATCTGATTAAGTGACATGCTCAAAGTAATACAGTGGGGAAAATAGGCAGAAAGAATTAAATCACATACCTTTGACTTTACTTTTTAGTAAGAGTTTGTGTGTGTGTGTGTGTGTGTGTGTGTGTGTGTGTGTGTGTGTGTGTGTGTGTGTGTGTGTGTGTGTGTGTGTGTGTGTGTGTGTGTGTGTGTGTATGTGTTTCTTTCTCTGTCTTTTGAGGAGGGAGGTGTACAATTACCTTTTGCATTTCAAGTGCCATGCTTTCTTGTGCTCATAAGTTTTGTGTGTGTGTGTGTGTGTGTGTGTGTGTGTGTGTGTGTGTGTGTGTGTGTGTGTGTGTGTGTGTGTGTGTGTGTGTGTGTGTGTGTGTGTGTGTGTGTGTGTTTCTTTCTCTGTCTTTTGAGGAGGAAGGTGTACAATTACCTTGTGCCTTTTAAGTGTGTGTGTGTGTGTGTTTGTTTGCATGCAGACAGACACACACACACACACACACACACACACACACACACACACACACACACATAAGTGCATGTGTGTGCCTATCTGTCTCATCCATTACCTGCACTTTCTGACTTCATATTTTTATGTGCTGGGCTGCATTTTAAGTTTCTGAGGATTGTTTCAGTGTTTATTACCAGCTTTGTTCTGTTGTTTTATTTGCCACAATTTTTTTTGTAATGCTTTTGCCTCCTATGATTCACTGCACTTGCAACACCATCCATCAGTACAAGCAGATCATACTAAATGGCGCTGTTTGTGCCACAGCCTTTTGCCACCTTCCCTCACCTACTGATCACCTTAGAACAGCACAGCAGCCATTGCTATAAACAACACAACCAAACTCCACTAGCAGAGAGCATCCACAACAGCCATGGGTTCATAGGTTCATAGGTTCATGCTAGGCTATCTGCCCTAGGGCATTTATAAGCCTAGCCAGAGTGTGTTTGGCTTTCGCCACCCATTTTAAATGAATTTTTCTATGCCCTTTTTCGAGGTTAGTATACTGTGCCTCTGTCTAACAGTGACACAGAAGTGATACCCGGGGTAAACCTACGATCTCTCATCCACTCATCAAGATTCCTCTTGAAGAGAGTCAGTGAGGGACTCTGCCTAACCTGGACTGGGATTTTATTCCAGAGTGAAGGGAGCCTCTGGGTTATGAATCTGTCCCTCCAGCATGTCCTATTTATTTCAGTGCTGAGGTTCAAGTCTCTCGAGCGCGTAACTCGATGGGATTTGGATTTTCTGAGGTGTAGCATGTCCATTAATTCCGGGTTGGACATGGCTTTATATGTCAGGCACAGATCGCCTCTGAGCAGGCGGTATGCCACTGAGTAGAGCTGGAGTTTCTTTAACCGGGCAGCATATGGCATCTGTTTGAGCCCTTTGATCCTCTTGGTGAGGTACTTTTGGGGTCTTTTCAGTTGCTGCAGGTGTCTGGTAAGGTACATCCCAAAAGGGGCATTGTACTCAATTATGGGCCTGATGAGGGATGAGTAAAGAGGCACGATGACCTCTCCTGATCTAGATGTGAATCCCTTCATGATTAGGTGGGCTATATAAAATGTTTTTCTAACCACTTTGGCCACGTGGTTTTCAAATGAGAGATTGCTATCAACTTGGGTCCCCAGGTCTCTAATTACTTCTTCTGTACTTAATGGATTACCACCTATGTGGTAATTTGTGGGCACTTTGTTTTTGTCAAAGGGGATGACTATGCACTTTTTGGCGTTTAGCTTGAGGCCATGGCTCTGACACCAGTTGTCTGTTTCTATGAGGCTCTTTTGTAGGATGCTTGTGTTGGCTGGAGAGTGATTATGGCGCCTAGTTTGCAGTCATCTGCGAACTTGGTCAGCCACAGTCCTTCCGTGTTGGCCTGTACCTCTGAGAAATATATACCGAACAAGAGAGGTCCCAGGACTGAGCCTTGTGGGACGCCACTTGTAACTTTTTTGGAGTCTGACATGGCTCCAGCGATTCTAACCATGTGGATTCTGTCCTTGAGCCAGTTTGCAACCCATCTAGTGGCATAGGGGTTTATATTTAAGCTGGCGAGCTTATCTATAATGCCCGAGTGGGGTATTGTATCAAAGGCTTTTCCGAGGTCCAGGTAGGCTGTGTGGACCACCTTCCCCTCATCAATGGCCTTGGTGACTGTTTCAAAGAAATTGACCAGGTTTAAGAGGCAGGATCTGCCCTTAACAAAGCTGAACTGGGTAGGATCCAGTGTCTGTAGGTCCCCAATATCTTTATTTATGAGGTCCATGATGATCCTTTCCATAGCTTTGCAGACCAAGCTAGTCAGGCTTATGGGGCGATAGTTTCCAGGATCCGTTGAGGCACCACCTTTGTGGAGAGACCACTGTTGCTGTACGCCACTCTTTGGGTACATATCCTGTAGTAAGGCTGAGAATGAACAGTAGTTTTATGTTTGGGTTTAGCTCTTCTTGGAGTTCATGTAGGACACAGTCCGGGACACTGTCTGGACCCATTGATGCTGTGTTTTTTGCTTTGGAGAGGGCGGCTCTTACCTGAGCATCTGAGATGTCAGGGGGGCAGCACTCTGCTGGGATAGATATTTCCCTTTTGGTGGGGAGGGGGGGAGAAGTTTGCACTGAACCTGTCAGCTAAGATGTTGGCAATGTCTGTGGGTTTGGTGTATTTTTTGTAATTTTGGACTAATTCTGAGCATATCTGGGAATTCCCACCCAGGTTCCTAACATAACTAAAGAAAGCATTGTGATTATCCTTAGTGTCCTGTGCAATTTTTCTCTTGAAGCTGGCCTTAGACGATTTTATGAGTGCCCGTAGTTTTTTGCTAATACTGATCAGAGATGCCTTCCCTTTTTGGGATTTTGCTCTATCATGTAGTAGCTTCCTCCTTCTATTGTATAGCTTGTTTATGGCTGGGGTCCACCAGACAGGACCCCTGCCTTTGGAGGATTGGGTCTTGGTTTTATTTGGGATTGCATGATCCATGCATTCCTGAAGGTGTTCATAGAATGTGTTTATAAAGGATTCTGCGGTCTGGGCTGTATTTTCCACAGGTCCGGAGGCTTTGAAGGATTCCACCTCGGTTTTGAAGAGTGTGAAGTTTGCTTTAGAGAATTTTTTCACTGTGGTTTTCTGAGCAGGGGGTGGGGTCGGGATGTGAATATCCAGTGAGATTAGTTTATGGTCTGATCTTACCAGTGAGGGATACACCTCTGGTCTGGAGCATAGAGCCCCCATGTTGGTGATGATCAGGTCCAGTATGTTTTCCCCTCTTGTGGGAGTGGTAACAAGTTGTTCCACAGCATTTGAGTTTATAAATTCTAGGAACCTTTGGGCTAAGGTGTTGGAGCTAGAGTAATGCTCCCTGTCTATGTTTGGGTAGTTGAAGTCGCCCAATATAATGGTGTTTGGAGAGACCTTCATATTTTCCAGTGTTCTCAGGAAGGCCGAGTGGGGTTCCTGGGTTTGGGAGGGTGGTCTGTAGCAGGCTATAAACTGGAAGGCAGTTTTACCCACTGTTAGTTGCTCATGGATAGTCTCTGATGCTTTGTGCTGTGCCACCAACCTGGAGGTGTGGGTATCTTTGACGAATATTGATACTCCCCCTCCTTTTGTGGTTCGGTCCAAGTTTTGGGGCCGAAAAGAATGGTATGAGGTATAACCTGGTAGTGCTGGGGTGCTCTCGGGAGCCTTGATCCAGGTTTCTGTTACTGCACAGATATCAATGTTCTCCGTGCTAAGGAGAGTTTTGAGTGCGTGCA
This sequence comes from Protopterus annectens, assembly GCF_019279795.1. Taxonomy (NCBI): domain Eukaryota; kingdom Metazoa; phylum Chordata; order Ceratodontiformes; family Protopteridae; genus Protopterus; species Protopterus annectens. The sequence continues at coordinate 23,927,248 of NC_056735.1, read as the reverse complement.
TCTTGAGGTTTAGACTTCTGGCATTGAGTAGCATTACTCTTAGTTTCTTATCCCTTGTGATACCTATGGAGGTGAGTTTGTCTTTTGAGCCTTGCCTAAAAAAGGCACTATGGGGGTGGCAAGAGCTTTAGCCAATATCCGAAAGCCCAGGGGTGACAGGTGCAAGCCGTCCCTAGCGAAGCATAGTGGCTTGTCGAGCATGTCATCCCAGGCTGACAGACATTGGATCCCCTTTGAATGACACCAATACTTAAGCCAATTGTTGAAATTGATCATCTTGTCTTCATATTGTGGCATCATTCTTGGTGAGGGTAAGATGCTACTCAAGGTCAGGGTCATACCGGCCTGGGCTACATGCTCAGAGAGCTCCTCTATGTCTCTTTTCATGTAGTCCAGGGAGGCGTCTCAGGTCATTCACACCAGCATGGACAATGACTGAGTCATATTTGTACTTGCCTTGGAGTGACCTGAGTGCTTGTGTTATGTGGCAGATCCTAGCACCCGACAGGCAGCTCACCGTGACCTTCTCCTTATTCAGCCTGGTGGGGGCGTCAGTGTGCCTGACGATAGAGTCACCTATTACAAGTGTATCAGGTGTGTTGTTTATCCTTAAGGGCTGTGACTGTTCAGCACACTGGCTTTGTGAGCTATGTGTTGCACGTGTTTTGTTTTGGGGTAGCGGTTGCTTGGGTGTCTGCTTTGGAGATCTCTGCTGCTTAGGCAGATTTTTATTTAGAGCCTCCGAGTATGTTTTTGTGTGTTTATGTGTTTGGTTTGCTGTCGTGGTAGGTCTATGTGAGACTGGAATTGTAGTGAGTGTGGTTTCCTTCTCCTCCTGACTGGTTATGCCAGTAGTGAGTTGAGAGAGCTTAGCCTCCAGTTTGGCTATATGGTTGCATCTCTCACATGTGTTGGAATTTGTTGGGAGGAGGAGAGGGTTGTCTGCGTACATGAGGCAGTTGTAACATTGCTTCAAGATTCCCAGATTCACCAGCTGGACTGGGGAGGAGATTGACAACTGACCTTTGGACATGCTAGAATAGTATTGGGAATTCCTTTATAATTGAAAAAAGGGCCAATGTGGAACAAGGTACTCGAGGGGAGTTTGTGAGGGTGTAGTGCTTTTAATTTTTTAGTGCTGACTTATATAATTGCTTTAGTGAGCAAGTGCCAGGCTTTAGAGTAGGAATAGGGTGTTTATTATGAGAACTAGATCAGTTCTAAGGGAAAAAGTGAAGAGCAGACTTTGTGGAGCTGAGAATGGTTTAAACCCAATTAAGCAGAGCTGCCCGATGCTGCGCTATGCGGAAAATCGCGCAAAGCTGCATCAAAGCGGGTTTTATACAGGGGGACTTGAAAGAGCTAGAAATTGGCCCAAACCGGCCAATAGACTACCAGATTCTTGTGCTGGGAACACTCCTCCAGGGATAGATAGGCTGCTCTAAGCTCCATAGGCACATAAGCAGCTGTTATGGGGAAATGTGCCGTACAAGGCAACAAACTAGTGCTTTACACCACTTCTAGTACAACATTCATTTGTAAACACGCAAAAGGGAAATGGCACAATAGAGCACCCATTATGCAACTTCACAATGAAGTGGATAGTGACAGCCTTGTGCTGCAGTGATAAAATGATACTGCCTGTGAATGCACAGACAGAAGCTTCAAGCCAGCAGACTAACAAAAACAAGCAAACTGACACCTGCTGTAAGGATTAAAGACATTCACAGGTTCATAAGTGTTTACAAGGCTAATGACCACATGGCCATTTTTAAGCCTAGTCATGAATCCCAAATTTTTCACAAGTTCTGATACCCTTGATAATGGTAAGCAGGGGCTTGGGAGGTGAAACATTTACAAGCTGGGGCCTAGCAGATGAATCACTTACTATATTTATCTATATTAGAGACATAGGTGCCAAACCAAGGATGAATTTCGTGTTCCCCATTCAGTTGGCCAAGTTACACTTGAATTGGGTTAGGGAGGACCTCTGCTTCACATGGATGAGGAGTATATTCCAGAGAAGGGGTAGTCTCTGGCACATGTACCTGTCTCTCCAGCAGAACCTATTAACATAACAGGCAAGGTTTAAATCTTTATAACAGGTAATTTCAGTGCTGTTTGTTTTGCAGATATACAGGAGGACCATCAGAGTAGCATCTGACAATGCCTTGCATGCCAGACATAGATCTCTCCTCAACAGCCTGTAGGAGACAGAATACAGGGATAGGGCCTTGAGGTGGTCTGCAAAGGATATGTTACTTATGCCCTGTGTTCTTTAGTGAGGAACCTCAGTGGACATTCCAATTGTTGGCTATGCCTGGTTAGATACATACCAAAGGGGGCATCGTACTCAATGATAGGTCTGATGAATACCAAATACTGTGGAACAATGATTTCTTTGGACCTAGATGCCGTACCTTTGTTTATAAGTTGCACATCATAGAATGATTTCCTCACTACTGTAGACATGTGATGGCCAAAAGCTAAATTGCTATCTATGTGAGTCCCCAAAAACCTGACTACTGGGTCAACTCTAACGGTATGTTATCAATATGATAGTGACCAGGGGTAGATGACTTCCAGAAGGATACTATTATGTACACTATTATGCACTTCTTGGCATTTAGTTGCAGTCCATGTCTCTGACACCAGTTGTTTGTCTGTGTCAACCCTACACAGAAAACATTTGTGTCAGTTGGTGAATCAATGACAGCTCTTAATTTGCAATCATCAGCAAATTTAGTCAGCCAGGGGCAATTGACATTGGTCTTCACTTCAGGGAAGTAAATGCCAAAAAGGAGAGGTCCTAGAAATGATCCCTGAGGGACAAGTAACTCAACTTGTGACTGGCCTCTTTGTAGAGGTGGACTCCACAATTCTAACTTCCTGGGTCCTGTATGTGAGCTAGCTGGCTAGCCACCAGATGACATAAGAGTTTGTACCTAACATATAACGTTTTTCAACAATGCCTGGATGGGGTGCTGTGTCAAATGCTTTGGCCAGGTCAAGATATGCAGTGTAAAACATTTTACCTTCATCCATTGCTTTGGAGACTTCCTCAGTGAAGTCCAACAGGTTGAGTAGGCATGACCTATCCTTGATCATAAGATCATAGGAGATTACTAGGATAATGGCTCTGGGGCCCTTACAAGCCTAACCTAGAGTTTATCCCCAGAAAAGAAACCACAATCAGCACCTGTTGCCCCTGTCAGTGAGGGACACAGGTGGAACTCCTGGGATAAATTTGTGCTTGCCCATCCACTCATCAAGGTTGCGCTTGAAGAGGGTCAGTGACATACTTTGCTTGACATGTATGGGAAGTCTATTCCAGAGATGGGGCAGTCTCTGGGAGACAAACCTGTCTCTCCAGCAGGTTTTGTTATTGTCACATATTAGATTTAAGCCTTTTGATCGGGTACTACGCGAGGAGTTAGACTTATGGATATGGAGCATATCTAGTAGAGCAGGATTTGAGATTGCCTTGTAGGTGAGACACAGGTCACATCTGAGTAATCTATATGATACAGAGTAGAGTGATAGTGATTTGAGCCTGTCCACATAGGACAGGTGTTGGAGGCCATGGATTCTCTTTGTGAGGCATTTCTGTGGCCTTTCCAGTTGGTGCAGGTGTTTGGAGAAGTACATACCAAACAGGGTGTTGTACTTAATCACTGGCCTCATAAGGGAGGAGTACAGAGAGGTAATAACCTCCTCTTTTCTGTATGCAATCCCTTTACTTATGAGATGAACCAAGTAATAGGCTGTTGTGACCACTGCCGCTACATGATGGCCAAATGTGAGATTGTTATCAACTTGTGTACCCAGGTCTTCCACCACAGGCTGTGTGCTTAGAGGGTTGCTGCTAATGTGGTAATCAGTAGGGGCTGTGTTTTTGCTAAATGGTATGATAATACATTTATTTGCATTTAACTTAAGACCATGACTTTGGCACCAGTCATTTGTTGCTGTGAGATCCACTTGAAGTATATTAACATCATTTGGGGAGTCAATGACAGCACCCAACTTACAGTCGTCCACAAACTTGGTCAGCCACAGGCCATTTGTCTTTACCTGAACCTCTGAGAAGTAGATGCCAAACAATAGGGGTCCCAGGACAGATCCTTTGGGGACACCACTAGTGATAGGTCTGCTATAGGGGGTAGTGGCAGCTATTTTGACCTTGTGGGTCCTATCAGTGAGCCAGTTGGCCACCCACCTGATGAGACAGGGATTTACACCAAGTTCTGTTAGCTTTTTGATGATACCCGAGAGGGGGATTGTGTCAAAGGCTTTGGCCAATTCAAGGTAAGCTGTGTGTACTGACTTTCCCTCATCCAGCGCCTTGTTGACAGTCTCAAAAAAGTCAACCAGGTTCAACAGGCAAGATCTGCCCTTGACAGATATGAACTGGGTGGAGTCAAGTGTTTGAAGATTGCCTATGTCCTTGTTTATAAGGTCCACAATAATATGCTCCATGGCCTTACATATCAGAAGTGTCAAGCTAATGGGGTGATAGTTTTCAGAGTCACAAGTGGCACCACCTTTGTGCAAATGGATGACAATGGCAGTTCTCCACTCTGCTGGAATGAAGCCTGTACTTAGGCTATGGTTGAATAGGGTACTCAATGGTGAGGCTAGTTCTTGATGGACATGTTGCAGAATACAGCCTGGGATACTATCAGGCCTTGTGGAAGCTGTGTTCTTTGCCTTGGATAGGGCCTGTGGAGATGTAAGGTGTGGGGCAAGTATCAGGGATGTTGAATGGGCCTTTAGGGGGGACAGAGGAGTGAAGTTTGTGCTGAACTTACCTGCTAGCAGGTTGGCTAAGTCAACAGGATCAGTGTAAGTGGAACTGTTAAGAACTATTTCAGAACAAACCTGGGCTTTGCCATGGAGGTTTCTAATGTAACTGAAAAAGGCTTTGTGGTTAGCTGTTGTTTTGGAGGCTAGTTTCAATTCATAATTGGTTTTGGAGGTTTTCACTAGTGATCTAATTTGTTTGTTGAGGCTAAGGAGGGAGTTTTTCCAACTGGGAATTTGTGCCTTTTTAACCTTGGACAACAGTTTCTTCCTTTTGTTGTAAAGCCTGTTGATAGAGAATGTCCACCACATAGGTTTGTGTTTCCTTGAGGAACAGGTTTTAGTTCTGTTGGGTATGACTGAGTCCATGTAGTTGTACAGGTGCTTGTATACTGCACTGGAATACTCTTCAGCATATTTGTCTGCATCCTCTGAGGGGGGTGGTGGTGTGAAACTACTGATACCCTCCCTTAGAAGGTTGTAGTCAGTTTTTGAGAAGTTTTTTAGGCTGGTTATGGCTGGGGGGGTGGACGGGATAGACACTTCGAATGAGACAGACCAATGGTCTGATCTCACCAGTGAAGGACTTACTATGGGGCTGGTGCAGCAGTCACCCATGTTGGTGGGAACCAAGTCTAGAATGCTATCTCCCCTTGTGGGGGATGAGACAAGATGGTATAGTGCATTAGAATTGAAGAAATCAAGGAATCTTTGTGTGAGTGCATTAGAGCAAGAATAGTTCACCCAGTTTACGGTGGGGTAGTTGAAGTCACCAAGGATCAGGGGGTTAGGGGGTACCTTGATGGACTCAAGTAGATCCATGAGTCATGGAGGGGAGTCTACAGCTGGCTATAACTTGGATGGGTGTCTTTCCAATTGTAAATTGCACTTGGAGAAGTTCTAGTGCATCATGCTGACAAACCTGTCTGGAGGTGTGCTTGTCTTTAAAGAAAATAGAAACTCCACCTCCCTTAGTCTTCCCAACCTCATTTTGGGGTCAGAATGTGTGGAATGAGGTATAGCCTGGTAAGGCAGGGATGGTCTCAGCGGCCTTAAACCAAGTTTCCGTGACTGCACAGATGTCATCATCTTCCAGTGCTAGGAGAGCCTCCAGCGAGTGCATTTTCATGAAACCAGTTTGGGTTGGGTCCAGTGTCTAGAGGTATAATGTCTCATTATCAATCATTTCCATGATAATTCTTATTATAGCTTTGCATATAAGACTAGTGAGGCTTATTGCTCTGTAGTTTCCAGGGTCTATAAATGGTCCACCTTTGTGCAGAGGAATGACCGTTGCTGTTCTCCATGATGGAACGAAGCCTGTTTACAGGCTACATTTAAATAGCAATTCCCAAGGGCCTGCTAGATCATGTTTTGTGCTATTTAAAAGGCATCCCAGGATATTATCTAGGCCCGTTGATGCAGTGTTCTTTGCCTTAGAGAGAGCATTAAGGACCTGCTCCCTATTGATAGGTTCATAGGTTCATACTAGGCTATCTGCCCTAGGGCATTTATAAGCCTAGCCAGAATGTGTTTGGCTTTCGCCACCCATTTTAAATTAATTTTGCTATGCCTTTTTTTGAGGTTAGTATACTGTGCCTCTGTCTAACAGTGACACAGAAGTGATAGCCGGGGTAAACCTACGATCTCCCATCCACTCATCAAGATTCCTCTTGAAGAGAGTCAATGTGGGACTCTGCCTAACCTGGAATGGGATTTTATTCCAGAGTGAAGGGAGCCTCTGGGTTATGAATCTGTCCCTCCAGCATGTCCTATTTATTTCAGTGCTGAGGTTCAAGTCTCTCGAGCGTGGCTCGATGGGATTTGGATTTTCTGAGGTCCAGCATGTACATTAATTCGGGTTGGACATGGCTTTATCGTCAGGCACAGATCGCCTCTGAACAGGCGGTATGCCACTGAGTAGAGCTGGAGTTTCTTTAACCGGGCAGCATATGGCATCTGTTTGAGCCCTTTGATCCTCTTGGTGAGGTACTTTTGGGGTCTTTCCAGTTGCTGCAGGTGTCTGGTAAGGTACATCCCTAAAGGGGCATTGTACTCAATTATGGGCCTGATGAGGGATGAGTAAAGAGGCACGATGACCTCTCCTGATCTAGATGTGAATCCCTTCATGATTAGGTGGGCTATATAAAATGTTTTTCTAACCACTTTGGCCACGTGGTTGGCAAATGAGAGATTGCTATCAACTTGGGTTCCCAGGTCCCTAATGACTTCTTCTGTACTTAATGGATTACCACCTATGTGGTAATTTGTGGGCACTTTGTTTTTGCCAAAGGGGATGACTATACACTTTTTGGTGTTTAGCTTGAGGCCATGGCTCTGGCACCAGTTGTCTGTTTCTATGAGGCCCTTTTGGAGGATGCTTGTGTCGGCTGGAGAGTTGATTATGGCACCCAGTTTGCAGTCATCTGCGAACTTGGTCAGCCACAGTACTTCCGTCTTGGCCTGTACCGCCGAGAAATATATACCGAACAAGAGAGGTCCCAGGACTGAGCCTTGTGGGACGCCACTTGTTACTGGTTTGGAGTCTGACATGGCTCCAGCAATTCTATCCATGTGGGTTCTGTCCTTGAGCCAGTTTGCAACCCATCTAGTGACATAGGGGTTTATATTTAAGCTGGTGAGCTTATCTATAATGCCCGAGTGGAGTATTGTATCGAAGGCTTTTGCGAGGTCCAGGTAGGCTGTGTGGGGAGGGACCACTGTTGCTGTACGCCACTCTTTGGGTACATATCCTGTAGTAAGGCTAAGACTGAGCAGTAGTTTTATGTTTGGGTTTAGCTCTTCTTGGAGTTCATGTAAGACGCAGCCCGGGACACCATCTGGTCCCATTGATGCTGTGTTTTTTGCTTTGGAGAGGGCGGCTCTTACCTGAGCATCTGAGATGTCAGGGGGCAGCACTCTGTTGGGATAGATATTTGCCCTTTTGGTGGGGAGAGGGGGGAGAAGTTTGCACTGATCCTGTCAGCTAGGATGTTGGCAATGTCTGTGGGCTCTGTGTATTTTTTGTCATTTTGGACTAATTCTGAGCATATCTGGGAATTCCCACCCAGGTTCCTAACATAACTAAAGAAAGCCTTGTGATTATCCTTAGTGTCCTGTGCAATTTTCTCTCGAAGCTGGCCTTAGACGATTTTATGAGTGCCCGTAGTTTTTGCTAATACTGATCAGAGATGCCTTCCCTTTTTGGGATTTTGCTCTATCATGTAGTAGCTTCCTCCTTCTATTGTATAGTTTGTTTATGGCTGGGGTCCACCAGACAGGACGTCTGCCTTTGGAGGATTGGGTCTTGGTTTTATTTGGGATTGCATGATCCATGCATTCCTGAAGGTGTTCATAGAATGCGTTTATAAAGGATTCTGCGGTCTGGGCCGTATTTTCCAGAGGCCCGGGGGCTTTGAAGGATTTTGCCTCGGTTTTGAGGTGTGTGAAATTTGCTTTAGAGAAGTTTTTCACTGTGGCTTTCTGGGCAGGGGATGGGGTCGGGATGTGAATATCCAGTGAGATTAGTTTATGGTCGGATCTTACCAGTGAGGGATACACTTCTGGTCTGGAGCATAGTGTCCCCATGTTGGTGATGATCAGGTCCAGTATGTTTTCCTCTCTTGTGGGAGTGGTAACAAGTTGTTCCATAGCATTTGAGTTTATAAATTCTAGGAACCTTTGGGCTAGGGTGTTGGAGCTAGAGTAATGCTCCCAGTCTATGTTTGGGTAGTTGAAGTCGCCCAATATAATGGTGTTTGGAGAGACCTTCATATTTTCCAGTATTCTCAGGAAGGCCAAGTGGGGTTCCTGTGTTTGGGAGGGTGGTCTGTAGCAGGCTATAAACTGGAAGGCAGTTTTACCCACAGTTAGTTGCACATGGATAGTCTCTGATGCTTCGTGTGCCACCAACCTGGAGGAGGTGTGGGTATCTTTTTGATACTCCCCTCCTTTTGTGGTTCGTCCAAGTTTTGGGGCCGAGAAGCATGGTATGAGGTATAACCTGGTAGTGCTGGGGTGCTCGGGGCCTTGAACCAGGTTTCTGTTACTGCACAGATATCGATGTTCTCCATGCTAAGGAGAGTTTAGTCGTGCATCTTGAGGTTTAGACTTCTGGCGTTGAGTAGCATTACTCTTAGTTTCTTATCCCTGTGATACCTATGGAGGTGGGTTTGTCTTTTGAGCCTTGCCTAAAAAGGCACTATGGGGAGCCTTTGCCAATATCCGAAAGCCCAGGGGTGACAGGTGCAAGCCGTCCTTAGTGAAGCATTCATCCCATGTCATCCCAGGCTGGGATCCCCTTTGAATGACACCAACACTTAAGCCAATTGTTGAAAGTGATCATCTTGTCTTCATATTGTGGCATCATTCTTGGTGAGGGTAAGATGCTACTCAAGGTCAGGGTCATACCGGCCTGGGCTACATGCTCAGAGAGCTCCTCTATGTCTCTTTTCATGTAGTCCAGGGAGGTACATCTCAGGTCATTCACACCAGCATGGACAATGACCGAGTCATATTTGTACTTGCCTTGGAATGACATGAGTGCTTGTGTTATGTGGCGGATCCTAGCGCCCGACAGGCAGCTCCCTTCTCCTTGTTCAGCCTGGTGAGTGTCAGTGTGCCTGAAGTCACCTATTACAAGTGTATCAGGTGTGTTGTATAGCCTTAAGGGCTGTGACTGTTCGGCACACTGGCTTTGTGAGCTATGTGTTGCACGTGTTTTGTTTTGTTTGTTGCTTGGGTGTCTGCTTTGGAGGTCTCTGCTGCTTAGGCAGAGGGGAAGTTATATTTCATGGTATTTCCTGAGGGAAGGTTGATGGGAAGAGAGGGGTAAAATTGGAGCTGAATTTGTCATCCATTGGGTTTGTTATATCTTTTGGCTCAGTATAGGTGGCTCCATTTACAATGTGCTCTACACACAATTGTGTATTGTCTTTGAGGTTGCAGACATAGCTAAAGAATGCCTTATGGTTGTCCTTGGTCTGGGAGCCCAAATTTACCTCAAATTTGGCTTTGGTAGACTTTATTTGTCCTCTGAGTTGTTTATTTAGTGAGATGAGAGTACTTTTAGCATACTGGGTGCTACACCTCCTAGTTTTTGCCATCATTTTCTTTCTTCTGTTATATAGACTATTGATGTTGTGATTCCACCAGGGTGGCTTGTTTTTTGAGTTAGTTCTGTACTTCTTCCTGGTGGGTGCTTCTGACTCTGTGCAGCTATTAAGAGACCTGAACAGTTCAGCATAGGCAGCAGTGTTCTCAGGGACTATGGGGGCTTGACATTTTGCCAGGTTATCACTTAACAGTAGGAAGTTAGCCTTAGAGTAGTTCCTGAATATTCCAGGACATGGTGGAGTTCAGGCTTTATTTTTACTTCAAATGAGACCATTTTGTGGTCTGATGTTACTAGAGAAGACATTACACTAGGGGGTTTGCAGCAGTTTCTTATATTAGTGAGGACAAGATCCAGTATGGTTGCATCCCTTGTTGTTGTATTGACAATCTGGTCTAGGGAGTTTGTGTTTACAAAATCCAGGAATCTCTGCGCCTGCATGTTTGGTATCATATATGATTCCCAGTTAATAGTGGTGTAATTAAAGTCACCTATAAATATGGTATTTAGTTGGATGGTGAGTTTTACCAATAAGTTTAAATACATGGTTTAGTTTCCTGGTTCAAAGAGGTGGATCTATAGCTTGCAAGGAAGTGTCACTGGATTTTGCCTATGGTGATTTGAACATGGAGAAGTTCAAGTGCATTGTCCTGTTTGACCAGCTTTGAGGTATATTTATTTTTTATATAGATAGAGACACCCCCAGCTTTAATCCCTATCTGTGTAGTAGCTGGTCTAAATGTGTGGAAGGCATTATAACCATCCACTGTTTGTGTGCTCTCTGTGGCTTTAAACCATTATCTCAGTGACTGCACAGACGTCAGCATTCTCTAGGGTAACTAGAGCTTCTAGGGAGTGGAGTTTTTTGTTTAGACTCCTAGCATTGAGCAGTAATACCTTTAGATTTCCTTGGTTTTGATTTGTTATGTAGGAAGTACCTTCAGTTTGGCATTGCCTAAAAAGGCACTATGGGGGGAGACAATGTTTTAGCTAATATTCAAAACCTTAGAGGGGAGAGATGTCGACCATTCCTGGCAAAGCAGCATAGTCTGTTGACCATCTCCTTCCTTGCTAACAAATACTGTGCCCCCTTAGAATGACATCAAAAACTAAGCCAATTACTAAAGTCTGTCATCGTTTGTTCATATTGTGGCATCATCCTTGGAGAAGGTAAACAGCTGCTTAGTGCTAAGCTCATATCAACCTGGGACACATATTCTGAGAGCTCCATGATGTCTGTCTTCATATAGTCTAGGAAGGTACATCTCAGGTCACACACACATGGACTATGATCAAGTCATACTGGTACTTGTGGTCCAATGACATGAGTGAGTGTGTAATGTGGTGGATCATGGCCCTGATAAGCATCTGACTGTGACTTTCTCCTTACTCAGCCTGGTGAGAGGAACATTAGTGTGTTTCACAATGGAGTCTCCAATAACCAGAAGGCTGGGTTCTATGGTGGCTTGTCTTATGGGCGTAGAAGTAGAGGCTCTGTGAGATATGGATGTTTGTGTTGATGTGCATGTTGTTTTGAAATAGTGCATTCAAGGTTCCTGAGTGTGTTTATGTGTGCTTCTTCTAGGAGGCTACCTTTAAGTGCCTCAGTATATGTGGCTCTAGATGTCTGCTTTGAATTGTGTGTGATGCATGCAGCGTGTGTACTGCTGACAGCCCTATTGACATTAAGAGTGCTTTTATGTGAGAGCTTTGTCTCAAGTTACACTGTGTAAATACAGCTCTTACATACCATATCAGTTTGAGAATTAATTGATTGTCAGTAAACATGAGGCAACTTCTACATTGCCTCAGGATGCCCATATCCTCCATGCTGGTAATGGAGATAGTGGGAAAGGTCATATGCATGGCAACAGACCCTTATTTATTGATTAGAAAGTTGGAGTGAGAATATAAAGCAAAGTCAAGAATATCTGGTTTGCAACTCTGGGGGCATTGCTTGTCACTGCAAACTAGGTGTCCTGTGTGCAACTAGGTATTGATGAAATTTCAGTGGTGCTTTTACAGGAAAAGTGTCAAGTCAAGGTGTCTGCGGCAATGCAGGCACTATCAAACACCTGAGGGGAAACTAATAAGTACAGCCCTATGATTTATGGATAAAGTATTTACACAGATATTTTGAAGCTAGGAGCAAATGTGGGTTGTGATTTTGTTGAGTTTTCTTTGTTACTTTATCTTTCAGTGATCTGTGTTCTCAGTGATAATATGCATAACCTAACCAGCAGTACTAAAAACATATAACATATATGCTCAGTCTTTTAAGCTATTTACTCGTGGAAAAATGCTGCATCTGCAGAGAAAACTAAAATGGCCTTGTTTCTGCAATTGTTCTCCTGTCACTCCATGTTGGTAACATATCTCATAGATGTCCAGAATTTTGGAAAATGTCTAATTTTTTGCCTCATATTTTGGTCTGTTCCTCATAAAATGTGTTTATTTAGGGCAAATCATTGAAAGTGAAGTTATTAAATAATGACGTATAGTTGAGATTCAGACTTAATCTTCTCAAAATGCCTGCTAATACAAAACATGTTATTCTATCAAATTTCTGATTTTATAAGAGCAATAGACAGATAGATAGATAGATAGATAGATAGATAGATAGATAGATAGATAGATAGATACATTGATAGTCTGTTCCTCATAAAATTTGTTTTTCGGGGCAAATCATTGAGGATTAAAGTCACTAAATAAAGGCATACATTGAGCTTCAGACTTGATAATCTTCAGAAAATGCATGCTAATACATAATAAATATTTTAACAACTTTCTAAGTTTTTAAGAGCAATACACACACACACACACACACACACATATGTGTGTGTGTGTGTGTGTGTGTGTGTGTGTGTGTGTGTGTGTGTGTGTATATATATATATATATATATATATATATATATATATATATATATATGGGTCTACTTTGGAAGACCGAAATACCGGAACACCAACTTCCAACTCCAGTTAAGTAAAATTGCAAAGATGCAAAAAGAATCACCTACCCATTCTGGTCTCTGTCAGGTGGTCGGGATACTGTCTGCACTTCTTTATCTGCTCCCGGCATGGAGCACATTTCCTCCTTTTACAGTCCAAGAGACAGGATTTGAGCCTAAGTAAATTACTCACCATCTGCTAACCCTAACTAGGGCATTTCACTCTCTCAACCTCTTAGTGCATGAAATCTGGACAAATCCTAAAATAAATAGGGACAGATTATAAATATTGCTGTCATGAATTAGAAAATTGCTAAAATAACAGGATTTGTTTTAGTATGCATTTTTCTGAAGGATATGAATTCTAAAACTCAAATGTCTGTCATTATCTACCAACTTCAAAATATGGGGTAAAAATCTGAATATTCTGCAAAAAAGCTGGACAATTGAGGCATATGCTACCTACACACAGACACACACACACACACACACACACACACACACACACACACACACACACACACACACACACACACACACACACACACACACACACACACACACACACACACACACACACACACACACACACACACACACACACACACACACACACACACACACCATACCTCTCAGCCTCTTAGATCAAGATATCTGGACAAAGCCTGTCATAATAGGGGAGCAAAGGCACAAAACTAGGGATGCATTTTAGATATTGCTCTTATAAACTTAGAAAGTTGCTAAAATAACAGAATTTGTGTTAGAATGCATTTTTGAAGGCCATGAAGTCTGAAACCCAAGTGCATGTCATTATTTAGCAACTTAAATGATTAGATCATCCCAGTGATTTATCAAAAGAAGAAAGAAAATTTTTATGAGGAACAGACCAAAAATATAAGGCAAAAGTGTGGACACTCTGTGAAAATATGTGCAGTTGAGAGATATAGCACATACATACACCTCCTACTTCCCTATTACACCCCCCATACCTCTCAACCTCTTAGAACAAGAAATCTGAACAATGACACAATAATGCAGGGGACAAAGGCTCTCTTGCACACACACACACACACACACACACACACACACACACACACACACACACACACACACACACACACACACACACACACACACACCATACCTCTCAACCTCTTAGAGCAATAAATCTAGACAAAGCCTGTTATAATGAAGAACTAAACCCGTACATAAGGCAGCTGTTTAATCTTAGCCTTACCACAGAACATGTGCCCAAGGAGTGGCGTATGGCAACTGTGGTCCCACTCCACAAAGGCGGTGCCTCTACGGACCCTGGTAATTACCGCCCCATAAGCTTAACAAGCCTGGTCTGCAAAGCTATGGAGAGGATCATAATGGAACTCATAAACAAGGACATAGGGGACTTGCAGACCTTGGACCCAACCCAGTTTGGCTTTGTCAAGGGCAGATCTTGCCTTTTGAACTTGGTCAACTTCTTCGAAACAGTTACCAAGGCCATTGATGAGGGAAAGGCAGTCCATACAGCCTACCTTGACCTTGCAAAGCTTTCACACAATACCCCACTAGTGTATCATAGAGAAACTTACCAGCTTAAATGTAAACCCATATGTCACAAGATGGGTTGCAAACTGGCTAAAGGACAGAACCCACAGGGTTAGAGTTGCTGGAGCCATGTCAGACTCCAAGCCGGTTACAAGTGGTGTCCCACAGGGCTCAGTCCTTGGCCCCTATTGTTCGGCATCTACTTCTCAGAAGTACAGGCAAACATAGGAGGACTATGGCTGACAAAGTTTGCGGATGACTGCAAACTGGGTGCCATAGTGGATAGTACATCGGACACAGATATCCTTCAGAGGGGTCTCACGGAAACTGATAGCTGGTGCCAGAGCCATGGCCTGAAGTTAAACGCAAAAAGTGTGTAGTCATACCCTTCGGGAAAAACAAGGTAACCCCAAGCTACCATATAGATGGCAACCCACTAAGCACAGAAGAGGTTATCAGGGACCTGGGTACCCAGGTTGACAGTGGCCTCTCGTTTGACACTCACGTTGCTAAAGTGGTTCGAAAGACCTTCTACATTGCCCATCTGATCATGAAGGGATTCACATCCAGATCAAGTGAGGTCATTGTTCCCCTGTACTCTTCACTTATCAGACCAATGATCGAGTACAATGCCCCATTCGGGATGTATCTCACCCGACACCTGCAGCAATTGGAGAGACCCCAAAAGTTCCTCACCAAAAGGATAAAGGGACTCCAAAACCTGTCATATACTGCTAGACTGAAGAAACTCCAACTCTATTCAGTTGCATACCATCTGCTCAGAGGTGACCTGTACCTGACATACAAGGCCATGACCAACCCGGAATTAATGGACATTCTCCACCTCAAAAAATCCAAATCCACTAGAACCACTAGAGCAAGTGACTTAAACCTTAGCACGGATATAAATAGGACGTGCTGGAGGGATAGATTTATCACCCAGAGACTCCCCATGCTGTGGAATAAAATCCCGGTCCATGTGAGGCAGAGCACCTCGCTGGCTCTGTTCAAGAGAAATCTTGACCAGTGGATGGGAGATCATAGGTTTACCCCGGGAATCATCTCTGTGTCACTGCTGGACAGAGGCACAACAAACTAATGGGCACATTATTTCTAACATAAGGGGTGGCGTAAGCCACATAACTTTGGGCTAGGCTTATAAATGCCTTAGGGCAGATAGCCTAGTATAAACCTAAGAACCTATGAACCTATGGGTGGGTACCTTTTAAAAATTGTTCTTACAAACTTAGAAAGTTGATAGAACAAGTTTTGCATTTGTATGAATTTTATGAAAGATATGAAGTCTAAATCTCAAATGTCTGCCATTATTTTCTTAGTTCAGTCCTCAATGATTTGTCATTAATTTGCCAGAAGTGGTCTCATATATATATATATAGCTATAGATATATATATAGATATTTCGAAATTCTATATCCCAAAAGTTTAAAATCCCGAAACACCATAACCGCTAAATGTAAAACCGCGAACTTACACTACAAATGCAGCACACACATACACATAAACACAATGTCCCCTACAATCAAATATACAATCCTACACTACAGTGAAGCAGGGGGCAAGCCCCCCGGCAACCCCCACCCCCCTACTTATATATACTAACTCCTAGATTGCACAATCACACACACAAAGGTAATAACTCACAGCCACACATTTCACAACCCTTTGCACACACACATTACAGCCAAAACACACACTAACATACACTAAAGCCGCCTACCAACACACGCATACATACTTACCTGAACTTACACCTATCCATTCACACACCGCAACACCAGAAGCTCCGAACTTTGGGTTTTGAATTTCACCCTTCTGGTGTTTCAGGATTTCAAGCTTTCAGGATATAGAGTTTCGAAATACCGAAATTCAGGATTTCAGTATTTCAGGATTCTATAGTGAACCCATGTATATATATATATATATATATATATATATATATATATATATATATATATATATATATATATCTTCTTCTTTCTTCGTCTTCTTTCGGCTGCTCCCCTTAGGGGTCGCCACAGCAGATCAACTGTTTCCATTTCTTCCTGTCCTCTGCATCTTGCTCTGTCACACCAACCACCTGCATGTCCTCTCTCACCACATCCATAAACCTTATCTTAGGCCTTCCTCTTTTCCTGTTACCTGGCAGCTTCATCCTTAGCATCTTTTTCCCAATATACTCTGCATCCCTCCTCAGCACATGTCCAAACCAATGTAATCTTGCCTCTCTGGCTTTGTCTCCAAACCTTCCAACCTGGGCTGACCCTCTAATATACTTATTCCTAATCCTGTCCATCCTCGTCACAACCAGTGCAAATCTTAACATCTTCAACTCTGCCACGTCAAGCTCTGACTCCTGGCTTTTTGTCAATGCCACTGTCTCCATCCCATATAACATAGCTGGTCTCACTACCCTCTTGTAGATATTCCCTTTTACTCTTACTGGTACTCGTCTGTCACAAATCACTCCTGACACTCTTCTTCACCCACTCCATCCTGCCTGTACTCTCTTCTTCACCTCTTTTCCACACTCACCATTACTTTGAACTGTTGATCCCAAGTACTTAAACTCATCCACCTTCGCCACCTCTACTCCCTGCATCCTCACCATTCCTCTATCCTCCCTCTCATTCACACACATATATTCTGTCTTAGTCCTGCTGACATTCCTCTTCTCTCTAGAGCATATCTCCACCTCTCTAGGGTCTCCTCCACCTGTTCCCTACTCTCACTACAGATCACAATGTCATCTGCAAACATCATAGTCCACAGGGACTCCTGTCTGATCTTGTCTGTCAACCTGTCCATCACCACTGCAAATAAGAAAGGGCTCAGAGCTGATCCTTGATGTAATCCCACCTCCACCTTAAATGCATCCGTCACACCCACCGCAGTCCTCACCACTGTCACACTACCCTCGTACATATCCTGTACCACTCTTACATACTTCTCTGACACTCCCGACTTCCTCATACAATACCACAACTCCTCTCTAGGCACCCTGTTATATGCTTTCTCTAAATCCACAAAGACACAATGCAACTCCTTCTGACCTTCTCTGTACTTCTCCATCAACACTCTCAGAGCAAACATCATATCTGTAGTACTCTTTCCTGGTATGAAACCATACTGCTGATCACTAATCATCACCTCCCTTCTTAACCTAGCTTCCACTACTCTTTCCCATAACTTCATGCTGTGACTGATCAGTTTAATCCCTCTGTAGTTACTACAGCTCTGCACATCACCCTTATTCTTAAAAATCGGTACCAAAACACTTTTTCCCCATTCCTCAGGCATCCTCTCACTTTCCAAGATTTCATTAAACAATCTAGTTAAAAACTCCACTGCCATTTCACCTAAACACCTCCATGCTTCCACAGGTATGTCATCTGGACCAACAGCCTTTCCATTCTTCATCCTCTTCATACCTATTCTTAATTCCTCCTTGCTAATCCATTGCACTTCATGATTCACTATCCACACATCATGCAACCTTCTCTCCCTCTCATTCGCTTCATTTATCAACCCCTCAAAGTATTCTTTCCATCTGCTCAACACACTCTCCTTACTTGTGAGTATGTTTCCCTCATTATCCTTTATCACCCTTACCTGATGCACATCTTTACTAACTCGGTCCCTCTGTCTAGCCAATTGGTACAGGTTCTTTTATCCCTCCTTAGTGTCCAACCTTTTATACAACTCTTCATATGCCTTATCCTTAGCCTTCGCCACCTCTCTCTTTGCCATGCACCTCATCTCCTTATACTCTTGTCTACTTTCTTCATCTCTTTGACAGTCCCACTTCTTCTTCTCCAAACTCTTTCTTTGTATACTCTCCTGTACTTCTTCATTCCACCACCAGGTCTCCTTGTCCTCCTTCCTCTTTCCAGATGTCACACCAAACACCCTTCTAGCCATCTCTCTTATTAGCTCTGCTGTAGATACCCACTATTTGGTAACTCTTCACTGCCACCCAGTGCCTGTCTTAACTCTTCCCTGAACATCACCTCACAATTACCCTTTTTCAATTTCCACCATTTGATCCTTGGTGCTGCCCTCACACTCATCCTCCTCCAATGTCATCCTACAAGCCACCATCTTATGCTGCCTAACTACACTTTCCCCTGCCACCACTTTACAGTCTCCAATCTCCTTCAGACTGGCCCTTCTACATAAGATATAATCCACCTGTGTGCATCTTCCTCCACTCTTGTATGTCACCCTATGCTCCTGCCTCTTGTTAAAATACGTATTCATCACAGCCATGTCCATCCTTTTCACAAAATCCACTACAATCTGACCTTCTGCATGCTTAACACCATACCTACCCATCACTTCCTCATCCCCTCTGTTCCCTTCACCAACATGCCCATTGAAATCTGCTCCATTCACCAGTCTCTCACCCTTGGGTACAGTCATCAACACTTCATCCAACTCACTCTAAAATTTTTCTTTCTCATCCATCGCATACCCAACTTGTGGAGCATATGCGCCAACAACATTCATCATTACACCATCAATTTCCAGCTTCATAAACATCATTCTATCCAGCACTCTTTTCACCTCCAAAACACTCTTAGCATACTGTTCCTTCAGGATAATGCCTACGCCATTTCTCCTCCCATCCCCACCATGATAAAACAATTTGAAACCACCTTCGATACACCTAACCTTGCTCCCCATCCATCTGGTCTCTAGCACACACAATATACCAACCTTCCTTCGGTCCATCATATCAGCTAGCTCTCTCCTTATACCAGTCATACTGCCAACATTCAAAGTTCTGACCCTCACTATCACAGTCCTAGCCTTTACCTGCCTTCAGGCATGCCATCCCCTCTTCTCCTTCATCCAACAGTAGCCCAGTTTCTGCCAGCACCCTGTTGACCAACAGTACTGGTGGCGGTCGTTGTTAACCTGGGCCTTGATCGATTCAGTATATATCTCTGTACTGTTGTCTGCATGTATGATTTGGCAAAATTTTACGCTGGATGACCTTCCTGACGCAACCCTCTCCATTTATCCGGGCTTAGGAAAGGCACAAAGAAATGCACTGGCTTGTGCATCCCCAGTGGCTGGGTTCATATGTGTGTCTATATCTATATATCTAGCTCTATATATATATATATATGTATGTATATTTAAAGAGAGAGAGAGAAAGGGAAATGTTTTCATTAATAAAAGCAAACAAAAGGTCTAAAATGCAAATATCGACAGGGTGTTAAGCATGCTTGAGGAAAAATATCTGCAGCATGCAAAAACAACTATAAAAATAAAATACTAAAAATGTGCTTTTTTCAGCTGGAGAAAGACTCCCTGCACCCCCATACCCCCTGTTAAATATGTATTCTAATTCTCAGATCATATATTCTTCAGTGAAGGGACATATTCTCCAATCCTAAATTCTTTCAATCTCACACCCTTGTGGACCATCTGTTGTATCGACCAAAGTATGTCTAAAAAATAGATGTTGACATAGAGTTTTAATAAGCTTACTCACTGCCATATGCTATATATATATATATTGAAGGAGACCAAAACAACGAAACTGCAGAATACCGAAAAGCACAAAATTCAAAATCCCGGTGTTACAGATGTTTGAGTTAGCGCTTTTGGTGTTCCGCTGTGGGTGAGTATGCATGTGTAAGTGTATTTGTGAGGGGTAGTGCTGTGTGTAAGTGTGTGTTGTGACTGTGGTGTGTGTGTGTGTGTGTGTGTGTGTGTGTGTGTGTGTGTGTGTGTGTGTGTGTGTGTGTGTGTGTGTGTGTGTGTGTGTTTGTGTGTGTGAGGGACTGTAGAGTGTAGGTGTGAGTTTTCCTTGTGTGTCTGTTTGTGCGATCTCGGAGTTAGAATATTAAAGTAGGGGGGTTGTGGGGGGCACAGTGTGGGGGGTGCAGGGCAGCTTGCCCCCCTGCCTGTTTGTAGTGTACGGTGGTGTGGTTGGTAGTTTTGGGCAGTTGTGTATGTATTTGTGTATGTTTTTTGCTTGTGTTATACTTACGTGGTTTTCGATGTTGTTGGGTTTCGTGGTTTTGGTCTCAGTGTTTTGGTCTTTGGTGTCTGTTGTTCTGAAGTAGACCCATATATATATATATATATATATATATATATATATATATATATAGATAGATAGATAGATATAAATATATATACACAGGCACACAAACAAGAACTGTATGTGTGTGAGGGTCTGTGTGTATTTGCACGTGTGTGTGTGTGTGTGTGTGTGTGTGTGTGTGTGTGTGTGTGTGTGTGTGCGTGTGTGCGTGTGTGTGTGTGTGTGTGTGTGCGTGTGTGCGTGTGTGTGTTTGAGTGTGTAACAACTTTTTGTGGCAACTGGCATAGCCACAAGTCTAAACTTGAAAGTCTTTCGCACACCCCTCCAGACCATTTATCCATTTTTCATGGTTGCCGTCTTTGATGTTCACACTAGCAATTGGCACTCTGTATCTGATCACTAATGTCGTGACTACAGGGTTTTTTCCCAGATCATCAAGGTTGCACTATTCTGGGGGTTTCTCCTTTTCCTGCAGTACAGTGACCACGGTATTGGTATACATAAGCAATGGAAGTATGAACTCCACAGGTTGACAGGGTGTTAGATGGGTTTACTTAAAAGTAAAAATACTTTTTTTACTGTTTTTTATACCTTTAACTTTTTTAACTGGGAAACAACTATGAGGCCTAGAACCTCTTTGTTAGGATATAATGTGAGAACATAGGCTGTTTCTGAGACAGAAACTGCAACTGCTGGTGAGTTCTGAAGTATACTCTCTGCAGTATTTGTTATTTAAAGTGCATTACTGTAGTAGGTAGGCAAACCCAGCATTTCTGCTTCCTTAGGATTAGGATGCCTCTTTGTTTAGCATTCCCATTCTTAATACCCTATTTTATGAAGTATATCCTTTTAGTTAAAAGCCAGATATTGTATGTGAATTTTCGCTATGTGGCAATAATGGAGAATGCCTGCATCAGTATGCTAGACCACGAGTTATACAAGGTGCACTAGTCACCATTATTGTCAGAAAGTGAAATAAATTTTAGTAAATGTATTACTCTTAAATACTTAAATATAATGCAACCATAATATAATGCCACCCTAACACCCCCCCACACACACAAGCATTGACCATAGCAATACTAATTTTACATTGATTTCAGAAAATACAGTACATGGTGTGACACTACTATTATCGTACAACATCAGTGACTGTTAGCATACCTCTCAATCAAGGGCAGATTTTTAATACTCTTCTTATATACATAGAGCATTGCTAGAATAACAGATTTTGTATTTGCATACATTTTCTTCAGGATATGAAATCATAAACTCAAATGTCTGGCATTATATACTTACAGCAATCCCCAACAATTTGCCAGAAAATGAGGACCATGCCAAAATATGAGGTAAAATCACAGACATTCTGAGAATCAGAGAGAGCTGAGAACTACCTTTAACAGGGAACAAACAATAGCAGGATTTAATGTCCAGTGGATGGACTCTGTACCAATAAATTATAGCAACTTCCCTGATTGAGTACACCACAGATATCCAATTGTAGTGGAAAAAAGAAATAATCATTGCCACAAAAATAAAGTACTCATTTTTACTTCACACAAATATGCACTATTCACACAAATACACACTAGTCTTGCAAAATCAGATTAGTAACTGTTTAAATTGAGCAAATAGCAACAGAGTCAGTTAGTTTTGACATGAGCTCCCACTTTGCACCTAGCAGCTGTAGCCATTTCTGTGTGTAATTCAGACATCTGACTGTGACAAAAAAAATAGCCATGTATCACATTCCAACTGTAATACATCCAAGAGTAGCCACAACTTCTAATGCTCTGTATTGCTTCCAACAAATCAAACTAATCCTGCAAAAGCAGAATATTGAACAAATGGCAGCAGTTAGTTATGTTTTATATATATTACTCTAATTCACTTAGAAAGTCAATAAAACGTGTTTTGCATCAGTATCCATTTTCTCAAGACTAAGAATCATGGAACTCTAATGTCTGCCATTATTTATTGACTATAATCTTCAGTGGTTTATCTGAAAAATCAAAAAAAATATAGACAGATAGATAGATAGATAGATAGATAGATAGATAGATAGATAGATAGATAGATAGATGGATGGATGGGTAGATAGATATATGGATGGGTAGTTAGATAGATAGATAGATAGATAGATAGATAGATAGATAGATAGATAGATAGATAGATAGATAGATAGATAGATAGATAGTTAGATATATTGATAGATAGATAGATAGATAGATAGATAGATAGATAGATAGATAGATAGATAGATAGACAGAAAGATAAATAGATAGATAGATAGATAGATAGATAGATAGATAGATAGATAGATAGAAAGATAGCTAGACAGATGATAGATAGATAGATAGATAGATAGATAGATAGATAGATAGATAGATAGATTGATAGACAGACAGACATATACATAGATAGATAGATAGATAGATAGATAGATAGATAGATAGATAGATAGATAGATAGACAGATAGATATATATAGATAGATATAGTCATGAGAAGCAGGGCAAGGATATAAGGAAAATCATGGACCTTCTGCAATATCAGGAGAAGATGAGAAGCACTGTTAGCCAAGCCTGGAAATCCTTTCACAATATTTTGTTTCTTGCCCCAGTTGTGAAGGAAAAAAAATCATTCTACCACCAACAGGACAAATTCTTTTCTCACCACAGATACTCTCACCACTTTCAAATGTATTGACTTCCTGCTCTATTCCACCCACAATCTACTGAAGTGACAAATAAGGTAGACTATGGATGTGATGGACCAGGATACAAACAAACAAACTGAATGGCCAAGTTCACAACACTTCCCCTGGAGTACAACAGATGCTTTATCTTGAAGCAAGGGTAATGCATGACATTTATTGATTTATTCATTTGTTTGAATTTTTCTTAAAGTAAAGAAGCACTATGTTTCTTTACTTAAGAAAAAACTAGAGAAAAAGCTCCCTAACAGAACAGCGCCCTAGTTTACTTATACATAGGTCGGCCATGATGATGGAATAACAATGGTGTATATACATAAGCACAAGCTATAAAGGGGTCATATACTATAACAGGGAAATGTGTAGAATAGAAAAGGGCAGAGCAATTATGTTACTGTGGGATGGCTGAATCAGGAGCATGAGCTTTGCTTTTCTAGGAACTTTTAACAGCTTTTGTCTGAATGCATTTGTATTGTTCTATATTACTGATTTGGCTTACATGTGAATCCCAAGCTGTGGGTGCTAGAACTTAAAATGTATGGTCAGCTAATAAAAGTGCTTAACCATCACTGGGGTGAGAAGCATATCATTGTTTGCTGGAGAATGAAGTGAATAAAATGTATTTTCACCACAAACCTCTGACTTAAGTTTTTTGACATATGGTGCATGCTTACACCACATATGGGGCAGGATTCACGATGGCTTGCACGGAGTCTAAGAGTAGTGTAAGACTCCATGCAGCCATCGCGATCCAGGAACAGCCTGAATGTGCATGTAAGAGAGCACCTAAAACGGCTCTTACACGGGCAGGGAGTGGATATGTTAATTACCTCACTGGCAGCTGAAAGGAATGCAAATGAGGTAATTTTGTGATCCAGGAAGCAGAAACCTGCCCGTCTAAGAGCCGTGTTATCTGCAGAAATGTACTCAGTTGATAACTGAGTACCGTTCTGAAAATAACACAATGGAGCATTGTCAGCTCCAAATAAAGGTTGCAAATGTCGCAGGCAGCATGCCAATGGCCAAATATGTGGCCACTGGCAATGTACCCTGATGCAAACATGAAATAAAAATAATAATGTTTAAACGTAGCGTGGCGCCGCGCAAATGGGTTGCACTATAAAAAAACAAAAAAATAAAAATATTAAACCCACAAATGTGGGTTTATGCAAAGCATGAGTTTACAATGGAAGGGAATAGCAGGGTAAAACAACATGGCCACAGAGTAGGGGTTGCTAAGGGGGGGAGCGGAGTGTAAGACATGTAACTAAGCATTAGTAGGCAATCCTATGTAAATGAGTGGTAGGATAATGAATCGCACTGTTACATAGAAAATGAGCACATTCCCTGCAGTGTAGGAGTAGGATAAGGGGGAGTAACAGAGTAGGAGATAGGTGACATCACAGGGGGGGAATGTACGAAAGGAATGCAGCTCATTGGAGCACAGTGGCATGTGAAAGCTGTCAGTCACACATCATGGAAAGAGGAGTGTCAACAAGTAGGCATGGGAAAGCCAAGAAATGGAAGGTGTGCACTATGGATAACACCAAAGTTTCTTGCTGGGCATGCATGTGCACGTGTGCACGCTGGTAGGTACGCGTAAGCTAGAGTGCACTCGTGTAAGCATGAGTGCGCATGTTTAAGGCAGAATACGTATGTAGGAGCCTGTTTAAACACCTGTAAGCTTGTTTGCACTGGTGTGCATGCGTTTTAACCCGAATAAGCAGATTCTAGTCCGTCTAAGCATGTGTACGTGCGTGTTAGCCGCTGTGAGCGTGTTTTTGCTAGTATGTGTGTTGCTCCCCCCGGAGGAAACAGAAGGGAAAAAGGAAGCATGAGAAATAGTAGGAAGCTAGCAGAAATTACTGGCAGAGCTAGCCGGTGAAAACAATCAGAAGCAACCAATTACACAGGCAGAACAGTAGCCCAGCCCAGCACTTAAAACTGTAAACAACAGTGCAGAATGTTTGTTTCTCTCAAGAGACACTGCAAAAGAGGAGTAGGCTATTAGAAGTGAAAACTGAAAAAGCTTCACTCAGACCAAAAATGCTAGGGGCTGCCATAGCTGTTATAAGGAGACATATGCAACTTGCTGAGGGTAGTTAAACACACACACACCTGAACAAGAATGCCATAATGACGCACACGCACAAACAGGAAATGCAATCGAGCGTGTGTTTGGGCTGCTCAAGTCACGGTTCCAGTGCCTGGACACATCTGGTGGAGCCTTGCAGTACTCACCAACTACATGTACCCAAATCATCATGGTATGTGCTATTCTACATAATATGATTCTGCAAAAACAGCTGCAGCAGGACCAGCATAGGGCTGGGCCAAACAGCCCCCCACCATTGCCAAGCCAATCACAGGCAGAGCGTGACTCGGAGGAGGAACAACCTGAGCCTGCCCTAGCAGGCAGAAGGAGGCATGCCCAGTATGCTTTGGCCTTGGCAAAGCGGCAACACATAGCACATACACTGGCTCAGTAGGAACCCAGGAAATGATACCTCTCTCTGACTCACACATATAGTAAAAGGGATGCCTAATTTGACACAACCTGCTATCAAACATGTACAGGGAGTGTAGTATGTGCATCCAACATAGACAGCCTGGCAGCACCACCTGAGGCATGATTCCCATGTGTTAAGCAATGTAACACCATGTAGTATATGCAAACATGATGACCCTGACTAACATCCTACCCTCACCAAGCATGATGCCACAATATGAAGACGAGATGATCAATTACAATAATTGGCTTAAGTATTGCTGTTAGTCAAAGGGGATCCAATGCGTGCCAGCCTGGGATGACATGCTGAGCAAGACACGATGCTCCACTTGCTAGGGATGGCGTGCACCTATCAGTCCTGGTCTGTAGGATACCGGCAAAGGCTGTTGTCACCCCCACTGTGCCTTGAATAGGTAAGGCTCAAATCACAAACCCACCTCCATAGGTATCACAAGGAATAAGAACCTAGATGTAATGCTACCCAATGCCAGATGTCCAAACTGCAAGATGCATGCAGTTTAAACTCCCCTCAGCATGGAGAATGTTGATATCTGTCCTGTAACAGAAAACTGGGTTAAGGCTCACAAGAGCACCCTAACACTACCAGGTTACACCTCATACTGTGCTTTACAGCCCCAAAACATGGAACAAACTACAAAAGGACAGTGAGTAGCAATAATTGTCAAGGATAACCACACCCCCGTGTTGGTACCACAACAAGAAGCAGCATGGATTATCCATGCTCAAGTAACAGTGGCTAAGACTGCCTGCCAGTTTGTAGCCTGCTACAGACTACCCTCCTAATGCCAGGAACTGCACTTGGCCTACGTTGGAACACATGGAAATATCATGCTCTCCAAAAAACATTATATTGGGTGACTGAAAATACTCAAACATAGACTGGGAGCATTATCCCAGCTCCAACACCCTAGGCCAAAGGTTCCTAGAATCCATAAACCAAAATGCTCAGGAACAACATACCACTCCCACAAGAGGGGTAAGCATACTGGATGTGATAATTAGCAACATGGGTACTCTATGGCCAGATGAGAAGTGTATTCCTCACTGGTAAGATCAGACCATAGAGTAATCACACTGGATATTCACATCCTGACCACAGTCCCTGGCCAGAAAACCACAGTGAAAAACATGTGTAAAGGAAATGTTGCACTCCTCCAAACTGATGTGTAATCCATTAAAGGCACTGTGCCTGTGGAAAATATGGGCCACACCTCAGAACCCTTTATAAATGCATTCTATGAACACAGTCAGGAATGCATGGATTATGCAATCCCAAATAAAACCAAGGCCCAATACCATACACGCAGGCATCTGGCATGGTGGACCACAGCCATTACCAAAACCATGCAAGAGAATGAGGAAGTCACCACATGATAGAGCAAACCCAAAAAGGGAAGTAATCTCTGATCAGTATTATGGCAATAAAATATGGCCAGTCATAAAATCCACTAAGGCCAGCTACAACAAGTTGAATCTGTGAATCTTGGGCAATGTAGCACCTGCCCCATGTACACAGACAACCCCCTGCTCTCCCCAAGAAATACAAATATATGTGAGAGATGCAAGCATGTCTCCAAACTGGAGGCTGAGCTCTCTCAACTCAGTACTGTCTAAACTAGTCAGGAGGAGAAGGTAACCACACACACCACAAACCCACTCACATAGACCTATCACAACTGCAAACCAAAGACATAAACACACAAAAACATTCCCGGAGGCTCTAATTAAAAACCACCAAATCAACAGAGGCCTCCAAAGCAGACACCCAAGCAACCACTACCCCCAAACATAGCACATGCAACACATAGTACACAAAGTCGGTGTGCCAAACAGTCACAGCCCGTAAGGACAAACAACATGCCTGATACACTTGTAATAGGTGACTCCATAGTCAGACACACTGATGTCCCGCTCACGCGACTGAACAAGGAAAAGGGTACAGTAAGCTGCCTGTAGGCTGCTACAATCCGCCACATAACACAATCATGCAGGTCACTCCAAAGCAAGTACAAATATGACTCAGTCATTGTCCATGCTGGTGTGAATGACCTGAGACGTACCTCCCTGGACTAAATGTAAAGAGACATAGAGGAGCTCTCCGATTATGTAGGCCAGGCCGGTATGACTCTGACCCTGAGCAGCGTCCTACCCCCACCAAGAATGATGCCACAGTACAAACACAGAATGATCAGCTTTAACAATTGGCTCAATTACTGGTGTCATTCCAAGGGGATACAATGTGTGTCTGCTTGGGATGTCATGCATGACAACCCATGCTGCTTTGCCAGGGATGGCTTGCACCTGTCACCCCTGTGCATCTGGATATTGGCTAAGGCTCTTGCCACCTCCATAGTGCCTTTTGTAGGCAAGGCTGAAAAGACAAACCCACCTCCATAGAAAACATAAGTGGAAAAAACATAAGGGTAATGCTGCTCAATGCCAGAAGTCTAAACCTCAAGATGCACACTCTTGAGGCCCTCCCCAGTATGGAGAATATTGATGTCTGTGCAGTGATGGAAACCTGCATCAAGGCTCCTGAGAGCACCCCAGCACTACCAGGTTATACCTCATATCATGCTTTTCGGCCCCAAAACCTGGACCAAACCACAAAAGGAGGGGGAGTATCCATATTCAGCAAAGATACCCACACGTCCAGGTTACTGACAATGCACGAAGCATCAGAGACCATCCATGTGCAATTAACTGTAGGCAAAACAGCTGTACAGTTTGTAGCATGCTACAGACCACCCTCTCAGACCCAGGAACACCACTCAGCCTTCCTGAAGACACTGGAGAGTATGAATGTCTCCCCAAATACCAAACAAGGTACTCACAAATCACCACATAGGTGGTAATCCATTACGTATGGAAGAAGTAATCAGGGACCTAGGGACACAAGTGGACAGTAATCTCACATGCGACACTCACATTGCCAACGTGGCTAGGAAGACCACCTATATTGGCCACCTTATCATAAAAGGATTCACATCTACATCAAGAGAGGTCATTGTGCCCCTATACTCTTCTATTATCAGGCCCATAATTGAGTACAATGCCCCATTTGGGATGTACCGCACCCGACACCTGCAGCAGTTAGAAAGACCACAAAAGTACCTCACCAAGAGGATAAAGGGTGTCAAACATTTGTCATATGCTGCCTGGCTGACAACACCCCAGCTGTATGCAGTCACACACTGCATACTCAGAGGCAATGTATGCCCGATGTACAAGGTCATGTCCAATACAGAATTGATGGACATGCTCCACCTCAGAAAATCCAAATCCATCAGAGCTGCAAGAGTGACAGATGTCAACCTCAACACATAAATAAATAGGATGTGCTGGAGGAACAGATTCATAACCCAGAGGCTCCCTACACTCTGGAACAGAATCCCACTCCATGTTAGGCAGAGCCCCTCACTGACTCTCTTCAACAGGAATCTTGCCAAGTGGATGGGAGATCGTAGATTTGCACTGGGGGTCTTCACTGTGTCACATCTAGACAGAGGCACAGTAAAGTAAACCCTAAATGGGCATAACATTCACATAGCAAGGGGTGGCGAAAGCCACACACACTCTGGCTAGGCTGATAAATGCCCTAAGGCAGATAGCCCAGTATGAACCTATGAACCTATGAAGACACAAATTGTACAGGACACTAAGGATAATCACAAGGCTGTCTTAACTGATGGTAGGAACCTTGTTGGGAATTCACAGATATGCTCTGAATTACCAAATATTACAAACAATACACCAAACCCACACACATTGCCAACATCCAACCTGACAGGTTCAGTGCAACCCCCCCCCCCAAAATGACAAATATCTATCCCAGCAGAGTGCTGGCCCCCTGACATTGCAGATGCTGAGGTAACAGGCAGCATCTTCAAAGCAAAACACACAGCATCAATGGTACGAGATGGTGTCCTGGGCTGTGTCCAACATGAACTCCAAGAAGAATGGAACGCCAAATAACACTACTGCTCAATTTCAGCCTTACCACAGGATATGTACCCAAAGAGCAGTGTAGAGCAACAGTGGTCCCTCTCCACAAAGATGCTGCCTCAATGGATACTGCAAACTATCACCCCAGAATCCTGACAAGCTTGGTCTGCAAAGCTATGGAAAGGATCATCATGGACCTCAAAAATAAAGATATTGGGGACCTACAGACACTGGAACCTACCCAGCGTGG
Source organism: Protopterus annectens (assembly GCF_019279795.1). NCBI lineage: Eukaryota > Metazoa > Chordata > Ceratodontiformes > Protopteridae > Protopterus > Protopterus annectens. The sequence continues at coordinate 23,897,323 of NC_056735.1, read as the reverse complement.
CTTTCTTAAGGGCAGATCCTGCCCCTTAAACATGTTTGACTCATTTGAAACAGTCATCAAGGCCATTGATGAGGGGAATGTGGTCCACACAGCTTATCTGGACCTTGCAAAAGCCTTCCATACAATACCCCACGTGTTCATTATAGATAAGCTCACCAGCTTAAATATAAACCCCTATGTCAGTAGATGGGTTGCAAACCAGCCCAAGGACACAACTGACATGGTCAGAGATGCTGCAGCCATGTCAGACTACAAACCAGCTACAAGTGGCATCCCACAAGGCTCGGTCCTGGGACCTCCCTTGTTTGGTATATATTTCCCATAGGTACAGGCCAACATGGAAGGACTGTCTGAACAAGTTTGCAGAGGACTACAAACTGGGCACCATATCTGACCCTCCAGCTGACACAAGCATCCTACAAAAGGGCCACATAGAAACAGACAACTGGTGCCACAGCCATGTCATCAAGCTAATTGCAGAAAAGTGTATAGTCATCCCCTGTGGATAAACAGTAAGTGCCCACCAATTACCACATAGGTGTTAACCCATTAAGTACTTTAGAAGTAATAAGAGACCTGGGGACACAATTTGATAGATATCTTGCATTTGACAACCATGTGGCTGTAGTGGTTACAGAAACATACCATATACCCACCTAATCATGAAGGTAGTCAGATGTAGATCAGGGGAGGTCATCGTGCCTCTTCAGCCATCCTTCATCAGCCTCACAATTGAGTACAATGGCCTCTGTCGGATGTACCTCAGCAGACACCTCCAGCAACTGGAAAGACCCCAAAAGTACCTCACCAGGAGGATCAAAGAGCTCGAACAGATGCCATGTGTTGCCTGATTAAACAAACTGCAGCTCCACACAGTGCCATACTGCCTGCCCAGAGGCAATCTGTGCCTGATGTATAAAGCCATGTCCAAGCTGGAATCAATGAACATGCTGCACCTTGTACAATCTGAATGCCAGTGAGCTATGCACATGAGAGACCTGAACCCCAACACTGACATACATAGGACATGCTGTAGTGATTGATCCATAACCCAGAAGCTCCCTTCACTCATGAGTAAACTCCCAGTACAGGTTAGCCAGAGAGTCCCTCATTGACTCTCCTCAACAGGAATCTTGATGAGTGGATGGGAGATGGTAGGTTTACCCTGGGTATCACTGTTATATCATGGGTAGACAGAGGCATAGTATACTAACCTTGAAATATGTCATGTCAAAATCCAGTTACAATGTGTTGAAGGACAAACACACTCTCTGACTAGCAGTAGAAATGGCCTAGGGCACATTGCTAGTGTTTGTCAATGTCCACCCAAGTTGTGGAATACAGTACCAGTGTTGGACAAGCCTGGTTTAAGTAGTCCATATCCGAATAAAATGCAGCATGGTCATATGTGCACAACTGGCCCTTAACCAGTCTGGTGTGCTCACTATGAATATTTAAAGCAGTGATAGGACTGAAACCCAGGATACTGTCCACCACAGTGAAAGTACTGAACCAGTACACTATACAATATTACAGTGTATGGTCAGTATGAAAGGATGTTGACAACTGTATGCAAACTATCCCATGGAAACCCTGCTGGCACAGTATAATCCCTGTCGGGTTCAGACACAAAGCAGTTGGGCAGTATGTACACAACATGACTCCCAACACACAACTATAAATGTGAAATATTGTTGAAGTTCACACACAACCACAAATGTGGTGGACTGCAGATCTCAACATATGGAAAGCACACACTGGGCATGCTCGCACACTTTGATAAATGAGACATATGTCAGGCAACAAGCCATGGAATGCCTGAACTGGGCATGCTCACACACTTAGGCCATGTCTCAGTTTAGCAGTTGGCCACACATATCTGGTATTTGTATGTGTTAATCCAGGAACCAACCACAATACAGCAATCTGCCCAGTGCACACAGTTAAATGACTACAGAGACATAACTTAAATAGTGGATCCCACACATATTCAAACATCTTCCACAGATATACAAGTTGTACATAGAAACAGGGAAAGCTATGGCAATAAAGACCTGCAAACAGTTTATCAGCAACAAATATTGTGCATCTGAAAATTAAACATATGGGTGTAGAGGTCAATACTAGGCTGTTTGCCCTAGGGAATACAAGCTTAGCTAGAGTGTGCTTGGCATCTGCCTCCCCAGTACAGTAGGCTACTGTGCCTCTGTAAAGTAGGTCACAGAAGGCACCATTTAAGGCTGTTGTGCTGTGCCTCCGTCAAGCAGGGACACAGTGGAGATCCCAGGGGTTGATTTTGCAATGTCACATCCATGTTTGAATCCTGCAAATGCTCAATGTGTGTGTGTGTGTGTGTGTGTGTGTGTGTGTGTGTGTGTGTGTGTGTGTGTGTGTGTGTGTGTGTGTGTGTGTGTGTGTGTGTGTGTTTGGGTGGGGGGGTTAGTGTGTGTGCAATTCTGTGTGAAAGAAATGTCCCTTTTGTCAACTAGAAGAACATACTGCATGATGCACATTCCTCTTTCTAAACACTGATGATGTCAGCACCCTATAAGTACAGCAGGAGAAGGGAAACCTCCCAGTAATGTGAATAGCGCACTCTGCTAATGCGTCTCTCTCAAGTGTCATAACATAGCTAGGTAGGGGCTTGAATCATGCAAATGCTCAGTTTGGGTGAGGGGGGTTAGTGTGTGTGTAATTCTGTGTGAAAGAAATGTCCCTTTTGCCAACTAGAAGAACACACTGCATGATGCACATTCCTCTTTCTAAACACTGATGTTGTCAGCACTCTATAAGTACAGCAGGAGAAGAAAAACCTCACAGTAATGCACATAGCGCGCTCTGCTAATGCGTCTTTCTCAAGTGTCATAACATAGTTAGGTAGGGGTTTGAATCCTGCAACTGCTCAGTGTTTGGGTGAAGGGGGTTAGTGTGTGTACAATTCTGTGTGACAAAAATGTCCCTTTCGCCAACTAGAAGAACACACTGCATGATGCACATTCCTCTTTCTAAACACTGATGATGTCAGCACCCTATAAGTACAGCAGGAGAAGGGAAACGTCCCAGTAATGTGAATCGCATGCTCTGCTAATGCGTCTCTTTCAAGTGTCATAACATAGTTAGGTAGGGGTTTGAATCTTACAAATGCCATGTGTTTTTGTCACACAGTTTGTCCATGTGTGTGGGGTGTTGCTCTTAATATTGTATGACATAGATCATATCAGTAATGTCAATGCACACATGAGGTATGTGTGTGCCACATAGACATATGTACCTGTGACCTTAAATAGTTCCCATGTGTGAAGCCTGCCTCATGTGAATACATGTAATTTGCATTACACAACTTTATGACTGTGGTTTTCTGTGCAGGGGCTGCATTTGGTATGTGAATATACAGTGAGAGTAGTCTATGGTGTCCTCTTACCAGCGAGGGATACACTTCTGGTCTCAAGCATATAGTCCACATGTTGGTGATGAACAGGTGCAGCATGTTTTCCCCTCTTGTGGGAGTGGTAACAAGTTGTTCCATAGCAATTGAGTGTATGGATTCTAGGAGCTTTACACCTAGGGTGTTGGAGCTACAGTAATGCTCCCAGTCTATGTGTGGGAAAATGAAGCTGCCCAATATATTGTTTTTTGGAGACACCTGCAGATATTCATGTATTCTTAAGTAGGCCAAGTGGGTTACCTGGGTTTGGGAGTGTGGTGTGTGCCAGGCTATGAACTGGAAGGCAGTCTTACCTACTGTTAGTTGCACATGGATAGTCTCTGATGCTTCGTGCTGTGCCACCAACCTGGAGGTGTGTATATCTTTGATGAATATTGATACTCCCCTTCCTGTTCTGTTTCGGTGCAAGTTTTGTGGCCGACAAGCATGGTATGAGGTATAACCTGCCAGTGCTTGGGTGCTTTTGCGGGTCTTGAACCAGGATTCTGTTACTGCACAGATATTGATGTTCTCCATGCTAAGGACAGTTTCCAGTGTATGCATCTTGAGGTTTACACTGTTGGCGTTGAGTAGCATTACTATTAGTTTCCTATCCCTTGTGATACCTATGGAGGTGGTCTTGTCTGTTGAGCGTTGCCTAAAAAAGGCACTATGGGTGTATCAACAGCCTTTGCCAATATCCGAAAGCCCATGGTTGACAGGTGCAAGCCATCCCTAGCAAAGCAGTGTGGCTTATCGAGCATGTCATCCCAGGCTGACAGGCATTGGATCCCCTTTGAATGACACTGAAACATAATCCAATTGTCTAAATTGATCATCTTGTCTACATATTGTGGCATCACTCTTGGTGAGGGTAAGATGCTACTCAAGGTCAGGGTCATACCAGTCTGGGCCACATGCTCAGAGAGCTCCTCTATGTTTCTTATCATGTAGTCCAGGGCGGTACGTCTCAGGTCATTCACACTGGCATGGACACTGACTGAGTCATATTTGTACATGCCTTGGAGTGACCTGTGTGCTTGTGTTATGTGGCAGATCATAGCGCCCGACAGGCATCTCACTGTGACCTTCTCCTTGTTCAGCCTGGTGAGTGGGACATCAGTGTGCCTGACAATAGAGGCACCCATCACAAGTGTAGCAGGTGTGTTGTTTAGCCTTACATGCTGTGACTGTTTGGCACACTGGCTTTGTGAGCTATGTTTTGCATGCGTTCTGTTCTGGGGTAGCGGTTGCTTGTGTGTCTGCTTTGGAGGTGTCTGCTGCTTAGGCAGACTGTTATTTAAAGACTCCGAGTATGTTTGTGTGTGTTTATTTGTTTGGATTGCTGTCGTGGTAGGTCTATGTGAGACTGGAATTGTAGTGACTGTGGTTTCCTTCTCCTCCTGACAGGTTTTGCCAGTACTGAGTTGAGAGAGCTTAGCCTGCAGTTTGGATATATGGTTGCATCTCTCACATGTGCTGGAATTTGTTGTGAGGAGGAGGGGGTTGTCTGTGTAAATGAGGCAGTTGTAACATTGCCTTTAGATTCCCAGATTCACCAGCTGGACCATGGAGGAGATTGACAACTGACCTTTGAACATGCTAGGATAGTATTGGGAATTCCTTTATAATTAACAACAAAAAGGGCCAATGGGGAACAAGGTACGCAAGGTGAGTTTGTGAGGGTGTAGTGCTTTTAATTTGTTAGTTCTGGCATATATAAATGCTTTAGTGAGCAAGTGCCAGGTAACTCAAATGCAATGTGTTACAGGTAACTTAATTGCATAAATGACAAACACTAACTTTCTGTCAAGTGAAACAAGGACATACATACAGTAAGCAATGCACATGTCACTAGGGATCCACAGAGGCGCTGTAAAGCTGCGTTTCAGGTGGAATTAGTGTTTCAGGGAAATAACAAGCAAACAAGCATACAAACAAAGCTACAATCAGCAGGCATGGATCTAGTCTATGCTACAGCAAACAAGGTGTACCAATTTCAGTAAGAAACAGTTCAAATATGCAGGCATTATAAGCCTTTAGCCAGAAATTCCCAGTTCAGATGGACAGAGTCCAGCCTCTCCTTCCACAAGAGTGCAGACCATGAACCTTCGTAATGTCATGTAACTGGTCTGAATCCCAAGTGCTTAAACCAGAACTAATACACATTTATAATGACAGACACTGAGCCCTCAATCAGCATTTCCCAACTTAGTAGGCTATATGCTACCTGTCCTGCCACCACAGTATCCCTGACATTTAATGAGACTCACCTCCTGTTATAGTTAGTTGTGTGTTTTGGGGCTGTCAAGCATGGTATGAGGTGTAACCTGGTAGTGCTAGGGTGCTCTTGGGAGTCTTGAACCTGTTGTCTATTACTGCACAGATATCAACATTCTCCATGCAGAGTAGAGGTTGTACTTCATGCATCTTGCGGTTTACATGTCCACCATTGAGTATCATAACTTCCATTTTCTTATCCCCTGTGCTACCTATGTAGGTGGCCTTCTGTTTACAGCCTTACCACCAGAATGCAAAGATGTGCAGACATTACACTATGGTAATTAATAGGTGTACCAAACAATACAATGACAATCATACTGTTAATGCATCAGGCATGCTGGGATATACCCACAATGATATCATTACACTGTACAGTTGACAACATGATAATATTACTACACATCTATGTAGTCACCCTGTGCATCAGCACCATGTTAACCGGTCCTGCATCGATGTTACAGATTGCAGGAGGTGGCACAGTTTCATCATATGCACAGGGTGTGTACTTGGTATGCTTGAGTCTGCCACTGATACAACCAATCGACATGTATGTGTGTGTGTGTTAGTGAGGGACAACCGTAGAAGATGGGGCAATGTTGATGCAGTGTGTGCGTGTATGTGTTAGCCCTAGGTGTTAGCATTATGCATGTGTGTATGCATGCACACAGTTCCACCTTGTGGCCACCATATACAGGTGTTTGTGGACAGCCACAGACTGTACCTGCCAGGTCATACAGATCACTGTCTCTGGCCATGGACATAGTACCTGTGCCTGGCAGGGGTGCTATGGACAGTATCAGGTACTAAGCCAGACTGGGTACTGTCATCAAAAGCAGGGGTTTGTTGACTGGAGACATGTCCCTGCTGGGACTGTCCAGAGCCACGTGCACGTGGTCTCCTAGGGCGGTCTGATGACAGCACAGACCCAGCATTGCTGGGGTTGGTACTGGCACTATGGGAGTGGCAGCGGGTTTGTTGTCATCCGCGATGACTGCCAGCTGCTGCTGTTGCTAGCATTTGTCCACGTCAATGCCTCAACCGCCCTGCATTGCCCTGGCTCATGGACATGTAGTTGTGGAACAGATCTAATGTGTCCCCCCAATGTCTGTCAATGACCTCGGTGAAATTACGGATGGCAACAGCAACGTCACGCATAGGGTCATTCATAGCAGTGCAATGTGCTCTCAGCTCCCTCAGACCCTGTCTGGTGTACCATTCCATATGTGACTGTGCCTGCATTACAGCCCGGAACATAGCTAAGGTTGAAAGACCTCTGTGTGCACGTCTGACAGGGGCAGTACAACCACGGATGCTCCGACGAGAACCCCTGGACATCTGCCTGTGTGGTGCCATGTCAGGACTCTAGCCATGGCTGCTGTGAGGGGATGCATGTGCCACTGATACCACTTTACCCTGGTCAATGCCGACTGTATGCTGTCCATCACCTAGGGATATTGGTGACAATGGATATATTGGCAGGATGACTGTGCACATTGATGGGGTTGACAGCTGTGTACTGTCGACTGGCTGACCAACAATGGACCCTGGCACACCTCCCTGTGCCATTACACAGGTATCATCATTATCACTATCCCCAGCAGCAGATTCAGGTTCCCTGCTGCACACCACCAGAGCAGCACCAGAACCTGTGAGAAGAAGACAGGAAACACAGTTTACAATGTGCACACAATGTTACCACACATGCATACATGCACACATGCGCACATGCGCACATGCACACATGCACGCATGCACACATGGGCACATGCACACATGGGCACATGCACACATGCACACATGCACACATGCACACATATGGGCACATGCACACATGCACACATGGGCACATGCACACATGCACACTCCTCAGTACATGAGATACAAACACACAGACACAGACACACCTGCAATCACACACATAGCAATACCATTTTAAGGTATTATTATTATTACTATCATTAGTATTAAAGGATTGTTATTACATACTCACCAGCATGGATTGGCTGCCTTGCTGTTACACCAGAGGAACCTGCACAAATAAGACATTCATTGTCAGTGGGCACAACTGTGCCATTGATACTGTGAGTATGATACAGTTCAGTAGTACAACAGTTGGCTTTCACAGGTCTACTGCCGATATTGAGGATATCACTCTTGCACAATAATTACCTGGATAATAGCTACAAACACAGTACACACCTCACACATGCATAAACTACCAGTGTAGAGAACAGTCAACTATAGATATGGCATGTTACCTGCACGCTCCAAGTCCTCCTGCTGGGTGGCTCCAGCCTCCATTATTACACATGTGTGCGGATGTTGTTGTTGTAGGGCTGGAGCCACAACATTTAGGAGGAGCCCCTCCAGTCTGGTGAGAGGGGGTGTATAGCCACCCCTTTACCTGTGGCAAGCTGTTGCCTGTGGATATCAGACGCACGCTGACGGACATTTCTAATTTAATCACTGCAGTGATGGCGTACCTGCTCATATGTCCGGTTGTGCATGCCTATGTCATTTACCCGATGGACAAGGTCTTGCCACAATACAGCCCTCTCCTGCTGGTTCTGACTGGTGCAGGAAAAGAGTGTGGCAAAATGCTGCACCAGGCTCTGGTGTATCTCCTCTTCCTCTGCAGCAGAGTACGTGGGATTGCACTGGTGCACCATTGCCCTGGAAGGAAAAGAAAAATATGTGAGCAAGTGATATGGCACACATAAAACTCTACTGTAGTGACATAACTGAACTGCCATATATAGCATCTGTCTGTCTGTTGGGGGATACACATGTAAATGACCACATATCAGTGCTCAGCCGACAACTCTGTGACAGTGCCTGGCACACTCCATACAACAAACAAGTATACTCCAGCAGTCGGCACACTGCTTGAGGTCCAATGCACAGCCTCAAACTGGGGGTTTGTATCAAGATAATGTATGGGGAATATTGTCAACCCATGCAATGCATGCAATGCACAGTACAAATGTCACTGGTAATGCACCGTAGTCTTTGTTGCCATAACCATACCTACACCAGAGTCACATACAGGGAACCACAGCACAACATATGGCAATGTAGTATGTTTGTATCCCAATACATGACACATCTTTCTCTGGCCTCACACCAAGGACACACACTACCATGACAGACACAACGTCATGCCGAGCAATCACACCATTACAGACCTTGCACACAGTCAGTGGCACACTCATTCCACCTCACATAGTTGGTATTCCAATGAGTACATGTGTGTGTGCATTGTGTCATAGGCAGGTAGTATGCTATTGGGCCTGGGCCTACAGCAGCATACTGTTATGCTACCCTGCCCCTTGGGACACATGTAATGTGGTTGTACTTGCTCCTGTCAAACAGTTACACAGGGTGACTCATATGGCATACTACCTATCTGCATAACATTCAACAGGGGTATGTCTGACATCTACTAATGGGGAACCCTGCTTCTTAATGCTGGGGGGTTTACTCCAGGGTATGGCTTATTTGTGGGTAGGAACCTGTACCTCCACCATGTGCTCTTTACTGCGGTGCCAAGGATGACAGACATAGGTCATTTAGGCTGGGGATATTGTGAGGTGTTACCATGGTTGTTGGACAACTGTTATGGGTGTGACTTAACTATGTATATCCAGCAGTGGTAACCTCTGTGTAGGTAGTATGAATGGCACTCTATCTGTGGTTTTGTCAGTCACTCTGCATAGGTAATGTGTTTGAGGGCATTATCACTTTGTTAGGTATGACTGTGTCCTTCTCCCTTTCAGTAGTTGTCATAGGAGGTACATACCATGTAGGACATTGTGAGGTGTAGAGGGGTACAGTGACCTACATTTCACTAGCTGACACACCATTTCTACTGACATGTACCATGTACAGGTATCACAAGACTGGTGTGCCACTGTGAATATCAAAGGGGAGGCTATTGTACACTTGTTTCCCATGTTCCCTCCTGACACATCCAGTAGTAGGCAGGCAACCACATATGTGGTGGTTAGTGGTGTAAGTGTTTTGGAATGGGGTATGGTACTCCTGTATCCACACTGGTGTTCAGTACATGCCTTTCTCACCAGGCACCTGTTGCAATACATTTGCACACATGTGCCTCTCTCAGTATATATATATATATATATATATATATATATATATATATATATATATATATATACATATATATATATATATATATAGAGAGAGAGAGAGAGAGAGAGAGAGAGAGATATTCATATACATACATATCTGTAGACATTCATATCTGTCTGTATATGTGTATGTATCTATATATATCTATATATGTATGTGTCTATTACATAATATATGTATATACATATTCTATCCATCTATCTATATATGTTCATAGGTTCATAGGTAGGTACTAGGCTATCGGCCCTAGGGCCCATACAAGCCTAGCCAATAAATGTACCCTGGCTTTCGCCACCCAAGAAAGGTATTTTCCTATGCCCCTGTCGAGCAGAGCCACAGAAGTGATCCCCGTGATGAATTTCCCATTTCCCATCCAATCATCAAGATCTTTCTTGAAGAGTGCTAATGAGGAGCTCTGTTTGACATAGATAGGTAGTCTGTTCCAGAGTATGGGAAGTGTCTGGGACAGGACTCTATCCCTCCAGCATGTTCTGTTTATTGTGGTGACAAGGTTAAGGTCCCTTGAGCGTGTAGCTCAGAGGGATTGGGATTTCTTTAAGTGGAGCATGTCCAACAGCTGTAGGTTTGACATAGCTGTGCATGTTAGGCAGAGATCACCCCTGAGTAGGCGATATGCCATGGAGTCAAGCTGTAGTTTTTTGAGATGGTCTGCATAGGGTATCTGTTTGAGGCCAGTAATCCTCTTTGTGAGGTATTTCAGTGGTCTTTCCAGTTGTTGTAGTTGTCTTGTGAGGTACATACCAAAAGGGGCGTTGTACTCTATAATGGGTCTAATAAGTGATGAGTTGAGGGGAACAATGACCTATTTTTCCTGGATAGGAATCCTTTTGTGATGAGATGAGCCACGTAGACGGATTTCCCGACCACTGTGGCAATGTGATTATCAAAGGAGAGAATACTGTCCACCTGTGTCCCAAGGTCTATTATCACATTTTCGGCATTAGTAAAACTACCAGCTATGTGGTGGTTCATGGGTACAGAGTTTTTACCAAAGGGGATGACAATACACATTTTGGCATTGAGCTTCAGGCCATGGCTTTGACACCAGGTATCTGTCAAAGTGAGGCCCTTTTGTAGTTTGCCCACATCATTAGGAGTTGCGATTATGGCTCCTAGTTTGCAGTCATCTGCAAACTTTGTTAGCCAAAGACCTTCTGTGTTGGCCTGCACTTCAGAGAAGTAGATACCAAACAGGAGAGGACCCAGGACTGAACCCTGTGGTACTCCACTTGTCACTGGTCTGATGTCGGATTTGGAATACACTACTTTCACAGTGTGGGTTCTGTCCATGAGCCAGTTGGCAACCCATCTTATGACATAGGGATTTATACCTAGTTTAGTGTGCTTATCTATAATTCCGGAATGGGGGATGGTGTTGAAAGCCGTGGCAAGATCTACATAAGCTGTGTGAACCATTTTACCCGCATCTATGGCTTTGGTGACTGCTTCAAAGAAGTCAATCAGGTTTAGGAGACATGATCTGCCTTTTACAAATCCAAACTGAGTAGGGTCCAGAGTTTGGAGATTACCAATGTCTTTGTTTATGAGTTCCATGATGATACATTCCATGGCCTTGCAGACCAGGTTCATCAGGCTAATGGGGCAGTAGTTACTGTGGTCCATTGTGGCTCCCCCTTTGTGGAGTGGGATGTGTTGTGGTGCACCATTCAGTGGGTACAAAGCCTGAGGTGAGGCTATGATTGAACATGGTACTGCGGTAGGGTGCCAGTTCATTCAGTGGTTCATGTAGAACGCAGCCTGGGATATTGTCAGGTCCCATGGATGCTGTGTTCTTGGCTTTGGAGAGTGTGTTTTTTACCTGTGCAAGCCGTGATTATAGGAACTTTGAATTCTTCCAGTATAGAGATGGGCCCTCTAGGAGGTGAGAGGGGGGTAAAGTTAGCACTCAACCTATCTGCCAGGATGTTGGCAATATCAGTTGGTTCTGTATATTTAGTGCCATTATGCTGTAACTCAGAGCAGATCTGAGTGTTCCCATTTAGATTCTTGACATAGCTATATAATGCTTTGTGGTTGTCATTAGAGTCAGTGGCAATTTTGTTTCCATAACTAGCTTTGGTGGATTTTATGAGGGATCTCAGCTTCTTACTGAGGTTGACCAGGGAGTTCCTCCAGTCATGGGAATTTACTTATTTTTGCAACAGTTTCTTTCTTTTGTTGTAGAGTTTGTTTATGGCAGAGGACCACCAAACTGGCTTCCTTTGTCTGGAGGATAACATCTTGGTTCTATTAGGGATAGCATGATCCATGCACTCGTGTAAGTGCTTATACAGTGCATTTGTGTAGGATTCGGCAGTCATACCTCTATTGTCCGTCTGCATGGGTGTCATGCAGTTTGCCACTTCTGTTTTAAGAAGTGTGAAGTTGGCTTTTGAAAAGTTTGTTACAATGGTTTCCCTAATTGGGGCTGGGGGTGGGATGTGGATGTCTAGGCTGATTACCTTGTGGTCCGATCTGACCAACAAGGAATTGACCTCTGGTGTGGAACACCAGTTTCCCATGTTGGTGATGACCAAGTCTGGGATATTGCTGCCCCTGGTGGGGGTGTGAATAAGTTGATCCAAGGCGTTGGTATTAATGAATTCTAGAAAACGTTGAGCAAAAGAGCTGGTACAGGAGTAGTTTTTCCAGTTAATGGTGGGGTAGGTGAAATTGGCCATTATTAGGGTGTTGGGTAGTACCCAATACTTTCCAGTGTATCATGAAATGAGGGGTGTGAATCCTGGGGCATGGTGGGGGGTCTGTAGCAAGCTACAATTTGAATTGCGGTCTTGCCCAGAGTTAGTTGCACTTGGATAATCTCAGATGCATTATGCTGTGCAACTAGCCTGGTGATGTGGATATCCTTAATGAATATGGACATGCCTCCACCTTTACTGCTTCTTTCTGGGTTAGGTGGCCAAAAGGTGTGGTATGAATTGAAGCCTGGTAATGCAGGGGTGCTCTCTGGAGCTTTGAACCAGGTCTCTGTCACTGCACAGATGTCACAGATGTCACCGTTTACGGTGGTGAATTTGTCATTTGAACCTTGCCTGACAAAGGCACTATAGGGGTGGCAAGAGTCTTAGCCAGCATCCGGAATCCTGAGGGCGACAGGTGCAGGCCATCTCTGGCAAAGCATCATGGACTGTCGATCATGTCGTCCCAGGCAGACAGATGCTGGATCCCCTTAGAATGACACCAGAAGCTTAGCCAATTGTTGAGGTTGTCCTTGTACTGTGGTATCATTCTGGGTCTATCTATTTCTACATCCCTCTCTATCTATGTATACATATATCATATTATATATATATATATATATATATATATATACATATATATAAATATACACACTTATACATATATATATATATATATATATATATATATATATATATATATATACCTTTTTATTTACACATACGAATACACACACTAACATACTGCTAAACATTCATTACTGTGCAACCTACATTGTACGTTGCACTACAACCTACATTGATATGTGCACATAGCATCCTTGACATACATATGTATGTCCAGCCTTCACTAACAGTTGCAGTATGTTCCCTGCCTTATGCACATCTTCATATATAGATATATATATATATATATATATATATATATATATATATATATATATACAGACTGCTAACACATATGGAGAGTTCACAGTATGTAGACTATTACATTATTAGTTTACATTACCTTTGTTGGACACTGCTATTTTGATGGTTTGCTGCTGGTTAGCCTGCTGTTCTGTATTGTTTTATTTTCGGCTGTCTGTGTCTCTTATTCGTTTTTTTTTTTTTTTTTTCTCTCCCTCTCTCTGTCTCTCCCTCCGGCTGTTGCAATGAAAGTATTGCATGTGTGGACTGGGAGTACAGGCTGCTTTTGTAGGTATATGCAGATGTGCATGTGATGGCCTCTGCACCAATTGTTAGCCAGCATTTGCTAATTGCATGCAGCCTGCTGTGTGGTAATTGCAGTTCTCACTGTGATTTCAGGACAGTGCTATAAAATGTTAGGTGAGGTAGGCGTAGCCATTTCAGATTTTCAAGGTGGGGATGATGCTGGTATGCTGTGGACACTGTTGTGTTAGTGTAAAGGTTGGTATGTCTCTCATATTTCAGGCTGTGTTGTAGGCACTGACATGCATGTTGTACTGACACCTGACTATTGCTTCCTCCAGTATGTTAACTGACGCCTAATAATACTAATACTGTTTAAATGGGAGTATGTGCTTTCCTGTGGGACTTGTGGAGTAACTAGTTTACAGCAGTGGCTCTTGCAATTTGTTGCTGTGGCTTCACTATTTAGTCTTTACAGTCACTCCTTGAAGGCCTGCTAGGTGTCTTTACTGGAATGTGTTGCTATGGCTTTCCTATTTTCCATTCACATTCACTCCTTGTGATGCTTGCTATATTTCTTTCAGCAGCAATTCCTTATATGGTTGTTGTGGTTTGGTGGTACTGCATGCAGTCTGGTCTGGCCAAGGTGTGGGGCTTGACACCTACAAGGGTATTTTATTTTGCTGCTGAGCAGTAGTGGCACCTTGTACTTTGTACTAACAGTTATGGATAGCAGGCACATGCAGTGCTTGTAAACTGCTATACTGTCCTTCTGTTATTAGTTGGATACCTCCTTTGATATTTGTGGGTTGTACACCTACATGTGGATGTGCTTGTGGAAGCTATTCTACAGCTATTCACAAAGTGTGTGACAGCAGACAGAATGATATGCCTGTGAGTTTGTGACACTTGCAGGCCTCAGATACTCTCAGGTGTATCTTTTATCAGCCTCAGGGAATGGTTCATATCAGTGGGATACACCCGTGATATATTTCAGATATTCTGCAGTTGTGACTGTGGGGTATTTTGAGCATGTGTATTAACACACCATTTCTGACATGCACGTAGTGCATACTTTCAGTAGTTGACAGTTACCATTACGTGGGACAAAACACCTTTCTGCCTACTGTTAGTACATTTCACAGGGAGTCAGTGGGGCCCAGTTAACATTTGTTTTCAAATCAGGGACATCCCTGTAAATCAGTCCCAGTTGCAAGGTCTGGCCTCTTACCTGTTCAAATATGGCAGTGTTTATCCTGCTCTGATAGTGTGTGTGGTTTGCAAGATGCTACTGTCACATTATTACCTACTAGCTACTGACTAGCATGGCTGTTTCTGTTATCACACTAATGTTATACAAATCCACAAGAATTGCCAGTAAAGATACAAGAAAAGCTTTGTGTAATAGCCTTCCTATATTCCCTTTACATTCAGTCCTACTATTTCATGATATATTGCTTTCAGCACAAAGTCCTTGTATATCAGTCATGGCTTAGTGGTAAGTCATGCAAACTAGTGTTTCCAAGGTCCTGGGTTCGAGACTGACAGAGGAATTTTATTTTGCTGCTGAGCAGACTACAAGCCTTGTCATTCACAGTGACTAAGGCACTTTCAAGCAGTTGTAAGCGGGTTAGCGCTGGTTTGCACGGAGCTCATGCATGCGCACTGTCACTTAGCTTCGCGCACACATGCTTAGCTAAGTGCACACAAGCGCACACCCGCTTACTACTGCTTAAAAGTCCTTACTCTCGCGCACACCCGTGCTAATTTCTTTGAAAGAAAAGAAAATGGGGAGCTAGGACAGTGGTGAAAAAGGGGGCACAAAAAGGATAGGACAGTAGGAAAACAAGCTCGGGATTTGTAGGAAGGATGTAGGAAAGGCCCATAGCTGCCCATTTCTTTATCAGCAACAGCTGTGCATATGTCTGTAATTTGGTGTGAAATTTGAAACCTTCCAACCCTGAGAGAGGGGTGAGGACAACAAAATATGTTGTACAGCTAATTGTAATTACCACTTCACATGTCCAGCAGACATGTCTGCAAAATGGGCAGCTATGTATGGGGCATAATTTTTTTGCGGGAACAGAGTGCCCTTTTTTTTTTTTCAGGTGAGAGTGGAATGTGAGGTACAGGAAGTAGGTATATTTGGGGAGGTAGGTAGGGGAGGTTAACAGACAAGACAAACAAGACGCATACAGGGGCGGAGTATGACACATGTGGGGGGAGACACATTTGACGGAGACGGATGTTGGGATATCGCGAGCCCTTGAGCCCACAGATGGCAACAGTGGATCCCCACCCATGGGCAGTTGACACTGAGGCTTCACAGCCCAGGATGGGGCTGTGCTGGGGGCTGTGTAGGATGGGCAGCAGGGACACCCGTGAGTTGTGCCACCCGAGCCTCAAGCTGGTGTAGGGGTTCAAGCACAGAATGCCTGATCTCGCTACGCACCACAGACCAGACACTTTGGAGGGTGATTGGACGGTCTCCTTTGGCCACGCTTGCAGAGGGGGGACAAGCCCCATCCCCTGCAGCGCTTCCACCCAAAGGTGGCACAGGGCCACCAAAGGAGGTTCCGGCCTGGGCACTAGTGCCAGGTGCACTCACCAGCTGAGGTGGGAGAGGTGGCGATATATATAATTATCAGGGAGTGTGGAGGTGCAGGGGCAAGCAAATAGTTTTGTTTTCCTTGATGTTCAATCATTTTACACTTCGATGTAAAATGATCTCTTTGTCTGTGTTCGCTCTTATGAGCATTACAGTTTGCTGATGCACTCATATATACTCACACACACACACACACACACACACACACACACACACACACACACACACACACACACACACACACACACACACAGATATTATAGTACAGCATGGTGGTTCTTGCCAAATGGAAGAATAAAAATGTTCAAATAGTTGTGTAAATAGTGTATATAATAGTGATACAAAGTTGTGAATCCAGTGATGTTTCTTTAAATGAAGTATGTGTTTTTTATTATTATGTTTCTTTAACTGAAGTAAGTATTTTTGTTTTGATGTTTCTTTAAATGAATGAAGTGTTTTTGTTAAGTTATACATGCTTCTGTGAGAAGAGGATTGGATAATAAGCTACTGTACAAAATATAAAAGGAGGGTTGAAACAGGGCTAGTCAGACAGCATTTTCAGTCACTGAAAATGGTCCTGGTGCACAGAACAGGAGTTGTATGAGGGTTAATCAACCACAGTGAAAGAAAACTGAAACTTTCTGTACAGATAAATCTGGAGACAAAACTACCAACTGAGACTATTTCCTAACAGTATAAGACC